>NW_012114566.1:6156035-6163959 GCF_000951035.1 Colobus angolensis palliatus
TTTTTTTTTTTTTTTTTAAACCAGGCATAACCATGACTGATTTCCACAGAAGGGTTTGGCTGAAGACCCATAGAATTTTTGCTTAACTCATTTTTATTGAACAAAATCCAGAATTTTAGTCAAGAAGCATTAGATATTAATCACATATGAGTGGGGTCATTAAAATTTCCTTTACCTTCCAGAACTGCAGGTCATTATGGAATCATAAGAAGCAGTGAGCTCACTTAATCTTTACAATTACATAAAACTGATCATTTTCTTAAGTCTTACAAGAAGCTTTTAACTATTACTTGAAGAGCATGTTGGAATCTTAGAACATCTGTGTTGTGTTATTATAGATGTGACTTGTGAATTGAAAAAAAAAAAAGTTCTCTGACTCAAAACTCGTAGAAATTACTCCTTTTAGCTTGAATAGTTTTAATTGTTCAACACAGTTTGGGAGTATATACTTTTTACCTGGCAAGTAGAGACCTTGTTGCTGAAATATAAATTCCAGTATCATTTCTTAATCATTGCACTCTCAACTTTATAGAAAATTAGAGGAACTTCACATGTTCTAAAGATTAGGGAAAAAAAGAAGGAAATTAGAGAAGAAATGCGATTTGTTTGTTTGTTTGTTTTTTGTTTTTTCCTACAGTTTAAAATAATAGTTGGTGACAATTTAAGGTGAGTCAGTTTAGGGAAAAACTCAGACAAATCCATTCTCTAAATTGCTGTTGCCTGTCTCCATCCTTTTCTTGTAACCACTTCTCATCTTTGACTTTGAAATCCAACAGTTTAAACTTGGTTCTTATTTCAGTGGGCTAATCCCCTTTCATAAATCTTGCTCAAGAGCTGAAATAATTTGCACATCATTTAAAGAGTATTTGCTTTGAAATATTCACCTCAAGCCCTTTTGTATATCCTCTCTCTCTAAAGATTTGTAGTATTTGTTTTGTTCTCTGAGGTATAAAAGACCTGGATAAACTTTATTCCTGTTGTTTCAAGATTAGTTAACGAAAATGCATATTAATTCAGCAGGGACGGAAACAAACCTCAGTAAAGATGATCATACATTCTCCTCTCGGGGATAGCAAAGTACAAAATGTCAGTCTTCAAATCTCCTTGGACTTGCTCAAAAGAGCATTCGGGGATTTAAATTTCCAGAATATGTCTACAAATGTATTTTCTTTGTTGTGGAGAACAGAAGCTATACTGATTATTTTTCCCCAGAAAATTGATTCTAATTTGTGTTTGAACAAAAATTAAGCTATCTAGAAAGTAGTACTTCAAGAAGACAGAGGAAAACTGCCACTGAAAAGGTAAATTTAACATTAAAAATTATATACCTGATAAGCCAGTAAATTTTTAATTTATTTGTCATCAGACCCCAAATCCCAAAATTGTTTCAAGAATATCCGTATTTTTTTCTGTGAAAAAATTAGAATTGAAAGGACCTCAGAAAATCAAAAGTAGACATATTTAGGTAGAGTTAAATGTTCCTTTGCATTTATAAGCTCAAATTTTAAAATTTGCTAGTCAACTCAGAAAAAAAAATACCAATTTCTCTAGATAATATACTTGTTGCATATGTTAAGATGTGCCCTGTGTTTTTCTTAAACTGAAAATGACCATAAACTTTTGGCACTTAAGTGCTTATCCGGAAATGACTAAGTGGATTCAGGAGTAATAAATCACTCATATGGATCCAGCCACCCACAGTCTTGTTCCACTTCTCTTCTTTACAAGTGTCGTAATAGACATTTCCACAGTCCTCAGGGTGCCAAACTTTTCACCATTAGGAAAATCTGCAAGTAGCTTGATTTATCTTCCTCACTCAGTTAGCTAAGACCAAACTAAGTAAAAATCAGCAGGAATGAACTTGACTGGTTAAACTTTTTTAATAGGGAGATGCAACAATTACAACTTTCCTCCTTTGCCACTTCAATTTACACTGGATGTGAAGCCCCTGGTGAAAAATATTCAGATGAGATCTCAAATTATAGGTGCATGGCTGGATGATGCTGACTCTAGGTTTTCATTATACACAGAGGATCGTCTGCTGTTTGCAATTAATCCAGACACAATCCTCTTGGTACTTTGGGAGGAATGCGGAAGAAATAGCCATTTTATAAGTTGTAAACTCCTAAATTACCCTAAATTAGAGACACTATTAATCGAACACTTAGATATAGATAGGATCTGCTTATTTTGTAGGCTCATCTTCCCCTGATGGAGAAATCAATTAAATATTTAGGATGTGGAATACCTTCCAGGTTGGATAATGCTTTTCATTTAAATTATGGCCCTCCAATCCGAAACATTAAAGGGGATCTTAACGGATGGAAGCACATTACTGTCTCTTGGATTGGGTGCATTAACACTTTAAAAATGAATGTGCTTCCCAGGATTTCCTATTTGTTCCACCAGCTGCCTGTCGATGTGCCAGATAAACAGTTTAAGGATAAGTATGTAAAAGACGCATGTGTAACTTTTTGTGTGCTGAGGTGCACCCTTGTAGCAAAAGTCCTCAACTGTGGCCCCTTTGGAATTTTTTGGCTCAATGCTGTAGCAATCTAAAATGAGAGGGCTCATTTGATCATGGGAGGGTAGGACGGAAAGCCAACAAAAGATGCAATTAGAGTTCTCACAGAGGTTCTGTCTGTGTTTAATTATTTTATCATTTCTTCCTATAATTTATCCTAATAAATAGTGATTATTACTAGAAAATATTGGGATGATATAGTAGAATTCAAAATAAGCGTAAGCTTTCCCATTCTAAAAATATTTGGCATAAAGGAAATTATTTAATTTTTACCCAAGGACAATTACTATGTCAAATTTATGAACAGTATTGTAAGAACAAAGCTGTTATGTCTCCTGTATCATGGAAGCATGGTATAGATATGGTAAATACTTTAGAGAGCTTACCAGGCCGTCGGCAGTATTCTAAGCACTTTAATGTCCTCTCATTGAATCCTGTCAACCCTATGCAGCTCAGTGACATTATTGTCATGCCCATTTTATCTATTAAGTGACTGAGGCACTGAAATGTTAATCAATATACCCAAAGTTACATAATTAAGAAGTAGCTGAGTTAGAATTTGAAACCAAGCAGTCTAACTTCACAGCCTGGAACGACAAACCGCCATGTAGCTTCCAGCTTCTGGAGTGAGGTTGATGGTTTCTGCAATTTACTAGCTCTACAAACTTTGAGCCAGTCACTTAACTTCACTAAGCTACTGTTTTATAATCTTAAAAATGTCAATAATAATAGTACCTACCTCACAGAGTTGCTTGGAAGCATAGATTAGATTAAGTAGTGTGACGTTTATAGCATTGTTTGGGAGAATGTAAGTACTCAATAAATGTTAATCATAACGTTAGTACGAGTATTTTCTTTTCTTTCATAGTACTTTGAAAAGTTCTCCTAATTTGGTTAAGAAAAGGTTATCTTCAAGATAAATGATTGAAATTCCTAGAGATTAATGTATTTTCCAAACTGTCTTTGGATTTATAGGGGGAAAATAGTATATCGAGTGCCTTACAGAAGGCTATAAACTTCCTGGACTATGAGTCTGTTTTCATTCATTTTCCATTTATAGAGATCGCGCCACTGCACTCCAGCCTGGGCGACAGAGCGAGACTCCGTCTCAAAAAAAAAAAAAAAAAAAGTCTTGATTCACTATTAACATAATACATAACATAAATATATCATATGAGCTTACTGAGTGAAAACAAATTTATCCAATCAGAAAAAAAAAAATGATGTTAAAGACAGGGGTCAATTTCTTTGTTTCCAGAGACAGGCTTTTCATAGCAAATCTGATAGAACACACGCTTCAGTGCATGTGCCTGGTTTCAGAAGGGAGCAGAACACTCAGCTAACTGGTATAATTATGTAACTCGAATTGTCATATTGAGAGGCTTAAAATTTGGCAATAGAATATGGAAGTAGAAAGTTCAATGAAGTTGCAGGAATTCAACTGAAAATAAATTATTTATCAGCATTTTGATAACGAATAAACAAACGAAAGAAACAAATCGGTCCTTTGGAAGTTGGGTGGAAAGAATGTTACAGAAGCCTTCCTTATTAATCACTGTCATTGAGAGGCCCTGAGGACTTGTATTTGCTAGTAATTGATACATAGTCCTCAGGCTCAAGTAGTAAGACAACTGGTATTTAAGGGCTTGTCAAGAAAGTTAGGAATCAGTTGGAATTCCTTTTTTCTATTCCATCTTTCACTAGTCTTTATTGAGATAAGTTCATTGTAAGTTAGGATGAATCGTACAGATACCTTTATTCTTTCAATATGTTAAGAAAACTATTGGGATAAAAAGAGAATCTGATATTTTAAACACCAGGCAATGCGTTTTATTTGGCTGGGAATACAGTCTGATGAGCAATCACTGTATATTTATCCGTTTGGTTGCTTATTTGAAAGTCCTACCAGTGGAGTAAAACTCCTCATCTACTCTGGAGCTCTGCTGTTCTTCCACTAAACAGACAGAAAGGAAAGGCCTTAAACAGAATGATAAAGTTATGAGGCAACTTAGGCTCAACCAGAAAGATCAGCCAATCTACTCTGAAAACCAACAAAGATGCAAGTTGCACAAAGCAATACTCTTCCTAATATTTTTGTTATGTTCATAATATGAGTGGATTAATAATTTTTCTCTGTTATAATATATTTATAATACAGGTAGATTAACTCATTAAAATGATCTATATCTGGTGAATAAGGAAAGACAAAATAGGTTCTAAAAATTAGAATGTGGCTGGGCGTGGTGGCTCACATCTGTAATCCCAGCACTTTGGGAGGCCAAGGCAGGCGGATCACGAGATCAGGAGATCGAGACCATCCTTACTAACCCGGTGAAACCTCGTCTCTACTGAAAATACAAAAAATTAGCCGAGCGGGCGTGGTGGCGGGCACCTGTAGTCCCAGCTACTCAGGAGGCTGAGGCAGGAGAACCGCATGAACCCGGCAGGCGGAGCTTGCAGTGAGCCAAGATCGGGCCACTGCACTCCAGCCTGGGCGACAGAGCAAGACTCCGTCTCCAAAAAAAAAAAAAAAAAAAAAAAAATTAGAATGCGTATTTAGGGAACAAACAAAGATGACGTAAACTCTAAAAAGATGGAGTACTGAGAGCAAGCACTCAATTCACACATTCACATCACAGGCATTTGTTGGGGAGTTGCTTTGTGCATGTACTGTTTTAAGCACTGGAGTTAAAAGAGACTCCAAATGTTCTCAATTCCACATTAACAAAGAGAGTTTATGTTATTAGAAAGGGGTCCCAGTCCAGACCCCAAGAGAGAGTTCTTGGACCTCGCGCAAGAAAGAATCCAGAGTGAGTCCATTGAGTAAAGTGAAAGCAACATTAATAAGAAAGTAAAGGAATCAAAGAATAGCTACTCCATAGACAGAGCAGTTCCGAGGGCTGCTGGTTGGCTATTTTTATGGTTGTTTCTTGATTATATACTAAACAAGGAGTGGCTTATTCATTAGTTTTCAAGGAAAGAAGTGAGCAATTCCCGGAACTGAGGGTTCCTCTCCTTTTTAGACCATGCTAAAAGACATTTAGCATGCTGATGCATTACAGTTAGTGTATAAGGAGCAGTGAGGATGACCAAAGGTCACTTTCATTGCCATCTTGGTTTTGGTGAGATTTGGCTGGCTTCTTTATCATGTCATTTTATCAGCAGAGTCTTTGTGACCTATACCTTATGCTGACCTGCTATCTCATCGGGTGACTAAGAATATCTTAAACTCTTGGGAATGCAGCCCCAGAGGTTTTATCCTTATTTTACCCAGCCCGTATTCAAGATGGAGTTGCTCTGGTTCAAACACCTCTGACATTTATGGTCAAATTTTAAGTAGCGATTTCCCATTCTCTACCAAGTTGATTTAATTTAAAGATGATATACACATGATGAAATACTGTTAAAATATACCTGCTTGATCTTATTAACAAAATGAGTGTACTATTTTCATCCAATTTACATGTCTAGCTCATATTGAATTTTTTAGAATTTTGCATTTACCTTAGGGCCAAACTCTCATCTCTGGAGTATTAAGTAGCACCGTGGACCATAATCCACCAAGTGTTTAAAAAGAAAACAGTTTAATAAATCAAAATGCTACATGCTTGAGTCCTGGTATCTTTTTTTATCCCAGATGGTCTGAAGACTGACATTATTTCCTGGCTGGCCCCAGGAAGAAGGATCTGTCACTTGTTAGTAGTAGACACAGTGTTAAATGACGTGGAGCCCAGCCATTAGGAAGCAAATACTACCCATTATTTAAGTCCAGAGGAGGGCAGCTCACCTGGGTATCCAGCTGCGCTGTAGTAATGACGAATCTGGGCGCTAGAGCCAGAAGCCTCAACTTAAGTCCTGGCCCTGCCAGTACCTACGTTTGGCTTAGGCAACATTTCCCCAAAGACTGGCACTGACGGCTAAATAACTTAGCCCCTGAAAGTTCTCAAAATAGTGTCTGGAGTATAGTAAGTTCTCATTAAAGGTTGACTATTAACATTGAGACTTCTATTAGACCAAATGTATCTAACAGTCTGTACAACTTGCTGAGTATCAAAAACAAAATGGTAAACATATAAATGACAGAGTGGCAACTGAATTAAAGGTTGGGGAGAAATATTTAGAATCATTAAAAATAAAATAATTTTGAATTTTCTATTGTCTCATATAATAAAATTAACATTAGGAAACAATGTAAAGATGTAAAGTGAAATGGCTAAACTTATTTTCATAAACTGAAAACATTTCCCTTCCAAAAAGAAAAAACAGTGATCTATCTTTATACGTTAATGTCAGTATGAATTTAAAAAATAAAATTTTGTATTCACTATGAACTGTTCTAAGCATGTAGCATGTATTTTCTCATCTTAAAGACATGTTATATGCTAATAATTTTATATTCATTTACAGAGGAGGGAACACAGGTATTTAGTTTTGGAGTCTAGATTATAACTTCAGCAGTCTGAATCAGAACACATTCTATTATACATTTTATAGGCTTTGTATAATTTTCCTTTCTTGCCTTTCTTTAAGTTTTATTTGTTATTATATGTAAGTAATTATGTTATTAAATTGTGTACATGTGTTTTGAAAGATAAAGAGATATTTATGTAGAAATAATACATGTATGTCTATAGTATATAAAAATAAATTTTAAGGGGCATATTAACAGATGGAAAAAGCATAAATGTCAAAGAAAGTTGACTTAGAAATTAATATATAATAACAAAAATTAAACTCTAGTATGTATTAATTTAACAGATGGTGAGTTAAAAAGTAAAAACAATCTCAAATTGTAACTTGATTTTTACAATTAGTGTGATTATTTCACAAACTTATTCAAAAGTTTGCTATTTTCTTGTTCTATTTAAAAGAAAAAAGCTCCCACCTCAAAGTTTCCACCAAATAATTTACTTCTTTCATTTAACAGATTCTGTTCAGAAAGCTGCATATGTACAAATAAGCACCAGAATATAAATTTAATCATAGACCAACATCCAAAAAATTATAGTGTATGTAGACGAGGCATGCTAGCTCATGCCTGTATCCCCTGCCCTTTAGGAGATAGAGGCCGGAGGATCACTTGAGGCCAAAAGTTAAAGACTAGCCTAGGCAACATAGTAAGACCCTGTCTCCACAAAAAATAAAGTATAAAAAAATTAGCTGGACCTGGTAGCATGCACCTGTAGTCTCAGGAGGCTGAGGGAGCTTAGTTGAGCCCAGGAGTTGGAGGCTACAGTGATTGTGCCACTGCACTCCACCTTGGGCAACAGAGTGAAAACCTGTGTTTTAAAAAAAATTACATATTTGTATATATGATGTAAAAATATATTTTACATATATATTATTGATTAATAAATATATATTATAATTTATACTATAAATGCAAATACTAGGCATTGT
>NW_012114566.1:6164294-6191070 GCF_000951035.1 Colobus angolensis palliatus
AGTAAAACTCCATCTCAAAAAAAAAAAAAAGAAAAAAAAAAAAAAAAAAAAAAAAAGATCTGTATAAGATATAATAAAAAACTGATAACCAGAAATTAGCAAAATACCCCAAGTCACTTATTAATTTAAATTTTTTCTGTCAATTGCTTTTGTCTTGAGGAAGAATCCAATATCAAATTTAATAGTATGCAATCAAAATAATATTTAGAGGCAAATGCATAGTATTAAATGTTTTTAATATTAAAAAAGTAAAACAATTACATAATTAAGAAATTTTAGGTTTCTCTATTTTAGGTTAACTAAACATAACTAAAGTTATATTTAGGTTAACTAAGTATAACTAAAGTTATATTTAAGTTAACTAAATATAACTAAAGAAGTCTGAGGTTAACTAAATATAACTAAAGAAGTCTGAAGTTAGAAATGATAAAATTAAGAAAAATCAATCACGTATAAAACAAAAAAATTATTACACTAAAGGTTGTTTGGAAAGTAGTCTCTTCGGAATGAAATAAAGATAACTCTGAAAATCTAATTTTAAAGAACATAAACAACAACTAAAATTTAAAATATGAAGCAGATACAGAAGAGATTAAATTTCAAGGCAATATTATGTACATTTTATTCGAATAGATTGGGAAACTAATGAAATAGATGATTTTTTAAAAAATTAACCAAAGTAACTAAGAAAAACTAGAATATCTGAACACACATCTTCAAAATCTGCCTCAAAAAGGTCCCAGGTCTAAAGATTTACTCATGAATGACGCTAATCTTCTAACAAACAGGTAATTTTCATGTCATTTGAAAGCACACAATCGGTGAGACAAATCTTCAAATTCTCAAGTAATGATCAAGGAAGTGAAAAATAAAGCAACAGAAACATGCCAACACCGCTGTGTCTGCAGCTATAGTGAAGAGCATCAGGATGGTCTGAAGGCACTTGAAACCCAAGTAGGACCAGAGCTTCTACCCTGGTTTTCCAGGAAATTCCTCCAGGGAGACAGTTACTGAGACCTGCGCACTGACTGCGCACTACCTGTAATGTGTTCAGAGACCATTTAAAGGGAAGGAGATTCCTGTTGAAGGCCCAGTGATCATGGGCCAGAGGAAAGAAAAATCTGAAAGCTCTTCATGTCCTTAACATTTGAAAATGGGATTCTTCAAATTGGGAACTTGAGAACTCTGGCTTTTGTCAATTAAGGTAGACATCAGCTGGATGAATAGTTTAGTGAGGAGAAAATTTATTCCCTTCTTTATAATGTTTTCCTCTCCTTTGCTATTGAACCATTACATTTTGCTTTGAAGTTATGACTCAGAACTAAGTTTTGACATTTTCATAGTAACAAAATATGCCAAAATAGAGCGATTTTTTTTGGAAGAAAATATTTGCAATACTTGGATTATGATCAGCTTGAGATAATGTATGTAAAAAATGGTAAACTTGTCATAAGGCTTAGGGTCACCTGACCTCTTAAATGTAACTGTTTCCTACATGATACTAATTTTTTTTCTTCTTAATTTAAGCAACTGACTAGAACTTCTTTAGTCTCAGTGAGCTCATGCTCTGAAAAGACATATTGGCACGTGGTCTCAATGCTTGGAGGCATAGTTGTATACATTTATACAGCACCTTAAGGGTTGTTAAGATTGCTAGTGGCTTCAATTAAAGACCACATTTAATAGACTTAAGGGATGTCAGATTAAGACTTGAAAACTTTAAGCAAGTCACAGTGAATTTAAGAAAGTTGCAGTGGGGTATAGGAAATAGGATGATTTGAGTAACTAATGAGAAAGAGTTGCCAAGATTTGGTTTTGCCAGCATGCAATCCAAGTTGTAGGATCAAGGTACCACTGTCTGATTAAAATGCCAAAATAGTGCATCTGGTTAAATGGGGGGCTGAGGGGGAGAATGCTTTTTTTGCCTTGTTTCCCATCCTGCTCAGTAAGATTTCTAATCATAAAGATGATTAGCTCTATCATTTAAAAATAAAGCTAAAGTAAGAAAGTAACATATTAATAGTTTTCATGAATCTTACCAACTCCTATATTTCATTGTATCATAATCATGCAGATATAAAAGTGTGTGTGTGTGTGCACATGCAGGAGTATATATAAGTATTTTACCTGTATTGCATACATATACTTCCTGTATATGGTATTTGGAAATACACACTGAAAGCCTTAGAAATATGTGTACTCTTAAATTTTTTAAAAAAATATTTGTACTCTTCAAACGATTTCAGTTCTTAAAATCCATTCAAAGAAAACAAACTAAAAGTCTGAATTGAAGTGTTTTTTGATCATAGTGAAAAATTTGAAATAATCTACCTGCCCAACAGTGGGCCTTTGCTTAAAAAATCATGGTGCATCGATGTGATGGTATATAGGTAATCAAGAAAATGTAAGTTTTCAAAGAAAATTGTGGAATGAAGCATACTTAGAATGAACGTACATAATGTGAAGTAGTGGGAGAGGGATACAAAACTTGTTTGACATGAGGTATTAAAACAGTACTGGTCTGCTTGGCCAGAGATGCATCCCTGCATAAAGTAAGGGCTCATTAAATGTCTGTTAAATAAGTGAAAGAATACAGGATGTAAAAGAAAAATAGCAACAGCAACTCTAAGTAATGCAATCATCATGGGTTTACTTTATTAATAGTTTTCTTCTCTAGTCTTTCTGTGTCTTCTAAATTTTCCATAACAAATGTTTGTTTCCAACATCAGAAATACTATAAAATATGGCACAATTGTAATGGATGATGAGCATGATTATTAGTGGAAATTTATCTCACAAAGTGTGTACTATGTTTTGCCAATGAATATTTGGTTCTTCTCTGCTGAAATTCAAAACTCTCAGGTTTGCTCACACAAATTTATTTCCCCACACTTCATCAGCCCTTGACATATGACTACAATATGTATTTTTTACTACTAGTTTTATTCATTTCATCCTCTGCATTCTTGAAGGCATGAATGACAGATATCTGGAAAATATATATATGTAGACCCTGGAAGCATAATTTCTTATCAAAGAGCTGGAATGTAAAGATTTAGAAGACAAAGTATCTGAATAATGTTAAATTAGAATCTTTATTTTATACTAACCAGACCTCAAATATGAAGCACAAATTGTGGTTTACTGCTTGATATGCATCAGGGTTATCATTCTCTTTAATATCATTATTTCCCTCAGTTGGATTTTGTCCAAGAAGTGATATAATGTGCTAGGAAGACTTTACCTAAACTTTGATGCTTTTAAACACGTATGTGGGACCCCTCCTCCCTTCGATAAGAAGAAAATGGGAAAATGAAGAGAAAGCTGAAACATTACCATTTTAGGGGAATCTTAGGAAAGGAATCCAGGGCGTGGGTGGCCTCAGTTGATTCTGTTATGTCTTAATTCAGAGAAAGAAACTTTATGCTGGAGTAGAAGAGCGGGCAACGTCCAGGGGCAGTTTCACCATTCTTCTCAGAAGGGAACAGACACATGGAATGTAAATAACATACCCAATATCAATTCTGAGGATAGAGGCCACCTCTGCCTTCCTTTAATTTGAAGTAAAATGTTTGCCCCTTCCTCAGGCTTTAAATTGCTTAGAGCATCTAGAAGACTCGGCCGGGCACAGTGGCTCACAGCTGTAATCCCAGCACTTTCAGAGGCTAAAGCGGGTGAATCATCTCAGGTCAGGAGTTCGAGACCAGCCTGGCCAACATGGTGAAACCCTGTCTCTACTAAAAATACAGAAATTAGCCGGGCACGGTGGCACGCGCCTGTAATCCCAGCTACTCAGGAGGCTGAGGCAGGAGAATCACTTGAATCCAGGAGACAGAGGTTGCAGTGAGCCGAGATCACACCACTGCATTCCAGCCTGGGCTATAGAATGAGACTCTCTCTCTCAGAAAACAAAAAGAGGGAAAAAAGGACTCAAGCCCACCTTTAAATTAAAATCCTTAAACAATTTCTTTAGATGTGGTGTATCCTATTAGACTACTCTTACACTTTGAACATAACTGTGGGATAGTGAAGTTGTGATGTAGAATCTTCATTTCCTTGAACTTAGTGGTAACTTTAGGGAGCACAGATACGTATCATTTCTTCATTTGGGCTAAATGTTATAAGAACAATATAAACACTAGAGGATTTTAGCTTTGCCACCATTCGAGAAAATTGGTTTTATTCTCACCATTAAAAGGAAGCAATCTAAAGTAAAGGAATCTATCTATAAGTATAAGAACAACAGCAAATTTATCAGGAAAATGTTTAAACAGACAAAAAAATTAACCATTTTTCAGTGTCCATTTTCTTCAGCATGACCAAGGATATCCTTGACTGTCAAGAAAAATTCAATTCGTTGCCAAACCGTAGGTGCTGGTTAATCCTATTTCTGAAGTTGTCTGTACATATAATTCCCCTTTTCTGTGTGGTACATTAAACAAATAGGTCTTAACACTAGTTCCAATAGGATTGGAGGTTCACCACTAAAAATAGACTTATCGGTTGGGTGTTGTGGCTCATGCCTGTAATCCCAGCACTTTGGGAGGCAGAGTAAGGCTGATTGCTTGAGCAGCCTGGGCAACATGGCAAAAACCCTATCTGTACAAAAAATACAAAAGTTAGCCGGGAATGGTGGTGCACAGGAGTAGTCCCAGCTACTCATAAGGCTGAGGTGGAAGGATGACTTGAGCCTGGGAGACGGAGGTTACAGTGAGCCACGGTCATGCCTGTGCACTCCAGCCTGGGCAATAGAGCCAGAACTTGTCTCAATAAAATAGACTTATTACCAGGTGCACATGACATGTAAAGTTGGTTATGTAAAGTAAATAATGTAAACTAGAATTGACAGGCCATCTCCATTCTGCTGGGAATTGTTATGTTCACTTGTTTCTAAAATTTTACTTTTGTGGTGGGAGTTTGCTTCTACAAAAATGACAGCTTACAGTTTTTAACTATTGGGGAAAAAAATAAAAGGAAATCTAAAAGACTACAAAGAAGAAATGATTCCTGACCATTAAGTCTTCTGCAATGCCATGATAGCAAAAAAAAAAAAAAAAAGACACAAAGTTTTACTGAAGGTTAGCTACACCTCACACCTCACATTCCCAGTAGATACTTACAGAATCTCATACATCTATTCATTCAATAAGTTAGACACTATCCTATGCACTGGAGATATAATAATAAAATACATGAGCTTCCTTCTCCAAAAATGTCTCACATATGAGAGAATGCTCACCTTAAAATCAAAGCCGTTTGTACTGAGTGCTGAAAGGTAACTAAGACTGTACCTAACCAACCTACTTTTACAAAAGACAAAATTGAGACCAAAAAGGCATTGTAGAATCACCCTGGGTTCAACAGAGAAGCAGTACTACTAGTAAGATATAGTAAGATGATGGATGGACGGATGAACGGATGGGCTGACTGACGGACGGATGGACAAACAGATAGATAAAAAGGTTTTTCCAATTGCAGGAGCTTGCTATGCAAGTCTGAAGTTCATAACGAAACAGTTAGAAAGGGAAGACACAAAGTAGGCTGGAACTCACAAGGCAGAGGCTATTTGGGGTCTCTGAGCTTAGGGAATATCTAAACCAGGCTTGCTTGTCCAACCTGCAGCCCCCAGTCCTCATGTGGCCCAGGATGGCTTTGAATGCAGTCCAACACCAATTTGTAAATTTTCTTAAAACATTATATGTTTGAGATTTTTCATTTTTAGCTCAACTGTTAGTGTATTTTATGTGTGGCCCAAGACAATTATTCTTCTTCCAGTGTAGCCTAGGAAACCAAAATACTGGAAAACTCTGATAAGCCCACTTCTAGATAGCTCACCTGGCCTAGTCTGATCTATCCTATATATTTATATGTATATATACACACATATATGTATATATGTATATATAGACACATGTATAATATATACACACATACACATATAATATATATACACACACATATATACACATATATAATATATACACACACATATATATATATGTAGGCTGGGTGCGGTGGTTCACGCCTGTAATCCCAGCGCTTCGGGAGGCCGAGGAGGGTGGATCACCTGAGGTCAGAAGTTTGGGACTAGCCTGGCCAACATGGGGAAACCCTGTCTCTACTAAAAATACAAAAATTAGCCAGGCGTAATGGCGGGCACCTGTAATCCCAGCTACTCAGGAGGCTGAGGCAGGAGAATCACTTTATAACCCTGGAGGCAGAAGTTGTAGTGAGCCGAGATCATGCCTTTGCACTCCAGCCTGGAAATCAAGAGCAAAACTCCATCTTAAAAAAAAAAAAAAATGTGTTATAGATAAGGGTGTCTATAATAAATCAGAATAGTCCAATTGCAACCTTTTTATCTATCTAACCATCCATCCAGTTATCCTACATCTTACTGGTAGTGGTACTGCTTCTCTGTTGAACCCAGGATGATTGTACAGTGCCTTTTTGGTCTAAATTTTGTCTTTGGTAAAATAATATTGGTAAAATAATATACCTTATGATTAACTTAAAGTCTGATTATTAGAGACTTTAATTTCCTCTAAAAATTTCTTCACAGTACCACCTAACCTGGTGTGTGGTTGAATGACCAGGCTATATAGTTCAGCCTAGCTAGGTTGACATATTAAAAAGCCATTGCAGGCACATTCACTTGCCTGGTGTCACACAGCTGTCAAGTGACTGGAACTAAAACAAACTCGCCTCCTCCCCAGTTCGTTCTGTGATGGGCACACCTATCCAACGTTCACACCCTAAATTCTCCTGTTCTCGAAGACATCTCCATTCAACAGTAAAATGTTGCTTTCAACCACCTCTTACCCTCTTTCCAAAGAACAAGATTATAAAGTGACTGTAATTGTTGGAATGTCTATAAATTTAATTATATTTTAGTCAAAACCACTCATTTAGCCTTGATTTGCTAAGGCTGATGACAAAGCCAGTTTGGCTAGAACTTCTAGGCTCTTGAAAACAATAGGGTATTTTTCTGTAAGAAATAAGATAACCTATTTATTAATGGTAAGAGAATCAAGGTCAATAATTCTTTATTCTATTTTATTTATTTTAATAGTGACCTAGTAAGGTAGATATAATTTGATAGAAATAAAGAATAGACTGAAAATTTAATAACTTTATGGAAAATAGGTGTCTAGCCTCGGATAAACAGAACAAATGACATTAGCAATTTAAGATATACGACAACATATCCTAAAAAGAATTCTTATTAACATGGCAAACGTTGCCTTAAAAAGCATAAATAAATAAATAAACCCTCTGTATATTCATGTAAATTTGGAAAACTATGCTTAGTCTTGCCAGACAAGTTATTTATATTACTAAATATAAATGACAGAAATTTCTATGACAATTTCTAGACAAGACAAACTTCTGTTGCAGTGAAAATGATGTAATCAAGCCTAGTTTTGCCTCTTTGCTTGCTGATAGTCAAAACATCTCAAGAAGTTTGTGTTGGAGGATAATGACATTTCCAGAGATTTCTATTATAGGTTGTACCCTCATAATTTTTTTTGTTCTAATTTTGTCTTTATCGTAGGTAATCATGATACTCAAATTCTATCGCTATTCATTGGATTCCTACATCCCCTTGAAGCTTTTTATTGGAAAATTTTGCTTTATCTTACATAAAAATCATTTTCATCTTATATAAGGCAATTACGTCATTTTCACAATCAAATATTTATTATAACAAGTTTTATTTTTTAAACTCAAAAAAAACCCTTCTTTTAAAATAGTTCCTCACATGAATAAAATTGTTTCACTCTTTAAGTGTTGAGACTGAAAGCCTTTCTCCCATCAGACTCGCAAAATGTTTCTACTATCCCTCCCTTTTAACTCATTGCTGTTTTCTTTCCTTCTTCCTTAGGTCTCCCCTCTTAACCTCCTCCTGTTTTTTATTTTCTCTGGTTTTCCATTAACATTTTAAAATACATTTTAATGAGCTTTAGCCAGAGGCTCTAAGATGAACAAAAGCCTGGAGAAAAGAACCAAGAGAGGGAAGGACAAGAAGGAAAAGAGGAATAATGGGTGCTGCTCTCAGTTTTAAACTAATTTCTGTGGCTGGCTCTCACTTTTACAGTTGGACCTGAATGCTACAGCACTTACTAGGGTCACTAAATCATAGCAAAGTAAGGGTCTTGCTATTAAGAATTTGACCATCCTTGAATCAGGGATTATTACTGTAATCTTTACATTTAAATATTACAGATACAGGCTATTGAAAATATAGCAAATCTAGTCACTGAAGGCCTTTACTCTGTTGATATCTGCATTTTCAGGGTGTAACCAGCAGTATTTTTAAATATCTGTCATATTTATTTTAGCATAAAGGTAATCCTTTGAATTTTTTTCCAGTTTAGGAATCCAAATGCTAATATATACATGCATATATTACATGCAAAAAAGCATAAAGTATTTGAAAACATAATTACCTTTTAGATGCTAATCAAGCAAGAAAAAATGTAAGTATTTTTTTCTTTTCATCACTACTTTTTTTCATCTCAGCCAATAAAAATCAACTAAAGTTTACCTTCTGTTATATTAGCATCAGTGACTTTCTAATTTGCTTCACTTTCTCCATTTGTGCTTAGGTATGACACTTTTTGCAATCCCAAATTCACATCACCTCTCTAGTTCCTCTCTTCCAAAAAGACAAAAAGTCCCTTGCATGGGTTGGATACTCTATGTCTCTGTTCAGAGATTCATTTAACAGATACCCCAGCACCACCAGTCAACAAACGGATGCCTTGAACAGTGATGGTTTAGAATGGAGACTGATTTCTTTCTTTATTTCCCTGGATTCCAAAATGTTTTTTTTTTTTTCCCCACGTTCTTTGTAGTTTGCCTTTGTCAGATTGGCAAGGAGGGTGAGCTTGGGTCCCAGCAAATATCCCCAGGATGACAAAATTAGTCCAGAAGAGAAGTTTTATTTTGATTGGCTATTGTATTTTCAATCTGCCATGGTTCCCTACTTCTACATAGGAGGACAAATTATTTGGGCCAAACAATACAATGTGGTTTGGAAACAATTGGCTTTTATGGGCACAATCTTATTCTTTCCATATCCATTTTCTTAAAAAAATTGTGAAAATCAAGCCAATTTTTTTTCAGAACTATGCAATTTCCCAAGACTCATGGAAAAGACAGCTTGGGTTGAATTTTTTTTCAATTTCTGCTTATGGGGAAAAAGAGTTGGTTGTATAAATCAGCATATATATTTGTCCAAGCATTCATACATTGTGTTTAGAGTATTAGTGGAAAAGAGTATTTTACATGATGGGCTTTGTCTTCTGGTTTAGTTATTCAAGTTCCTGACTCCTAGTCCAATACTCATAAATCAAGCATATTCAGACACAAAGCAGGTAATTGAGAGGAGCTATTCTCTGGGTAATTCCATCCTCTCTTTTGTGCACACATTTGCAAATGTAAGTGGTTTTCATCTGTGCAGACACCCTTGAGGGGCTTGTCTATCCTCACGTCGTTTTTAGACATCCAAGAAGTTTCTTTGTAAAACTCTTTTTCTGTGATGCCAGATGGCTGATGCCACCCTACAAGACCATATTTTGAGTAAAGAGGACCAGTTTAGCAGGTAGATGAAACAACACCCATTACAATTATTGTCACATCTCCTGATTCAGTGATGGCAAAATGTACTTCTCATCACACGTTCATTCCAAACACAAAAATGAGTAAAATTGATATGGTTTTCCTTTTACGCTAAGAATTGGGCACAGCTGCTCCCTTACAAGCATTAAAAAGAAAAAATAAAGGAAAAACATCTTTAATTTCTCATGTTTTTCAGCATCTCTTCGAAAAATAGCTTAGTGATACATGGCTCAACAGCCTGAAAATACCTACTCTTGCTATACTCTTAACCATAGTTTTCCCTCATATTATAGTATGATAGAGGGAAGATTTCTAATATATAGACTGGGGATCTAAGAAGAAGAAAATGAAAACTTGAAATAATGCTTAGTCATGCTATTCAATTACCCCATGGCCTTTTTTTTTTTTTTTTTTTTTGGAGTCTTTTGTTTGCTTACCGATCTCTACATTCTCTGAAATGAGTGTTCCATTCATTTACCTTGTCTGAGAAAAAGTTAAATTAATAGTTACATATGTGGCAAATATTGAGTAAAGATAAACATTTTAAGTACTTGTTAGACTTTCAATTATTTGGATTTTTCCAGAAAATTAAAATGCATTGATCACAAATGTACTTGGTTTGGGGTTGTATAATCTTCAGGAAATTATATGTGCTATAAATTAATGCATCAATATAACCAATAGGCATTTGTTACTGATTTAAAAAATACTAAAATAAACCTAGGCACCCAAAACTATTGTCTCCTTCCATCCTAAGGATTGACTAGAAATTTCCTGAAGAATATCTTTAGATCACAACACAGATATAATACATAATTCAAGTTATTAACTTTTCCATTTAGGCTTATAGATCTTATAGACACAACTATTTTAAAAGAACAAGATTTTCATGCAAAAATATGAATTATACAGTAGTTTTACTGAGTCTTTATTGCTAATGCACATGGAGTTCAGAACCATAATGACGATATTGGGCACTTAAGTCATTAGTCTGTCATATTACAGCAAAATTATTTGTACTATATAATCATTGTTTCCTTTTTTATATTGCACAGATCTAAGCTTAGTTCATCTATCTTTGCCATAGCGTACTACTTTATTGTTGTAAACACCTATTTTTTAACAATGATTTGAATATGTTCATTGTAGTTTAAATTCATGTTTATTAGACCTTTGCTTCCTTAAAGCTAGAAAACATGAAGTTTACAATCTGCCACAGGGTGCCTTGTTTGATTGTGTATTTCTTCACAGCATCAATTACTACACAGTTTATATTTTAAGTACTTGTATACACACTAAAAATTTCAAGGGGAATGGGAACAAGTTTTTTCTGTTTTTTTTTTTTTTTTCTAGCAACATTTCCATCTTACTCATCATATTTAAGACATGCTCTTATTCTTAAAATTAAAATGGAATTCCACTTGTAGTCAACTTTTTTTCCTTTAGGGACTTTTAAAAATGAACATGTATAAGTGATCTCTGATGACTATTTTCAATAAGAACAAAATCATTTGTGGAAAAAAATAAAGCTGAAACTGAAAGCTTCAGCTGCAAATCATTTGTGAACATAAGGTGAATATGGCTGTGGTTTTCAGAACTGGTTCCAGGGTTTCATAAACCTTTTAGAAATAGATATTGATTATTACTATTCAACTAATAAAACTGCTTTCTCAGAATCTGCTTTGCTTGTATCTGATGCCATAAAGGATTGTTTGCCCTATAATTAAATCCTAGAGATTACAGCACAATATAACTCACCTAGCCCATAGGTTGCTATGGGTTTCTTTGTGAGTGAGTGTGTGTGTGTGTGTGTGTGTGGTAAAAGTTAAGAGGTGCACATCTGAGTTTGAGCAAGTTGTGGCTGAGACTATGTGAATTGATTTCATACTGGGAAATGGCATACAAGTAAAATCAGTAGTCTGTTCAAATCATTGTGCAGTCAAGTCAGCTAAATATATGGCCATGAAGAGTAAAATCAAACCTCAAATTGAAGAAAACCAATCTATTCTGTAGTCAAGTAGACACTATGTCTGACTGTGTGTCTCTCTAACTTCTCTGCCCAGACCAAAATCATGATTTGGAGAATGTACTAACCAGACAATGCCTGTCCAGCCTTTCCTATATTAAAGAATAGATCATCTGAAACTGACCCTTTATGAGAATTTATATTTTTCTTACTTTGCCATGAGTTTTCAACAATAAAATATTGTGTAATAAGAGAGAGGATCAGATAAGCACTGCCACTTTAGAACCTTTATAACTGTCTCAAACACAGACTATCAACTTGAAATACCCAGGACTCCTGAGAACCTGTAGTCGACCCATTTTCTCATGACAGATATATTTTAAAGTCTGGGTATAAATATAATTATGGGGAGATGACTAGCATGAGTGAAATTTCACAGGTAGCATGCTACAACAGAGCAGTGCTTGAAAATAGGCATACTAAAATTCAGAAACCTAATGATTGCAAATACAAGAATGAAATGCGGGCTGGGCGCGGTGGCTCAAGCCTGTAATCCCAGCACTTTGGGAGGCCGAGATGGGCGGATCACAAGGTCAGGAGATCGAGACCATCCTGGCTAACACGGTGAAACCCCGTCTCTACTAAAAAATACAAAAACTAGCCGGGTGTGGTGGCCGGCGCCTGTAGTCCCAGCTACTCGGGAGGCTGAGGCAGGAGAATGGCGTGAACCCGGGAGGCGGAGCTTGCAGGATCCGGCCACTGCACTCTAGCCTGGGTGACAGCGAGACTCTGTCTCCAAAAAAAAAAAAAAAAAAAAGAATGAAATGCAACTTGTATGACCTGCTCTACCAACGTGAGATACAAATACATTTTAAAACTTTTTCTTCTTACACACCCCTGCCCACTGGCATAGTGAGTCCATCATCGTGGAGTCAGGCCACTGTGCCGACTGTAGCCATGCCCCACACGTGAGCTCCAGTGGGCCAGTTCTTTGTATTGACACATGCGCAAGTTCAGACATGACACCCAGAGGCTTGCTCTAGACCTGCAGCATCCAATAACAACATTACTAGCCTCATGCAAACACTGAGCATTTGAAATGTGGCTAGACTGAATTGAGATCCACTTTAGGTATGACATACACACAAGATTTCAGAGACTTAGTACAATGAAAAGGATATAAAATATCTCATTGACAAATTTTATATTGCTTCCACGGGGAAATAATTCTTTGGATAGATGGAGTGAAATATATTTTCTAAATTAATACTCACTATTTCTTTTGAATGTGACTATTAGAAAATTTAAAGTTACATATGTGGCCCACATTATATTTCTATATGGAAAGTGCTGGTCTAGGGGTCTGTGACCTCAGTCACATGCTGGACTACTCTCTCCAAGAACCTCAATCTGTCTCATTCTCTCTCTTTCTCTCTCTCTCTCTCTCTGTAATTCTCAGATACAGAGAGAATTCTCTTTATCATCCTCATCATATTTATTGTCATTAGTCATGCAGGACTCTTATCTTTACAACGTTTTCCTTTGTCTTCCATTCACCTTGCCAATGATAAAGATGACTTAGAATGATTTCAGTATATCCATGGATGTGTAAGTACCCTTAAAAATATTTAATTTTTTAAATTTTAATATATGAATTCTATTTTTCTTTAAGAAAGAGCCCTACATGATTTGGCACTAGTATCTGTGAATAGGTCAATAAGGAGAAAAATACTACAACTCTTTCTAGATGTTCAAGGTTTTGGAAAAAAAAAAGGAACTGAGAGCCTGGATCTCCTCTAAGACCTGTTGTGTATATAAATTCAAACTGTCATTTAGTGATAATTACCAATCATCAGTTTCCTTCTTCATAAAACATTAGGTGGTTTATTTTCTTAGAGCATAGGGCTTTTCCATAATTGTTTAAAATATTGGAAACAAGAGATTAAGAGTTTTCATTTTACTAAAAAAGGAATTCATAATATTCTTTTGTTATATTTATATATATATATAAATATATATATAAAACATATTGTGTGTGTATATATATACTGGGAAATGGCATAAAAGTAGCCTGTGTGTGTGTATATATATACACACAGACATATATATGTGTCTCCTGGGTAAGCATCCAAACCTGTAGATGGAGGTGATTGATTACACTTCTTGTCAGTCATTCATCCTACTCCAAACAGGTTGGCGCATATATATATGTATACACACATACACATATATATACACTACGTGTGTGTAAGACGTATAGAGAGCATGCACTTATTTTTATGTGTGTACACACACACACATACTGAGCACTTTTTTGCTTAAAGGTTATCTGGGACCAGAGTCTCTAGTACTGAGACTAGAGTCTCTACTAAACAAAGTAATTTAAAAATTGGCAAAAATCCTGCCCTGGGAAAGCCTCTCTAATGGCAGGGAAAAAAAGAGATATTATAAAAATAAACAAAACACATATTAGTCAGATAGTGATGCTTAGCAAAGTAAAAACATAAACAAAATGAATACACAGAAAAGAAAGGGATAGAGGGCTCCTAAGTGGGGAAAACTTACAATTTTAAGTAGAAAAAGAACCTAGGAGAGGGAATGTTTGGGGACAGGCCTGAAGGAAGTGAGGAATGTTACCATGTGGATGTCTAAGAAAAGAATGTTCAGGTCAGAGGAAGAAGCATGTGCAAAGGACCTGAGGCAGGATGTGCTCAAGAAAGAGCAGGAAGGCCAACCTGTTTGGAGTAGGATCAATGACTGACAAGAAGTGTAACCAATCACCTCCATCTACAGGTTTGAATGCTTACCCAGGAGACACTCATTTTGAGGACCCATCTTTTACTCTGCTGCTCAGAGCTAATCTATCTGAAAAGTGATGGAAATGACCCTACGGCCTGCAGAAGCAAAGCAAAGGGTCTCCTGCCACTAACCTTCTCTGTTACCCCCCCCCCACCATACTTCCTTAGATCTTTAGATTCTCCCCAGAACTGACATTCCATCTGCAATTAATCAAATGTTAAGTGTTAACATTTTTTTAATATGCAAAAGATGTTTTAGCTGTGATTATCACAGCACACAATTGTGTGTCCTAAGGCTGCATGGCATGGGATATACATATGTTGCAATTCTGATCATTATTATCACTATATACGGTAACATTGTCCCACATTTATCAAATCAGACCTCCTGCATTTCTGTTTGGGCAGACACAGGACATAAATTTTGAATTAAGCTGTGTAAAAGAAAAGAGTTCTATATATATTTTTTAAATTATTATTATTTGCAGTAGTGGTAGTAGTAACCCACACCGTGCATTCACCAGGGAGATTTATACTGCCAGTACATTTATTGCTATCAAGTTGCAATTAATAAACATTCATGCAGTTGGAGAATTGGGTATGCAATGCATTAAAAGTGTGAGAAAATGTACTGTCTCAACAGGCGATTCCTAGGGTCTTCCTATTCAATATGAACATGGCTCTTTAATGAGAGCTAATATTAATATAAGCTTAATTTAATTTTTATATACTTATTCCAGGTTTCTTAAATTATTCATATCCTCTTTCTGTTTAGACACATCAGTATTGTGAGGTTTAATTGTTAGCTCCCAAAGCCTAAGGACTATCTCTATTTAACTCACTTTTCAGCTAATCTAGTGAAAGCTGTAAATTATGATGATGGAGGGGATGATTAAGAGGAGGAGGAAGGGAGGAGAGGATTGTAATCTACTAGAGTATTTATAAAGCACTGTGATATTATACATCATAGTATTTAATCCTTGCCACATGGCACCAAGATCTTTTTATCCTTATTATACAGATGAGGAGACTGGGGTCTGGGGAAGTTAAGTCACACACACTTGCTAAGTGGTAGGCCCAGAACTCAAAATTAGATTGCTTAATGCACAAGCCTGTGTGCTTCCCACCACACATCTTGCTCTGATAATACTATTCAATTATTAAACATTTTTATTGGTCACCACTACATACTAAGCTTGATGACAGTGTAGGAACCACCATTAAACTCCGAACTAGAACATGAAGACCCACCTCATCCTACCTTCAGCCTCACCTCCAGTATGCATTCCAACAGTGGTTTATTTCTTGTGGCCGTGAAATGAGAAAGAAAATATTTTTGCCAAACCATCACATGACCCAGAGAAATTCTCAGTTGGCCATTCACTAGCAATGAAGCAATAAATTTCCATTTTCCTTTGCAAGGGCCCACCCATGTTCCATGTTTCTGTCCCCCTCTGCTTTCCTCAGCCATTGCATTCCCAGCACCTGTTCATGTTTTCACACTAAGGTTCACAGGTGGTCTTTTCTTTTTTCTGTTGTACCAGAGTGCGAACAGCTAAACTTTCTTTCTGATGACTAAGTGAAGGAAATATTTCCTGGTGGATATTTCCTGGTGGATATGTCAACCGCTTGACAAAAATGGGGAGGGAGTCAGATCCTGCCAGATTATTTCTCTTTTACTCTTGGTTCTGCTTTGACAGTTTGGAGGATTAAGGGACAACAATGACAGTAGTTCTTGTTATTACCCATGTCTTACCATGTCCTTCTCACCATTCACAGTGTCCCTGTTGGAATAAATGCTGATGACTACATCTGTTGTGTTATTTAAAGTAGATCTTTAAGTCAAAATGAGGATGTGTGCGCACTGCCTCATTTTGAGTTTGCTTAATGTTTCCAGCCATATTTTAGAAATAAATCCCAAATGCTTTTTTGCTAAGTGCATTTTCCTTTCAATTTTAAACCTATGTGTATTTTAAAGGTCATTTAATCTGTGCATTTCCAATTCCTCCGGTCTTAAATCATCACTGTGTTATTTTATGTAAGAGGTACTTAATGTCTCAAGAAGCTTTTGGAGGCCTTTAAAACCCAAAGACATTTCTTTTCCAACACCAGAAGTTCCATTTTGTCAAGAGTAAACAAGCCTGAAGAAGACCAAAATCTCAGCCTGTTCAATAGTCCAAAAGTTCAAGTTTCAGAGGGGTTGGAATTTGGCGAAATGCATTTTCTCATCCGTAGCTCAATCCTCTATATTCCCTCCTAGCTTAGGCTGAAACACATGGAAAGTATATCCAGCAGGCACTCTTCTCAGCGACATCTGCATCTGTAGGGGTGTCCTGGCATTCAGCAACAAAATCCTCTTCCCCTGGGGAAAAGGAAGACTCAAAACCCCAAATAATAATCTATTACAGATTTCAGGTTACCAAAAGTTAGAGAAATGGATAAAAGCAAAACACTTAGCATTGCTGCATGTCAAAAGGAAGGCTACTGTAATCACCCCCGACTCTTGGGGCATATATTTTTCAGGTTATTCATAATTATGCATATGAATTTAAATATATTTCCATATTATCTTCAAAACTGCCCAATTCTAAAATGTAGGATAAAACAAAATTAATTGATGGCAATTACTGCATTTAGATTCAAATCTGAATTTCCTGGTTACTGGAAGAACTGGGTCAGTAGTGGGCACCTCAAGCAATAGAACTGTCTCCTCTGGAACATTCTTCTGAATTTAGGAACAGTGTTTCTCTAAACTTAAATGTGAGATTAGAGAGGCATAGAGAGGTGCTGACAGAAAACCAGAAATGGTGATTCAGAAATTTGGATTGAACCTTTACTCTATTTCTTACTACGTGGCCTTAACCAAATGACTTAAACAATTTGGGCATCTTTTTCTTCATCTGAAAAGCTAGGCACATTCACCCTATACTCTCTCAAGTTCCCTCCAGACTTAATATTTCATGTTTCTGAGACTCCAACATGAACTGTGCCCAAGAATGGGGCTATCTGACAGTCAACAACAGAAAAAGCTTGGCAATTTGATTGTAATTAACTCATTTAGGAAAGAAGTAAAATATTTGGGATAACACTGGAGTTTGGCAGTAAGTAAATCTCCTATCACCATTTTTTAATGAAAGGAAGAGTTAATCCGAAAGGGTGGCTGGAAGCAGAAAGTAGTTCCATTTGTCTCACACATGGTGACCACTGTCACCATGCAGAACCCCAGAGGGATTTCAAAATGGACAACACATAAAACAACCTATATCCAGACCACATCAAGTGTCAGAATGATGTGGATCTTTGTGGGGCTTTTCCTAGTTTTCCCTCCTTCTTTAGAAGTGTATGTTATGAATTATGATTATTGCAATAGAGCCAAGTATTCACCGGGCTCCAGCTAGATCTTTGTTTAGTGAGCATAAGCTCCCTGCCAGCTGCAAACTGCAGCTGTCTGTCAGCATTTGTGAGGACAAACCGCCCCACTATCCTTGATCACTTAGCCGTAGACGACATACTGTGTCCTCAAATCTGCTCAGAGCACCCCTTGCATTTTCAATACACTTCCTGTGGGGGAGGGCGTCAGTGCTTTGCACGCACATTTTGGAGCAAATAGCTTGAATCTTAAGTCAAAATAATGCTTTTAATAGAGGGTTCTGTCCCAACAAAACTATTCTGTGAGAGACTCACTGACTCTGGCCTGACATTTCCTAATATTCGATGTCCCAAAAAAGGCAAGGGAGGCTACCACTCTGACAACCAACTGTTCCTCAAGACACAGTGGGCCCTACAGAGGGTGCCAAGAGCATGGGCCCCAGGCCAGGAACTTGTCTTACAGCTGGGGAATGTGGGGGTAAGAAGGCCATGCAAAGGGGTGAAGCCAGAGGAAGGGCGTAGCCCAGGGTGCCCAGAGCAGCCATCCTCCTGGGCTATAGGTTGGAGCCAGAGACGACTCAATCCTTATTTCAGAAGAAATCATTGTCTAGAACGTTCAAGTAAACTTGGAACTCTGCAGTTTCAGAGGGGCTTTGAAGGATGA
Source organism: Colobus angolensis palliatus (assembly GCF_000951035.1). Taxonomy (NCBI): domain Eukaryota; kingdom Metazoa; phylum Chordata; class Mammalia; order Primates; family Cercopithecidae; genus Colobus; species Colobus angolensis. Next base: position 6,182,716 of record NW_012114566.1, read on the forward strand.
TACATTTTTCTCGACTTGCATTTGCCAGCCCCCTAAGCAATTTATTTTCCTTTAAATTGCAAGGCATGCTCAGAATGGGAGAGAAACTGGCAGCAGCACACCAGATTTAATTAAAGCATTGGTGGAGTTAACCAAGAGTCTCCCCTGTTTTTATCAAAAGTGACTCGTGAGCTAGAGAAAAATCATTTTTAGAGGGGTGCCAATTTCAGGAATACCCTGAGAATTACCCTCAGAATTCAGGAATACTCTGCTTTTTCCAGGCACTTGTATACAGCAAACTTGGGGCTTCTTAAAGGATAAAAACTATTGCTGAAGGTTCTTTGGGCTCTGGGGTCCTTCTGAAACACTCCCAGCCTGAGGTATGATCCCCTAGTACTTGTGGAAAGGACTTCTTTGAAACGGGTTTAATAATAATATTTTCAAGTAAAACAACATAAATCTGGAATTCTTCCTACTCATGGGGGTATTGTGAGAATGCTCTTTGTTATGTAAGAGTACTGTTTCGGTAAGAAATGTGTCCCCTTGGGAAGAAAGGCACAATGCAAATTCAAATTAATAACAAAACTGTACAATATGTAGCATATGCCCAAAGTTGGCTTAAGTCGCACAATGAAGGAAACATTCTAAGGTTTGGGAAAAGACTCAACCCTATGTATTTGTGGGTGTGGAGCTGTATGTGTTTATGGGTAGGAGAGCACTGACCCAACATAAACACTTTCTTTCCCACAACTTAAACATACACACAATACTTCAAATAGTTTCTTGCAGGAGTAGAAACCATGAGAGTCACGGGGTCATTAAACAATAGCAAAGCTCTGTTAGTCCATGATCTTTCCTTATTTAAGAGGATTATAAAATAAAAACAAAGATTCTGCAAGGAATCGATATTTTGCAAACAAATAGCAACTTACAGTACAAGAGTATTTGGATTGCTAAGTACTTTCACTTCTTTCTATGTTGCTGTTTGCTGCTTCATTGTGAAACCCTTTTGCTGGATGTGTTACATGCGATGAGCTTGGGTGTTATAATAAACAGAGAGGAAGGCTGCAATAATGTATTTCAGTTAGGAAGAAGCACTTGAAAGAAATTGGTTTTGCTATACACATGATGTGAACCAATCAATAGTGGTTTAGTCTGACAAGCCCTGTCAATATCCATTGTCACAGTTCAGAAAGTCGTTAATGGATAGTTCTTCAAAACCCAATGATTTTAACACATGTTCAAAGTCTTGAAATACACTCTACCTGGCAGAAATGAATCACAGGTAACTCTTGGGAAAGTATACAAGCATTTTTTTAATGAGAGTCGAATCATTTACACACACACACACGCTCGCACACACACACACTCTCATACACACACACACACATACAGCAGCTAAGGGTCTAATCTAATAATAACAGATGCATAGTGAATGCTCAGTAAATGTTGAAAAAGTGGGAGACAGTGGGGTGGAGGCTGAGAAGGGTCCTTTTTATACACCTGTTGTATAAACTTACTGATTATTACAGAGTTAATGATGATGCAGGATGCCTATCATATTTTAATTATTAATCCTATTTTAATCATTAATATTAATCTATTAAGATTATAATAATTGCTTCTGTTAACCACATCTGTATTATACCTTAGACATGGAGCTGGATGTTTTTCCTATATCAGAGCATTTAACATACACAAAAATCCCTGCCATAGACATTATTATCCCCATCTAACAGATGATATAAAGGCACAAAAAACTAACGTAGCTTGAATAAGATACAACAGTAAGTGACAGAGTTGGAATTCAAAATCCAAAGCCTATATTATTCAAAAGAGAAAGAATGGGTAGGAGAGAAAGGAACACGAAAGAAAGAAAGAAGGAAAGAAGGAAAAAGGAAGGAAAAATGAAAAAGGGAAGGGAAGGGCAAGGCAAGGCACTAGCAATTGGAAGGAAGTGTATCAATGGTTCTTATCTGCTTTTCCTCAAGTCCTGATCCTGAATTCTTACACTCAGTTCCTGTGAAGCAACCAGGAACAAAACAAGCCTCTGAGCTCTGGGGATAGGCATAGAGAAGAATGGGATTTCCCGGTTTGTGTGAGAGAAGAACTAAGGATTTTGCAGAAGTGAATATGTTCACTTACACTGTTGTGGGCTAAGTGTGCGTCTGAAAGAGACTGTGTGAGGGCAGGGGTAAAATGGAAAGACATAGCTAGGTTGCTAGCTATTTTTGCCTGAAAGGAACCCCCAGTTCCCACCTACATCTCTCCTGTGTTCATGGTTGTCTTGCTGCATAGAGCAATCTGGAGCATGGTGAGTGATTTGTCTTCTGCCCAGTATGCATCCTTGTGGCAGAACTCAATTCATGTCCATGGTGGTTACAGTTCTGTCCTACGCAGATATATTCTTCAACTGTTCTCATTGGCAATCCGGAGAGTATTCAGCCACCAGCTCCACTGTTGTCCCATGATTCACTCATCTCACCTAAGATGACTCTTTTTCCCTCTCAGCCCTACGATGATACGTACCACATGGATAGTTTCAGTAATCAGTTCATGTAAAGAAGATGATTTAAGACCTTAGGTTGCAAGTACTTGAGTATGGTAAGGCGAGGGGGTGGGGGACATTACCATCTCTCTATGTCCTTACACACACTGACAGTATTGCCACACAGATGGACAGGCAGGGCCTTAGGGCAGGAATCAGATACCACCTAAGTTCTGGCTCTGCCACTGATTTGCTACATGGCTTAACTTCTCTGAACCTCAGATTTCTAATTGGTAAAATGGATAATAATGGAACCTTCCATATTGATAAGGATTAAATGAGATCTAATGTGCTTAGCAAATTCCTTATTATATAGTAAACAACTTCAAAATAGTAGTCATTAATAAATATGACATTAGAATAATCCAATTGTCTAGCAAAAGTGGAAATTAAGACTATTATAGAAGAATTATATATCACTTATAATCTAAGAAACATTTTCCCACTTCTTAACTATTGATAATTTGGTTTTCAGACATTTCTCAAATTACTTGCACTTGTCATATATGTTTTTCTGTCCTGGCTGAAAATTTTGTTTGGAAAATTAAGTATACATTATAGCATATTATTTACTAAGGATACATTGTAACACACACAAGGCCAGGAATTTAGAGATTTAAAAAAGAAGCCTCAAAGTTACTATATGTTACTCCCCTCTGTACCTGCTGAGAATGTATCTTTACAGGCATTTTCACAAATGTGCAAACATATACACATATGATATACAGTGGTAGCTCTTACTATGTGTGTATACATGGAGAGAATATTTAAATGTCACCCAACTGAAATACTGCTAATGATGGTTCAGAATCTGAGTCCGTATATCAGTACTAAAATATCTAATACTCTTATATATGCATGTATTTTATTCTCCAACTTGACTTACATTTTTGCAGAAATCTAAGTGTTAATTTCCTAGAAGGCAGAGGCTATTACCTCTCTGGTGAAATTACCAAGCCGACAACTCTTCTGATTTTGGGGTTTTTTTCCCTTTTATGGACTGATGTTCACATTTATATTTAAGGCTCTTCTCATTTGATTTAGCTGTGGCCTGTTTTCCATCACTAGAAGAGAACCCATTCCTGTATTTAATATACAATCTTTCCTCATGGAAAACATATTTCTGCTTCACAGTGCCCTTTGTGTGGATTGATGCCCTATGTTATTTTCTCCTTCTTTTTTTTTTTTTTTGTAGTAATTCAGCTTTCAAAATCAGCTACTGCCTTAGCTCAATAACCACTTACTTTATTAGCAAATTTATCAAAGTTTTGAACAGCTCTCAAGTGACAAAGTTTTACTGACACTATATCAAGTCATAAGAATCTAAGTTAAAATATATAGTCACTAGAAGAATGTCTAAATGATCTGAATCTTTACATTTTACACTGTATCTCATTCTGTTTCAGGAAAAAAAAATGTCATTGTGTTTCTCTACATACAAGATAGGTTTTGCTGTTTAGGTATATTTTCTCTTTCTTTATTATTTTTCTGAAAATGTAGTATTTTCATAACCTGTGACACATACACACACACAAAAGTCCTTAAACTCTGGCTTATAGAAAGAAACCCGATAAATCTATAGTGGAAGGGAAATTAAACATTGTGACGGTGTACTTAATATTTGCAGTATGGGATTGAAGTTATCATCAATCATCATTACTACCATTAAAAGTACTCACTATGAAACCCAAAGCTATGCTAAGTGCTATAACGAAAAGAGTTTAAACAAAACACCCTGCCTTCCACTATAGAAATACATTATCAATGTAGATACACCTAAGATGTGTTATGAGCAAAATAAAAATATTGTCTATACATGAAAAGACAAGAATTTACAGCATAGACAAATGCATTAGAAGTAGAAGACATGGATACATATATTCCTGAGAAAAGTAGTCATGAAATTTTCTTATGAGTGAATGACAGTAGATTGCCAGCTATTGACTGATATCAAAAATATAAAAATGTGGTTAGATTTAACTATTTAAAGTTGATGATGCAGTCTAAAATTAAACATTTGCATTGTTTGAATTTTCACTTCTCCTTAAATGGGTAGATAGCATGAATATTAATCATTGAATAGTTGATGTATACACACCCTTCTGTAATGGATCTAATTGTCTATTTTGTATTTCCACAATGTCTACGTGGGAAGTAAGTGGTTAAAACCAAGCACTGCAGTTAAAATGCCCAGCATTCCCTCTTTCAGTTATTTCCAGATTTAATCATGATTTGTGTTTTGAGCAAGTCACTTAAAGTTTCAATAACTTAGTTTCTCAGGCTGCAAGTTGGGGTTTGAAATGATGACTTCTATTTACACTGAGCAAGTGAAAAAAAGAGGTATTAAATGACCAACAGTACATTAAGCCCAAACTTACCCTTTCTGCCCACTCTGACACAGGGAGTTACGTGCAAAGTTCTGGGAGCTCTAAAACCACAGGCTGGAGAAGGCAAAGCAGTATTTATTACAACCCCATGAATTAGCACAAGTGTGAATGCCCTGGAAAGGAATCAACAGGAGGCTGGAAAGAAATGTAATAAACTTGATTTCTTTTTTAAATCAATTTGGGATAAGGTGCTCTTATTTATGTAATTTGGAAAGTAGTTAAGCAGGGTAATTCCAATACAAGAAGTTTGTGTTGGAAAATGTGAGTGGAGATAATTCAGTACTTTGTTATGTAATCCCTGTGATGGTGTGAGAAGAGTTTTGGAACCTCTAGGGATTAAGAGCCTGACATAACCTTATTTTGTCATTTTTTTCTTTGATTTCCTGCTCTGAATACTGCAGTGTGGTAAGACGATGGCACTAAAGCTACTGTTGCCAGCTTTGCCCTTGAGGTCCTTTTGGAATTGAATTGAAATGTTTAGAGCTCTTAGCTGCTAACAAAACTATCTACCTACACCGATGTTGATCCCAATGTCAAACCTCACCAATACAGTGAGAACAAGTAGCCTAGAAAGCTGTTTGTGACAGCTTTTCTGAAGGATAATGATTACGCTTTCCTTTAGCAATATTTCTGAAATGTTGGCTGTCCCAGCATTTCCAAATTTCAAATAATAATAATAACATGTAATTGTAACATGGGAATACCATGAGAACAGCCGTTTGGCAGGAAAAGAAGGTATTTCAAAATAAGGTCCCCAGAAAGAGATGTTCTGGCAGATGCACAATTTTGGATCATATTATCCAAACCGTTGAATTCTGGAAGATTCGGGGGTTTTCTTTTGTGGTTCCCATGCCCTAAATGGGAGTAGATGTTCATCGTCCATCCAAAGGGCGTTGTTTCTCCTTCCTGTTACTAGAGTGAGAAAATAAATATACTAAGGGCACCTACTACAATAAGCATTTGTAGCTCTAGAGGTGCTTTTTAATATCATAATAGCTGTGTCAGGTATAAAACTTGTGTTGGGTTAATGCCTATTCTCATATGTATACTGTTAACTGAATATGATCTTAGAAAGCCCACTATCCTAACATCTTAGAAAGTCCAGAATTCTAACTCCCCTCTGGTCAGAGCAGTTTTAGTACCAATTAAGTCTCTCAACTGCTTAAGAATGGTATTTAAAGCTAATGCCTTTGACTGTGTGTTGAGATTTAAATTGCCTATTGTTACTGAAACTTCTCAGTCTTTGAAAAACATTCTATTTGTTCAGGCTTGAAAGAAAAGATCACCAATGGAAGAAGCAGAGGAAAACATATAGGAAATAGAAGTAAATTCTAGAATACCTAGAAAGCTAGTACATTTTGGATTAAGGTTAATGTTTATGGAGGTAAAAATACCTGCGATTAAGAGTGATTGCTCTAGTCTCTTGTGCAAATCAGATTAAATGTTTTAGAGTTTAAACCCATATCTTTTTTGGCTCTTTTTATTTTCAAATAAAAACTTAAAGTGGGAATGGAAAAAAACTACTCGTTGACTTAACATAAATCTTTAAACTGCAGGAAGCTTCACCCTCAAAAAGTAGTTGAATCTCTGAGGGAAAAGAAAAGGCTGAATTCTATTTTTCATAAATGATGGATTATTGTACCACACTGTGTATTTTCCAGTAAAGTGTCCTTTTATTTGCACTGTGTGATTACAAGTTTCTAAAAGTATGTGTGGGGTCACTTGGGTGCTGTGGGAAAATGGAAGGAACACTGTTCTGTTAAAATCAGTAGTGAAATCAGAAGCAAACTATGCCCTGATTATCATAGGCATGTGTTTAAATTTTGCTTTCCTTAATTGGTTATGTTGTATTTACTTAAAATGAACAATTTGGCAACTTTTTCTCCCTTGACAACAGAAAAGCGTAAACTGTTTTATAAGTTTGGCTGTTAACATCAGATTTGTAAACCACAATATTCAAAGACTTTTACTGCTGTTTACAGGGTCCCAGTGATGGACCTTGCTTTATATCCATGTACTTCTTAACATTTTTATTTTGTATTTATAGTGCTTGCAAGTTATTTGGTTAATAAAAAGTATGCTATATATTATAGTCATCTATTGACTTCAACTTCTGCATAACTCTTCTTAGAACAAAATGAGTGGAATGAATGATGGCACAGGCCTTGTCATTTGACTTGTCATCTGAGGACAATTATTTATGGCATCAGGAAATGGAAGTTGACGCTCTAGTCTGTCTCCAGGAAAGTAATCATTAGAGGCAACTTTGGAGAGTTTGGCTACGTTGAAAACTGTCTAATCATATCCAAAACTCTGCTAGTTTCTCAGTATGTATGAGAAGGAAACAAGATAAAGCAGTTAAAAACATATTTTCATTTTCTTTGAAAAACCAATGCACCTTACACACACTTTCTCACATGTGGAGCCAGATGGTGGTATTGAAGACAATATAATATACATATATATCTCCCTAATTAAGAATACTATCACCAGAATACCTAGGGGAGTTTCAAAAAGATATAACTCACACCATAATTATTTTCATAATCTAGCATTTATACATCGTGTGTGTATATTTTAATTTGCAAAGTACTTTCTAATGGCATCATTTTTACTAGTTCCAAACGAAAAAAAAAAATTTGCTTGGCCCTGCATTTCTTGGCATTCTGTCATGGGAAATGGCAAGGTTTTTGAGGTGAGACCAGAAATAGAAAATACTACTTTCGTAACCTGTGCAAACTTAGATTGATTATCCTGTGTCATTCCGAAGATGGACTTGAAACCTAAATTACCCAGAGGCAGAGTTATTCTGAAGGATGTTAAGTGTTTCTTCAGCCTCCAACACTAGAACCCAGACCTGTGGGACTTTGACTACAGCTGTCAGTTGAAGCAGATCATACATGACTGGTGGCCACTGCAATGACTAGACCTAGAAGGAAAGTTGATAGGATAGCACATAAACACACTTTGTTAAGATGCTCATAATGACTCTTCCAACTATACGATTTTGAATTTGTTAATGGCTGATATTCATGGTCTTGTAAAAGCAATTTTTGTTTACTTGGGTTTTCAGGACACTTGTTATTTCTCCAAAATGACCTGAGGTCGATCCCTCCTCTTAGATCCTCTAGTCTTGTACATGTACATTTCCATTTGACTCCTTACTGTGCGACATTATAATTACACAGGCCAGTCAGGTGGCCATGGTGGCTCACACCTGTAATTCTAGCACTTTGGGAGGATGAGGCAGGAGGATCACTTGAGACCAGGAGTTCAAGACCATCCTGGCCAAAATGGTGAAACCCCACATCTATTAAAAATACAAAACTTAGGCAAGGCGCGGTAGCTCACAACTGTAATCCCAGCACTTTGGGAGGCTGGGAGTGGGGTGGATCACTTGAGGTCAGGAGTTCGAGACCAGCCTGGCCAACATAGTGAAAC
>NW_012114566.1:6191800-6209348 GCF_000951035.1 Colobus angolensis palliatus
TAAAATTAAAATAAGTAAAAAATAAATAATTACACAGGCCATATACATTTTATCCACAACAGTTAAACCCAGCACTGCCATGTAGACAGAAGTTGGTCAATTTGTGTTTATTTTTTATCTTCCAGCACTGTCCAATATGAAACGTGTGTAATGTAAAATCTTCTAGTAGCAACATTTTAAGAAGTAAAAAGAAACTATTTAAATAATAGCAAGATATTTTATTTAGCTGAAAACATGTAAAAATTATTTCAACCAACGGCTCAAGCTGCATGTCACGTGTTCAACAGCCCCAACTGACTAGTGGCTAATACTTTGGACAGCACAAATCTAAAGTAGTGCTTTTCAAACTATTGAGCTACACAGAGACAATCATACTTGTATAACACACCGGTGGAAACTGCTTATAGCCAAAGAATATACAGTACAACTGCCCCAAGGACTCGGGCTGTTTTGGTCCTCCCTAAATTACTCTGAGAGCTGAGGGCATCTGTTAACTCTCATGCCTATAGAACCCATTTTTTAAAATTAACTTTAATTTTTTTTAAAAAAATTTAAGTTCCAGTATACATGTGCAGAGTGTACAGGTTTGTTACATAGGTATACATGTGCCATGGTGGTTTGCTGCAACTATCAACCCGTCATGTAGGTTTTAAGTCCCATATGCATTAGGTAGTTGTCCTAATGCTCTCCCTCCCCTTACCCCCAACCCCAGAAAGGCCCTGGTGTGTGGTGTTCCTCCTCCTGTGTCCATTCTTAAGAGCCCAATAGCTGGGAAGCTGTCCACCTTTCTCACATGATAGTCGTTGTACTTTCATTACCAATTCATTTAAAAAATAGATAGCTCATGACAAATACATAGATGGTAGATATGTATGAGATTGTGTGTATATATATACACACACACACATGCTATAGATATATAGATTTTTTTTCAGAGTTCTTTTATATTTTCTCAATGTATGGATAGACCTTCCACCAATAAATGAGAACTTCAGACGACCCTATAAATTTTCCAATGAGTTTAAGGCAATGATCATCAACAGGAAGTAATTCTGTACCCCAACTTCCACCCTCATGGACCTATGGCAATGTCTGGAGACTTTTTTTTATTGTCATAATTAAGGAGGACGTGCTGCTGGCATATTGTGGGTAGACACCATGGATGCTGTTCCGTATCCTACACAAAGGACAGGCCTCTACAACAAAGAATTGTCTACCCTAATATGTCAATAGTACACAATTTGGGAAGCAATACTTTAAAGTAATATAAAGTATTACAGATTTTCAAGTGGCAAGAATTGTCTCAGTTTAGTAATTTACAGCACCTAGTCTCATGTGATGATCCAGACTTTGACTGAAAAATAAAATTCCACCCTTCTCCCAGCTAGGAGATGAACAGGATATTTTTCTTTTTCTGTCACTCTCAGTCTTGAACTTCACCTTAATTCCCCATTTTGCTAACTCAAGTTTGAGCCTGCTTTGTAGTCAAAGGCAGGGAAAGGAGGATGCAAAAATTGCCTTACTTTGCCAGTTATAGGGAGGTTTCTCTCTCCCTGGACCAGATAGATTTTCAAAAGCATGTCTATATTTATTAAAAAGAATACTTAATGAAGTATCCCAAACCCTCACATTATGTCAACAATTGAATGAAGGCAGTGTACCGTTCAGTTAAGATATGTATCTTATCTACAGGCACAACAAATTACTATCTGTAACTAATAATAAGACACCTTGGGCCAGGCGCAGTGGCTCACACCTGTAATCCTGGCATTTTGGGAGGCTGAAGTGAGCAGCTCACTTGAGCCCAGGAGTTTGAGACCAGCCTGAGCAACAAAGTGAAATCCCATTTCTACCAGGAAAAGAAACAAAAAACAAAAACAAAAAAATTAGTCAGGTGTAGCCAGTAGTCCCAGCTACTTGGGAGGCTGGGGTGGGAGGATCACATAAGCCTGAGAGGCTGAGGCTGCAGTGAGCTGTGATCACTCCACTACTCTTTAGCCTGGGTGACAGAGCAAGAATCTGTCTAAAAATAAGGAGAAAAGGAGGAAGAAGATATCTTTAATATATTTAGACTGTGCTTAATGAAAACCCAGACCTTATGTATGATATTCATCCCTGAATTCACAGCCTTTAGCATGGAGCCTGGTTAGTAGACATTCAGCAAATATTTGTTCAGGAATGGATTTTATACACCTGACTTTGAAGATAAATCTGAGAATAGGAAGCAGAGGAGAGGGGACTAATGAAGACATGGAAAAAGTTTGAGGCAAATTATGTTTCTGAATTTCACCTAGAACTGATAATAATTATACATCAATAAGGAGAGTAAGAAATATCTGCTTCAGAAAAGTAAATCACTTCAGGTTAATATAGAAAAGAAGATTGACAAAGTTATTCAAGCAAGCAGGACCTTCAGAAATGCCTGCATAAGCTAGGGATAGTATATAATCCTACTTAATTGGAATCGGCAATGCTCAAGAGTTGTCTCCTGTAGCTTAGATGAATTTTTCCCTTACTCTGACCATAATTTTGTGTATAAACACATGGAATTATCCATGTAAAGGTTATGTTAAATATAAGGAAATGAAAGTGAAAATAAATTGTGAATATATGGAACTAATCCCATTCTCATTGTACATTCATGCTGCAACAGGACTAATACTTTCATGTGGGCAAATTTTACTCACATGGCTTGTTCTAGACAGAAGAGCCCGAGTTATTAATTCAGGTAGTTGTTTCATAACTACTGTTTTCTATTCAGATTTGCATAAAGTAATAATCATAAAGGAGAAATTTACTGAAAGCCTCTGATTTTTTTTAAATCTTCAGTGTTCAGACTGCATCATAGTGCTTCCGATACAAGCGACAAAAATCGAGTTAAAAGCAGATTAAAGAAGTTTATTACCCGAAGACCTTCCCTGAAAACTCTGCAAGAAAAAGGACTTATTAAAGGTACAGGTCATTTTATACTTGTACTATAACTGTGATAAATGAATGTGCCTCTGTGTTCATAGCTAATCAGCTCTAAAGGAATATTAGAATATTTTATTCTTCTTAGGTTGCTTATTAAATTTTCTACTCTATAGCAAAGAAGAAAAATAATTGTCCAGAAAACATATCCTGAGAAAAATAAAGGAGGTATCATGGGGCCATTGAACAATATACCTGGTTTTGCCCTCAGAGGATCTATGTTCTGCGCTAGGAACAGAGAAAGGATATCCTAGTGGCCTGTTAGAATGATTCCATGTACTCCTGTTCCTGGGTGGTTCCAGTTCACATCTGGGACTTAGTAAGTATGAACCAGTACACTTACCAACCCAGCCCTTTTCACTATCAGAAATGTCCTGATTTGGTTAAAAGTTTATCCGATCACCCTAGTCATGGTCTGAAGTTAGTGCTAGGAAGAATGTCTAAGACAAACTAGTGTCATGAAGATGTATGGATATTGAGAGCTGGCAGTCCAAAAACTCAATCCAAACTGAAATAACTAGGTAGTTTTACAAATATATGTAAAGGGTAGAATAGATGATTGTGAGAATAGATGATTGCCACCAGAGTAGAAAATCATGGTCTCTGGCATTAAACTAATTGGATTGCCAGTCACTCATTTTGACATTGATCAAGTTATGATCTTCTCTGTGCCTCAGCTTTCTCATTTGTTAAATGGGGATATTTATATACATCATTGAGAGGAATAAATGACATAGCCTATGTAAAGCATTCAACAGAGTTTCTGAAACAAAAGTAAATATTTTATGAATGCCCTCTGCTTATTAATATGATTATTATTCATTATTGTTATCACTATTAGTGTGTCAGATGAAAGGATGGATGGATAGATAGAACCAGTGATTAGTATATTTCTATAACTGGAAATTAGCTTATAGAATATAAAGGCTAAATAGATTTTTTTAAAACAAGAAAACATACGCATGAAGTTCGTTATTCTCTGTGTTTTTCAAATTTTCTAGCTTATGTGTACTTTTTGAAAATGAAATATAAGAAAGAATTTGAAATTGGGTGAAAAGAAACTCCTAACGCTGAGAAGAAACCTGAAAGGCTGGCTAATCTTTATAGAAATCGAGAGGCGATTTAATAAGCAATCATTTCTCATGAAGAGGGCAAAGCAGATCCTAATTTTTTCAGCATTACTTCAAAAGATAAGCACTTAAATAATTTATAACTGTTCAATCTATCAGTTTCAGTCTGTTTTGAAACAGGGAACATATCTGAAAAATTAGCTGGCACTTTGAACCAATTGTAGAAGGTGAAATTTCATGAAGCAAAAGCATACACATTACTAATAGAATATGAAATTCTTAGGATTTAGGAGTAAAACTAGGACCATGGTTTAAATCAGACTTGCCTCAGACTTTTACTCTCTGATGTATAATACTTTTCTGAGTTGTAGACAGTAATTAACCCTCTACAGATTCAACTTCACTAAGTAGTATTACTAGTACCTTCAGTTCTGCCTTAGAATTTATCCTATAGAAGATCATTTTCTTAGAAAAGATTCAGTTGCAGGTTAACTGCCATCTTGAAAAATATAAAACCAGCTAAGCAGCCAATAATCCTAATTTTACATAATGTCTGAGTTTTTCATGACTGGGGCAAAATAAAAGGGGTTTTAATTCAGTGGCAGGATCTGGCTCCACACGAAATGCTGAAGAATTAGTTACTACAGTGCTCTAGAATTGGTCTCAGAAAGCGTTAGGGAAGCTGGATGCCTAATGTCGTTTTCATACTGAAGCAATGGAACCGCTAAACACACTCTGATTCATGCATTTCTTATCTTAGCGCTCCATTAAATTTTCACCATAACTGACCAATGAGTCAGTATTCTTTAGTAGGGCTATGGAAAATCTATGTAAAATTCTGATTTGATAAGCTTCCATTGTTGTCTTTAGTGGAATTTTTTTCCAAGTACAGATCAAGTTATGCAAATATAGTCACTTCTTGGGTTTGTTTCAGTTTTAGCTATGAACTTTTCTAAGGCTTTTACTAAGTTTTTTTTTTTTTTTCCCCCAACTCAGTAAAAGGCATTAAACCAATTTTTAAAAATATCTGGCTGGTCACACTTAGTACTTTAATCCATTTTTTTTTCTTACACTTCAGGCAAAGACTTAGAAAAACAATAAAATCAGTATTTTTAATCAGTTAAGAAAAATTACATAAAATTAATGATTAATGGTTAAATGGTTAGTTTTTCCAAGCAAAATGACTTAACTCTTTCAAAGGGAAGAATTATTTAGAAAGAGGAATAATGGCTTTAGAATTGCTCCGCAGTTCATTTGGCCACAGAATCTATATCATACTTATAAACTGTCTAATCTTCCAGATCTGCACAAAAGGCCTCCATTACTAAGGTTTAGGAAAGCTGTGCTTGGCAGTTTGGGGTTTACAATTGTGCCTCCTGAAATCTGGGAGGGATTCTGCAGGGCCATGGCAATTTTCGAAGTGTTAACTCTTTCATGTCATTCACCAGTAGGTTGAGGAGGCTGGGCTTTGTATTCAACCAGCCTTTATTGAGCACCACGATGGGGGCAGGAAGGGCTAATATTTTATTGACCCTATAACGCCCATCAGAATCACGTCCACAAACCACTTAATGTGAAAAGAGAATTACCCCAACATCATACAATCTAAATTCAATCACAAGCCCTTTCTTCAAAACTTGTTCTTTGGACTCACGGAGATGTGACCAATATGTGGTTTCATTAGATAGAACCTAGACTTGGAAGCAGTCACTTGATGGTGCTGTATTTTCTAATTTTTTATTATTATTATTATTTTTTGAGACAGAGTCTCGCTCTGTCCCCCAGGCTGGAGTGTAGTGGCATGAGCTTGGCTCACGGCAACCTCTACATCCCGGGTTCTAGTGATTCTTGTGCTTCAGCTTCTGAGTAGCTGGGATCGCAGGTGTGCACCACCATGCCCCACTATTTTTTATTTTTTATTTTTTTAATAGATATGGGGTTTTATCACGTTGGCCAGGCTGGTCTTGAACTCCAGACCTCAAATGATCTGCCTGCCTTGGCCTCCGAACGTGCTGGAATTATAGGCTTGAGCAACCACACCTGGCCCTGTATTTTCTAATTTCTTTAATATGACTAAAGAGAAGAACATATTATGATGTCAAAAAAAGTGGGCCAGAAAAAAATTCTGAGTGATTGCTCAATGAAAAGAAATCTTAATAGCTCAGGTGGGTTAGCAAACACTGTACCATTGCGTTGGTAGCTTTGGAAAACTTCTCCAAGGGCATTCAAGGTTGTCAACGAATGGTGAGCCCTTTTCAAATATATGAGTTTACTAACATTGAGCATGTAATTGGGAACAAAACTTGAATCCATTTAATACATAAATTATAGGCAAAAGGGTCCATTTTGAGGTGGTAGGTATGTTTGTAAATCTCCTTGGCCTGCTTTTGGAAGTGAAATAACAGTTCTTTAGTTTTAGCCCAACTGCCTTATGTAATCTTTCAAATAACAGTATTGACATCCAAGATTAGGTAATACAGTTTTTAGAGAAGATAACAATTGTTTGGCTTTTCAGGAACAATTAGTATGCCCTTATGTCAAAATAATAGCGTCAGAGAGAATTTATAAATGTTTAGTGTTTACAAAGTAGTTTCATTCATCCTAATAAGGACAAAACCATACTGGATGACATTAGTAGAAACTGAAATTAGTATCATACTACTTATTTTTGAATCAGTATATTATAAAATCTGCGTGAAGAATAAATAGCACACCTCAGGGATTTATGGTAAGGAGAAGTGCTTTCCAGCCTCATCTTAGTTTTGATCCCTAAGGGGTACCACTTTGAACAGTTTCTATTTATAGTTCTGGTGATTGGGTCCATACCTACACCCTTGTTATTTAGGGTGAAAGTTAGTTTGTTTTTTGTCAATGTCCTTCTTATCTTCAGTGTTGTAATATCTTACTTTATCAGTCTCAGATAGTACTTTAGGTTTCTGCTGCAATAGGCATGAATGTTACTCAGCTACACCAAGCCTCATCTTTTTTTTGTTTTTTGTTTTTGGAGATGGATTCTCACGCTGTCACCCAGGCTGGAGTGCCGTGGCGTGGTCTCAGCTCCCTGCAACCCCTGCCTCGCAGGTACAAGCAATTCTCCTGCCTCAGCTTCCTGAGTAGCTGGGACTACAGGTGCACACCGCCACACCCGGCTAACTTTTTGTATTTTAGTAGAGACCGGGTTTCACCATGTTGCCCAGCCTGGTCTTGAACTCCTAAGCTCAGGCAATCCACCCACTTTGGCCTCCCAAAGCGCTAGGATTATAGGCATGAGCCACCGCGCCCGACCCTACTTGGTTCTTCTCCTCGCCAGACACTTATGGTCAAATACAGCTCATCCTACAGTCTCCATTAGCTTTCTCCACAACTTGCAAGATGCCTACATCTCGACTTCCATTTCGTTAACCCTAGAAAATTGAACGCTAAACCTCCATTGGTAAGATGAAGAATTTAGAACCAATTTCTCCTCTCATGTCCTCTGCCTCTTCTCTTCTACTTCTAAGTCATACAAACTTGTTTTATTTTACTTGGTTTTACAAGTATGGCTTATTTATAGTGAAATTTTAAAAGCTAAAAATAAAAAAATAAAATGGCCGAGCATGGATGGCTCATGCCTGTAGTCCAAACATTTTAAGAGGCCAAAAGAGGACTGCCTGAGGTCAGGGTTCGAGATGAGCCTGGGCAAGATAACGAGACCCTGTCTCTTTACAAAAGGAAAAAAGTTAGCCAGGCGTGGTGATGTATGTCTACAGTCCCAGCTGCACAGGAGACTGAGGAGGAAGGATTGCTTGAGCCCAAGAGGTCAGGGCTACAGTAAGCTATGATCACGTCACTGCACTCCAGCCTGGGTGACAGAGTGAGGCTTCCTTTCTTAAAAATCAATCGTTCGGGCGCGATGACTCATGCCTGTAATCCCAGCACTTGGGGAGGCAGAGACAGGCAGATCACGAGGTCAGGAGATCAAGACCATCCTGGATAACACGGTGAAACCCCGTCTCTACTAAAAATACAAAAAATTAGCTGGGCGTGGTGGCCGGCGCCTGTAGTCTCAACTGCTCGGGAGGCTGAGGCAGGAGAATGGTGTGAACCCGGGAGGCAGAGCTTGCAGTGACCCCAGATTGCGCCACTGCACTCCAGCCTGGGTGACACAGCGAGACTCCATCTCAAGAAAAAAAAAAAAAAAAAAATCAATCAATTAATCAACATTCATACTATTATGCTTACATAAGGTTGTTTACTGCAGCACCACATAGACTTCCTTTCCTGTACTCATAATATCATGACTCCTGTGACCCTCAAAGGGTAAGGCCCCTGATTATTGTGATAAAAACTCTCCTATCTTTTACATTTGAGGGATATAGTAACAGTTTTATGCTGTTTCACATTACCTCCATGTTTTTTTCATATTTTGAACTAAATGGTGAAAATAAAACAATAATCAGGTTTATTTTAGTCATGTAAGTACTATCAAATCTTTGGCCAAGTTATATGCCAGATTGGATGAACATATCCATGGGTTGCATGCTGTGAATTATGGGCCACTCCAGTTATACTGTTCTTGCTTTCAAACCTTATGCTCTAATTTGCTTATAATCATGCTTTTAGTTTGATTCATTTTTCCACTTTGAATTTCCTGCACAGATTTCTTCCCCTACCCAGAGTTTCATTTTTTTTTTTTTTTTTTTTTTTTTTGCTTTCTGGGCCTTTATGCCATTATGTGCTTTTATTCTCTCAAACTGTCTGTGTATTCTAGTCTGCCACTGCTTGCTTTTTTCCCTGAATATCTTCTTCTAAAGTCCTTTCAGCTTCTTTCTCTAATTTGTACTGGTTGCTCTCCAGCTGATTGCCCTGTGATTTCCTTCCATTGCTCCTCTGTGTTAGATCCACTGTCTTCTGGATCCCATGCCTTCCCTTCTATTACTCTGTAACAGTTTCTGTGAATCCATTTGGATGTTGGAGTCCTCAACCCATTTGGAGTCCTCAACTGTCTAAAAACTACCTTCAGTATGCCCACACACTCGATCAGTAGCTTAGTTGGGTATAAAATTCCATTGTCTGTTCAACACTGAGTTGCAGATTCCCCTCTTAAAATTGTTTCACTTGTATCATTGTTACTTCAAATTTCTCTCTCAAAATCTTTGGGGGGTTTTGGTCTTTATTTTGAGATTCTGGAATCTGTATAATGTATATAGTGGACAGCATTTTTAAATTTTACTGTGCTTGGCCCTTAATTTTAAGAATTATGATTCTTTTTTCAGTGCTGGATTTTTTTTTTAAATTTTTGTTATTACATTGATACATTCCTCCCACCTGTTTTCTCTGTTTCCTATTCTGAGATATTTTTTATGTGATCATTAGATCATCTGAATTGATGGTTTCATTCAGTGTTACCTTTTCTCAAATTTTGGAAGAATTCTTAGTTTTGTTCCCCAATATTTACGTTATTTTAATTTACATTATTTACATAATTATATAATTTCATAAAATAATTACATTATTTTAATGTTTTCAATGTTCTAGATTTGTTTCCCATTCTTCTTTTTTTGCACATCTCATTTCTCACATACCATGAAAACAAAAACTGTGTTGACCATTTTACTCCTATACAAGAGTGAGGATGGCACATATAACTCAATAAATATTTGATAATTAAATAAGTAGGAAAAGTAGATATTTTTTTAAAAGCTCTCTGAGGACATAGATTAGAATTTGCTTTTGTTTTGGAGTTTTGTTTTTATTTTTTATTTTAAATTGTTCCCTTCTGGTCTTTAAATGATTGATTTCATCCATGGTCCTTTTCTTTCCTTTATTTGATTCATTCTATTTATATCAAATTAGTGGCTTTGCCCAAATATCTGATGGGCAATGTTGTCCACTCTTATTAAAGAATGAGTCTCTATAGAGACTGGCTAGAGTTCTGAATTCATGGGTAGACCTGGACAATGACATGGTTTTGCCTTAGGGTGGTCTGCCAGCGCATCCCACCCGTATCCCATACCTCAAATATCACATATTTTCAAAGGATACAGAATGCTTCATATTCTCTTGGTAAACGGAATCAATCTTATTGCTGATAGTCAATTTTTCAACTACATTTTACAATTAAGAAAAATGAGGAGAAAATATCTCAGATTATTTGAAAGTATAGGAGCTTTGGAATTTGACCAAGCCAGGCTTGAAGCTGGATTCTGTGATTTACCAGCTATTAACTTAATATCTGGTTATTGGCTTTCTTCTTTACAAAATTTACATTGAAAGTTTAAATGAAATGATAAATGGAAAAATAGTGCTCAGCTTTTCTTAGCCATCCCACAACTGTTTTCTCTCTTTCTTTTTTGTTTCTTCCTTTCTTCTTTCCTTAATTTCATCTTGCCTTTCTTATTTTTAGCTTTCTTTCCTTTCTCCCTTTTCCTCATCCTTATTAAGGTGCACAGAGTAAATTATGACCAAGATGGCCCTAGGAAACCATTCTGTTAAGTATTTGTTTAAAGCTTGATAAATCATTCGAGGCAAGCATCTAGGAAAGGCAGCAGTAATTCACTTACTTCAAGAAACGTACACTGATAACTTGGGCTTGGCTTATATTTCTCTTTTTGGTAATTTTAATCATGATGCTCTTTAGACATAAATGGGCGTGAGTTCATTTTTCTTTGCTAACTACACTCATTTATATAGTGCCATGCAACTGCTGGGACATTTAAGTAATTACCCACACAGACATAACTGATTGTTTAAGGTGTCTGCCATAAAAGAAAATAATGTCTTTGAAAAATTATAGTTCTTTTAAAAATATGTCAATTATGTTGAGAAAAAAAGATTTGCCATTCAAACTGCAAATACAAACTATCAGCCCTGGACTTAGCAGTCATGTTTATGAATAGAAAAATCATTGAGTTAAGAGAAAAGTGTTTTTTAAATAATTTGTTAGAACAGATATATGACAGAGTAACATAATTGTCACACTGTTAATTTAAGCAAAATGTATATGAGCAACACTGTAATATAGCTTTGGGTAAAGACATGCTCCAACTTTGCCACTTTATCAGTATTAGTCTGAGAATAATTATACTTGAATTTATATACTAGGGCATGGGTCTATCATTGCTTGGGCCTGAAATACTCTCACAACTTCCACAATATGCACTAATGTGCTTAAAAATATCTTGTAAATCTTCTTTTTTAAAAAACTTCTTTATGGCTCAAAATTGAACTGTGATCTTTACATGTGAGCTGTGTCATGATTTAATATTAGCCAAAATTAATAGCCAACCTTAATCTTCTTTATCTTGGCCTACAAGCTTCCTGGTTCCTTTGCATTTATAGTTCCCAGGCAGTTTCTGTTATTTAAAGGCTCTTGGGAGCAAATGTGTTGGTAATACAGTACGACATAGTTAGCTTTTGTTCAATAATAAGATGCAGGTCACCATGAGAGATGGAGAAATGTTGAGAAAAGGGTGCACCTGGGTAGCAGGTTAAACCCATGTATTTTAAAAGCCTGTTATGCACGTAGGAAACAATCCAGGTCTTGTGAGATATTAAAAGCAGAATAGCTTTGGAGCAAACTAGAGAAAATGAGGTCCAGAAATGGGAGCAAATTAGGTAAGGGGAAAAAGAATGAGCCAGAATGATAAATTGGTTTCCCTATGATTGAAGAATTTATTTTCTTATGGGGACAGATCTTTTTATACAGATGTTAGTGAGAATGTAATATTTGAGATGGTGACTTACATACACTTGACTTTTTTAATCTACAATATGGTTTTACCAGTAAATTTCTGGTATGTAACTCACTATACTTTATGTGTTAGCAAACAACAATGATAATAATTCTCCTTTTTCTTCCTTTAAATTACATTTCTTTCACATTAAGTCAAGTCCTCGAGATGTTTCCCTTTTATCAAGTAAAGGAAAATGCCAGATAATACGAGGCTTTAGCCATGAAACTGACCCAATGCCTAGTAATATTTATGCATAATGCTGGGAGTATAAAATGAATAAAACCCAATTGACTCAAAGCCAACGTAATGGCATTTTGTTTTTAGCCAATGACCCCTAAAAGCCATACTAAATTTTGCCCTGGCAGCAGATGCTGGTTTTATTCATTCTGTGGACTATGCATCCTTAAAAGATTGCCCAGAATTCTGGCATGCCCTATAGGGTTACATGAATCTGGTGCCGGTTTGAAATATAGTATTTGAACCTTCCAGTTTGAGGACTGACAAGTTTCCATAAAACAGGAAGAAATAGATCATACACATCAAAAAGGAAGCAGTAACAAGTGGAGGCAGGCTTTGTTTCATCTTATGACTCTAGGCCATGTTTTAAGCATACTCCATGCTCTAACTCAAATCTTATGTGTGTGTCTAAATTGTAAAACAGATACAAAACCTCCCTTTCCACCCCCAACATTGCACCAAAGTTGATGTGCTCTCGAAAGCATATCCTCAACTAGTTGGAGACGACCAAAAGTCAGGCTAAGGTAGTATTTCCTCCTTGTGTCAGAAGTCTGCTCCCCTCTGGAGAGATGGCCCATGACTGTTTCAATCCTCTAATCACATCCTAAATCTTTCCTCTGTGAAACCACCTGATGAGAAGAAAAAGATGCAGGGCCCTTGTCAGTGTTCAAAAGAATCCCCTTTTTAAAGGTTAACATTTATTATTGATACCCTGCTGTTCTCCAGCAGGTGTTCTCGTATGGCATAGTTCCCTCCTGACTCCTAAAGCCAGCTTCACAAGCAGTGGAAGACGCTTCAGCTTGCTTCTTGTTAGCTTTTCAGGGCCTCCATAGACCTACAAGCAGTATCCAAAGTCAGTGCCTGAAGCTGCGGTCGCCTCTGTCATTTGTATAATTCTACTGCTCACACTAAGTACTACATGGTGATTTCATTGTGTGGCGAGGTGGATAATTGAGGGGGAAGAAAGCAGAGTTTCATCCTGACCTAGAGACTGATTATTTGAGCAAATGCATGAATGCATGCTTCTGATATAGTGAGACAAGTTGAACTTTCCATGGTATTCAAGAAAAGAGGTCTCACTTCTTCCTCACTTAAGATATGAATGGGATTTAAGAGTTCACATGGTGTGTACGTTGAAGGTGTCTCTAAAGATAGTACATGTCAGAGCTCTCACAACTCGAATACCCTCATTAGGGACTCCATTCAGCAGATGTGTTAGACTGCTACAAGCAAAGAAAATATTAATATCCACAATTCATTTTGACATATCCTAAGATTAAGAGAGTGCTCTTTTATTTCCTTTAGCATCACTGACAGTTTGGCCTACGAATCTTTTTTCTCCAAATTCATGTCTATTATAAATCAACATTTCATAAATTTCCAAGATTCAAAAAAAAACCTACATTATTTTATTTCAGGGGCCCAAATTTCGTCCAATATTAAAAGCATCTCCCTTTGGACTTGTTATGCCACCTGATTAGTGATAACAAAAATTAACTTGGCCTCTGTAAAACTGTGAGTCATCAGGAAAAATAACTCCATGTTGTAAAAGTGCTATTCCTGCATTTTCTATTCTTCTCTGTGGGAGGGAGACAAGAGGCCATATCAGAATTTGGATAGTCATAATTGGTGGTCTGTCAGTATTAGTGAAATTGCAACAGGGAGAGGTATATCTCCCAGTTTTTCTTTGAAATTGACTATATTGCTGTAAGTGTGTTTCATCAAAGCATTTTCTGGGGCAACAGATCTGAAAACATAAACTTTATGTAGCATTGCTCCTCCTTAGATATTTCCCTTTAATATGTCTTTTCTTTTTGAAGATAAAATAAAAGTCCATAAAAGAGTTCTGGGAATAGGCAGCTATATGTCATAAACACCCTTCATTCCCCTTCACCCAGAGCTCCCACCCCCCAAAATTTGGAAACAATTCGATTGAAGTGATGACTGCCTTGATCTTGTTTGAATACTCCTTCTTCATTGTCTTCTTCTCTCAATGGGAGGCAACAACCCTGTCACAGAGTCATTTCTGGGAGGGAAAGAGGTATTTCTAGCAACCAGATTTTTCAAACGCAAAATTGAGACACATGGCCTGACAATGCCATAATATTTGAAGTAGGCACTGTGCTCAAAGATCCAGAACATATGGTGGAAAGAGTTTTCTTATAAAACGCAGCCATTTAAGACACTTTCTAGATTCTTATTCACAAAAGGCTCATTCCCCCATCCCTTTTATTCTCATTAAAAAATATTACCCACAGATCGGAAGACTGATCAGTTTTCCCTCAAATTTGCTTTTTTGCCAGCTTGAGAACCACCCTGTTGACTAAAAAGTTAAATGCACAGCCATCATGGAAGAAATGCAAACCAGACTGCCAAACATATTATGAATATATTGCTCTTCTTAAAAATGCTAGTTGGTTTTTCATACTGGAGTATTGACTAACTGTCTGTGTTTGATGTATGGTTTACCAGCCTGATGTCGACTTATGGTTAGAGCTTAACTTGTTAGTTCTGCTTTTGCAGCCAATTCAGAATAACTACAGATGCCTCGAGATATTAAAATTGACTGCTCAAATGGACTCAGTGTGGGAGTTTCATTGGTTTTAAATTGATAACAGCTGAAAGAGTGAATGATTAAAGAGTACATGGGCATAGGACACAGCTCTTTCATAGAAACACTTGTGAACAGCCTTCAGTAGTGTGGGAATTTTTTCTTTCCTTTTGTATTGTAGTTACTTCTAAGCAACCTTGAGTTAAATTTTAAAAGTGCTCAGGAATATTCAGGAGCCTAGAGGAGAAATAATTCCTGAGAAACTGAGATAAATTTTGATGAAGTGGGTTTCTATTCTACAGGGAACATTTAAAGTTAAGCAGCATTCCATAAGGTGATAATTGTGTCTATTTCCTAGGCATTTAAGTTAAGTAAGCTATGTAGGAAGTATAAACTGTCATAATAGAAGGGCTAGAGTGTTGTGTACATCTCTTTCTTCAACTCATAAAAACCAAAGCTCCAAAGTGCCTTATCACAGATAAGTCAAACAAAGCCTCCCCTTTGCTTTCTTATTCTCCTAGGAACAGTTATTATTATTTTCATTATTTAAAAAGATGTTCTGAATACTTTCTTGTCACATGGAGAAAAAGAATACAAAGGAAACAAAACAACTTTTCTCCCCCTCCTTAAATCAGCGATACTTATATGAAGCAGGCTTTATGAAAACTTACTTTCACCATTTAATAGTAGCTTAAGGAAAAAAGCACAGTAAAGAAAAGAATTAAGGGAAATGTAAAGAAGTTTATAAAAAAGAAATATCTGTTTATAATACAGCTCTTCTTCAACTTAGTATCTTTCTAAGAGTTAGGTGTCCTCACTATGCAGTATTGTGACCTAGCTCCTTTCTGTTTTCAAACGTCTCTTAGTATATTTTACCTTTGATATTCCATCAGGAAATATTAGAAGAACTTTATATAGCTAACTGATTAAAAGCTATATAAAGTTTGATAAAGATCAATCTACAGTAAGGCATTAAGGTGGGATTTTTGACAAAATATAAGGCCACATAGTATGTACTCATTTCATATATTCATTAAAAAAAAAACTGAATCATCATGCCTAGCTAGTATGTCCCCATATATGTAGCAAATATTTACCTTATGTTAATTATAATTTGTGGAATAAAAGATTCAGGTACATTTGACAGTAACATTAGTGAATAGTGATATGTATGTTCAGATGTAAGAAAATCAAATTATGCGGGATGTTCTGACTTTAAAACAAAATAAGCCACAAATATCCTGGTCAATGTTTATAAGAAAATGTGTTATATATTTACTGCTCAAATTTTGCCCAAAATTATAATGTGTATACCTGGACCACATCTTAAAATTGCCGAACTCAAGTTGCCTTCATGAAGCATACAGCCATTGAATCATGCTTTTGTTGTGATAGACAGCTTATGCAGATAGCCATCTAAGAAACTGCTACAAAGACTGACATTTTCACAAGATATAATTCCTTTAGATATGTAGAGCAAAAGAGAGAAATTTCATTCTCTTTCAACAATTGTTCAGCTCCAATTTTGTAATGACTTTTAAAAATCTATCCATATGAGACAGAAGAGAGATTTTAGAAGAGATGTCATCCAAGTTAAACGTATGCAAGGGTCATTAACTTGAATATAACACTCCTAACATGTCCCTTTGAACTTGGAACCCAGATTCATAGGAGGAAAGAAAAGATGGAGCTGGAAGAGGCCTGGCCTCGGTTAACCTCACAGTGAAGGAATCTTTCACATAACAAGAGGCTGAGAAATAAGCTGATGGTATAAAAATGATATCTTGAGGATATCTTAACATGGTGACATTCCAAATACTCTAAATTTCAGAAAAGCCATTGCTTTCTTGGACTCCCTCATGATTTGTACCGCCTCATACATTCATTCATTTCCTGAACAGTGAAATACGATGTTTACATCTTTTGTGACTTCACATTTTAAATGCATTGAGGTCTTTACAATGTTACAATGAGCATGTTACAATGTTTGCATCTTAAAAAAGTAATTAGCATAGGAGACCATTTGATATTATATAAAGAATTTGACTGGACCTCATTCAATGCCTTTTAAGAAATAATATCAAAAGAGGAAGTGAGAACCTGTTTTAGTTATAAATCTGTTCACATAATTACCAGTTGAAGAAGATATCATAAACATTTTAGAAAGAAAAGCGAGGTTAGATCCTCATGTCATTAAAAACAGAATTCCAAATGATGTCAGATACCTCCAATTCTCTAGCATCATTTTCCTATATTCATGTACACACTTGCATGCATATCTCTTTAGTCAGAAAGATCATATATTTGTAGTATGAGTGAATAATCTTGAAGAAAAATAGCATTGGTTAGAAATATACTACTAAACACATGAAGAGAGACAACCAGATCTACATGTGAGGTTAAGTTCAACTTGAGATGCCACAGTGATATGGAGAAATGATTCCAAAGGTGGCTATGCAGTATAGGAATATAAATATTCCAAATGTGGCTACACAGTGTAGCAGCTGACTGGAGTTTTCCACAGGTGAGGCCTCTGCCTAAGTGTCTCTACTACAGCATGAAGGACAGGATGGGAAGCAGAAGCTTTTGCCAGGGAGCTGTGGCCTCAAAGGTATTGACTGGGCAGGAGGTGAATAGTGGGTAAAGTTGGCACCACAGCCTTACTTCATCCAGGACAGAAGGTAGAGAGTAAATAGTCAATTGGAGAATGTTTGGGGACACAAGACATGAGATTTGAGGAATTCTAGGAATGGTAGTAAAAGCCTTTGGGTTCAGCCGGGTGCGGTGGCTCACACCAGTAATCTCAGCACTTTGGGAGGCTGAGACGAGTGGATCACCTGAGGTCAGGAGTTCGAGACCAGCCTAGCCAACACGGTGAAACCCCATCTCCACTAAAAATACAAAAATTAGCTGAGTGTGGTGGCAGGTGGCTATAATCCCAGCTACTCAGGAGGCTGAGGCAGGAGAATCACTTGAACCTGGGAGGCAGAGGTTGCAGTGAGCCA
>NW_012114566.1:6209398-6290552 GCF_000951035.1 Colobus angolensis palliatus
CCTGGATAGCTGGGACTATAGGCACCCACCACCGCCTGGTTAATTTTTGTATTTTTAGTAGAGATGGGGTTTCACCATGTTGGCCAGGCTGGTCTCGAATTCTTGACCTCAAGTGATCTGCGCACGTCAGCCTCCCAAAGTGCTGGGATTACAGGCATGAGCCACTGTGCACAGCCCTGTGTATGGATTCTTTCTGGCCTCCCAGATGCAACTCTCTGAGAAGCTGCCTTGAATGTGTATGTTGAGCTTCAGTTTCATTTGCTGACCAGGACCATGGACATCGGTCAGAGATCTGCTAGAGGGAGTCTGCGCTAACCAGCTTGCCATACTATCTGTATGTTAGGAGTGGTCTAGGAAGACTCTGCTGGGGAAGGGTTAGTCTTTTGGCCCAGCCTTTTGCCCCCATTATGACTAGCCTAGAATCCTAGACGCAAAGAACATCTAAGAAAACATGTAGTTCATTCTTGGGAGAAAGAGATACTACAGCACAATAACTGTATTAGTTTTATATAATGTTTGAGTACATAAAGCACACTTGAAATAATTAAATACATGAAAAAAATCTTTTCCTTTTTGTGCTTGGGTGTATATGATGGGAAGTCATAGGTTGTAGTGAAAGACAGGGGCAACCAAGACTCTTCCTGGGCTATTTAAAAGAACTGTAAGTATTTTACTTATTTAGCAAAACAGAGTATTGCAGAACCATAAAGATTACCAAATTTTAAAGTAGATTTGGCTTGCTACTTACTTGCTTTGTGAATTTGGGCAAGATGATGAAATCTTCTTTCTTCACACTCTCCAGCTAATACTTCTCAGGACTGGTAATGTTTTATAAAAAGCAAGTAGCGTAGCAAACAATAGCTATTAATGGTTATACTCTACTCCCAATTGTACTTAGTATTGCATGCCAGTCCTTCACCTGACTGCAGAGAACACATTCTGAAAATTGCAAAACAGATAATATATGATGGGATTTTTTGTGACATTGCATTAAAATACAGTTAGCATTTTGAACACTCTATGTGCCTAGACTGTGATTATAACTTTTTCAGGCACTATCCAATGATGAGGATGAAAAGCTATGCTTGCATTTCTTTATGCTACAGGTGTGATGGTTATTCATATTGCCTACTGACTTGTATTCTCTGAGCCACTGTATTCTGAGAGGATACAAAGCCACATAAAGCAAGGTCCCCAGGAAGTGAGTAAGGAAGATAAATGCACAAAAACTATGGTGTAATACATCAGATGTCAAATGCTTTAAGGGGTATTTAGGTCACAAATTTGGGGAAATCACACATGGAAAAGTGTGGGAAAGATTAATGCTTTTATCATTTTATTGTCTTTAAACTGAGCCTTGAATTAGAGCCTTGGACTTGTGTAAAAATGGGAGAGACGTCTGAGGTACACAATCGTAGGAAAGCCTGAGGAACAGTGCCTTAGATGAAATGTAAAGAGTTCAATGAGAGGAAGTGTCTGTGGCAAGTGTTTTGCACAATCCCAAGCTTAGGAGTTTGTGTTCTACTTTATGGGCAATTTTGTTATTCATGTAATATTTGTTATTTGTTTTTATTTTGCAAACATGTATTGAGGACCTAGCATGTGGCAAGCCATAGGCTGGGCACTGGGCCTACAAAGATGTATATGTTTTGATTCCGTCCTTCAAAATTAGACATTCCGACCTGCTTGAAAGGAAATATTCTGCCTCAAGAAAATCAGCTCCATACCCCCAAAACTTGGCTCCACTAGAAGACACACTAGAAGGCAATATTATGGAATTGGTACTTGTTATCTACTTTGAGTTATTTCCTGTGTAATCACAATGACCAAGGCCCCCACAGCTGTGGGTATGAATGGGTAACACTGATCTTATGGCACAAATGTCCCAAGTCATGGCTCCCTCCTGTGTAATCACAACACAGCCTTTCTCTGCTTCCTCAGCTACTCAAGGGAATTCCTGAAATGTGTTACACAATTTGATGAATACTGTCTTTTGCCCCACCGTGTTCTTCTCTCTCATTTCCTTCTCTTTTATACCCTTACTACCCACAAGCTGCCTGAAGAAGGCACCTCACCTCGTCTGTGTAGCCAGCACCTTCTGAGAGTTACCTGCTGCCCTGCCCAGGTACTCGCCAGGGCTCCTAAGCCTGCAAAACCTTCCATGTGCCAGAATGTGCTCCATCCCTCTGGATCCCACTGAATTTCTAGTCCACGTTGTCTCCAAAGGAAACAAAAAGGCTGTTCTTCTCCCCACCCTGCCTGCATGGTGCACCTAATTTTTTAGGGCCTGAAGTAACAACTCTTACTCATTGAATCTCACAAGGTGAGAATGTAGCTTCTTTCTATTGTGTCTGAGGCTCTTTCCTCAACAGAAATTAAACCTAGTCCCTGGGACTTAGCCACAGTACATATGCCATTTGCCATATCTCAGAAGTCCACAATTTCTCCTGACTGTCTTTTACCAACTAATATCAACTCTTGCAAGTAAGCCTCCGTGGTGGTGAACATCATTCTGCCAATTCAGTAGGCAGATCCAACTGAGATACTCCATTCCCTCTCTATGTCCTCTCCCTCCGTAAGAGATCCCAGTAGCTGGAAACGTAACTGTCAAGCATGCAACAAACCTGGAAAATGAGCAATATATAAAGCAGCATCTCACAACATGATACCTATTCATTCAATTTGGAGGGCAACTTTGGGACAGGATAAGGCGTTTTAGAAATGTTGCAATGTCACTTTCCTCAGTAGACACTGAAAAATGGGAAACACTCACTGTATTTGACTGGAAGCCCAAATGAGACAAAATGTTTTCGGAAATGTATGCATCATGGCCTACTAATCTGGGCTCATAACTACTTCTCTCCAATTACATTCCTGGAAATGTTTTTCAATTTCTTTGCAAGGAATAACTAGCAAACCACAGTGCTCAGAACAGCCCATGGGGAATGGACATTCCTGAGGAGAGGTTACATCACACCTCCATGGAACTAGCCAGCCCTTCCACAGAACCACATGATTCCCTGGCTCTTAATATGGTTTATTAAAAAATCCTTTACCTGCCTCAAAGCACTTTTCATCAAAGCCACTTTTAAGCTGAAGCTGAGGACTAAAGAATGCCTTTAACAGAATCCTGAAATAGCTTTCAACCCGAGGCTGAGAGAGAAAGTGCTTTTAACCTAAAGTGCTTTCCTCTTAGATACTTCAGTGCGTACCTAACACTCAGCGTTAGTGGCTTTGAGAACACCCTTAAGACCCAAATGAAAGAGACTCTATTATCGAATTCAAACCTGTTATATTAATATATTAAAGTAATATTTGAAATCATTAAGCAGTTTTACTCCAACTAAATTTGAGTCTTTTCTTATTGAACTATGCATTCATGCAAATAAATTAAAGTCGTACCACCTGGGATTCTAACAAATCTATGCTGATATTAGGAAAAGTACAGTCTTCTTTCCTAGGTTTTACTTTAATCTGGAGTGAGTAAAATTTCTATACTTTCCCCACCCAAAAACAATCTTTCAACTCTTCTCAATCACTGAATGACACTTCCAGCTTCAGTCTATATAAGTTGTGCTTTGAAGATGAATCATTTAGTATTTTTAATTACCTGAATAAATTCTGTGTATCAGATTTTCTCCTTAGACTTGTCACTCAAACAAATGCAATTAATAATTTCACAGTAGTTTTAATCCCCCTATAAAGTTCCTACTTAATCAAGTAAGTGACAACCTAATTGATAAGTTTTAACTTCAGATTGATTATAGTAAGTTATATAACTGAGCATGTGAATTTCATGGACAGTTTTCTATTGAAAGTATGTAAGGAGCATACAAATATGGGAGAAGGTAGCAAAACGTGACATATTTGAATTGTATTACCCTTCCCTTCCTTTGCTGTCCCCCTCTGTGATTCTCATGAGATGATGATAGGCAAATGAAAAGCAGAAAACATCACCAATCCACAATGTACATCAACAGTCAGCTGAACAAAATTTAGTCATGTTAATTATTCGAAATACATGAAAACAAACTAAATGAAAATCTATTTCCTTCATACACAAATCCTCATATTACCATCTTTAGATAGAAATCAGTTTCTGGGACTACAACCCAGAGAGAAAATACTAGACTCATTTGTCTTACTGTGGTCTGTAAGAAAAGAATATTGAAATGTTAGGGTGTATTGCCTTAAAAAATAAACACATTGAAATATTAGGGTGTATCGCCTTAAAAAATAAACACAGCCTTTATAACAAGCTGTCTTAATATCAAAGGAAATAATTTTCTTTTGTAAATTTTCTCTTTTTATCTATTCATACATTCATTTATGCACTCATTAGGCAACCAGAAGGCATGTAATATAATAAATGCAATAAATATAAATACAAGTAGAAGAAACAGCATTCATCTTTTCCTACCATGTAAAGTTTTGTTCACCTTGAATATCATTTTGTAGCTTCCCCTACTTAGTAAACTTGTACTCATTTTTACTCTTTCAACTCTGTTACCAGTGCCACAAACTATCCCTTTCTTCGTCATTCTCAATTAGTCCTTCTCTTCATCCCAAAGCATAATTTCATTATTTTAATGTCTTCCAACTGGACTGTGAGCTGTATGTAGCAGACCAGGTACTATTTTACTGAACACCGTACTTCCAGGAGTTAAAAAGAAATAAGAAATGAAGCTGGACATGAAATCTTGCAGTGGTTTAACTAGAGTTATTATTTACAGCTTCTTATTCCTTCCTACTGAAACTGTCGTGTCAGTGAGTGCCCCTTTGGTGGATCCTGCTCTTCTCCCCAGCTTCAGAATGTTAGGTTACTCCTATGTTAAGGCCTTGGACTTCTTTTCTCTTTTCATTCTTATTCTCAGTCTATTGGACATTAAACATTCGAGTTGAAATATACCATTCATGCAGCTTCAAATTCCATCTAGAGGTTGATGCTTTCCAGACTTAAAACATCAGTTAACTTCAAACTTGCATATTCAAATATCGATTTCATGTCTTTTGAGGTGCTTGGTAGACATCTCAGATTTATCTAGAGTAATCCTTGATTCTTCAGGTCCCATGTGTCCTCCGTCTCGGGAAATATCCCGCCATGTGCCACCTGGGGTCACCCCCGCTTTCTACTCTGTCTCTTCATCAGCAGATCCCACTTGAAAATATATTCCAAATTCAGCCACTTTTAGTTACTTCCATTGCAATCATTCTTATCCAAGCACCATCCTCTCTTCCTATATTTCACTTCCCCCCTGACTAGACTTCCTGCTTCTCATCTTAACCCCCTTAAATCTAGGCTTCACACTGCAATGAGAAGGATCATTCATAAATGTAAATCATATCATGTCACTCCCCTCCTCCATAATCTCCAGTTACTTAGAAGAAACTCATTCTTAACATCTAATGTATGTCCTTATTGTGACCTATAGGTTACTATCTGTTTTGACCCTGAGGATACTTTTTACGTTTTGTCCTCAGCCATACTTCCTCTTGTTCACCCCACTCCAGCCACGCAGGCCTTCCTGCTCCTCCTCTAAGGAACCTGGCTTACACCAGCAGTTTTATACACTTGCTGCTCCCCTTGTATTTACACAGCTCAGTTGGTGACTTCACTAGTCTCTTCTCAGATGCCATTGCCTGAGATGCCTTCCCTGGCAGCATCAATAGCTCTCTGTCTCTCTGCCTTGCTTCATTTTTTTCCATAGCACTTATCACCATCTGACATTATATTATATGTTAATGTGTTTTTGTGTTTATTTTCCTCACTTACATATAGACTCTGTGAAGACAGAGAGTGTTCTTTTCACTGCTCCATCTCCAGTAGGCATTGAAAAATACTCACAGATGGTTAGATTCAATGAAGAAACCCAAAAATGCATAAAGGATTTACTTGGTCAAACCATTCTCTATGCCATTGTGATTCTGTGTGCTGGCGTACATGTGTGTGTGTGTGTGTGTGTGTGTGTGTATGTGATGTTGCTTTAGATTAGCAGAGGGTGGGAGAGGTAGGTACAAAGTGTTGACAAAGTTTTTGCCTTGAGTAGACAAATATAGAAGAATTTCATGCACATTGTCCCATGTGGGTTAATAACTCTTTAAGATGCAAATTTCTTCCTGGCTGATGTACTCACCAAAATACCTGTTGCACTAGTCAGACCAAAATCGGGTTGACATCTATTTGCAGGTGAGTTTAGGAGCTGAAAACAAGGGGCCAATGGGTACTTCACAGAAGTACTGTTTAGGATTGAAGTGAAACTATGAAAACTGAAGACTGCTGGAAGCCTGAAAAAGGAATAAAGAGAAAAAATAGAAAGGGCTGGGAACAACTTTGCTCTTCTATCAGTCCCATCCCTGAAACTCATCTTCAGGCTGCCTTGGTCAAAGGTTGCTACCCCTGCAGCCAAATATCCAGCTTCAGTTGAAAACTACAGCAACTCAGCTATCCTTGTTCAAGAAGATACTCTTCCCCTCAGGCTAGTCTCTCCATAGTAGATAATGTCATTATCACTAGAGACTTTAGAATCTGTTAGGTTTGATGAGACCCAAACATTCTCAGTAAAGTTTTGGGAAAGTTACATGACATGGGGCTCATGTCATGAGCATTTTAAAGGAAAAGACAAGATGGTGGGAACAGAACTGGAGAAAATATAAAAGGTGAGAGTAGAGCCTGGGCATGGTGGCTTACGCCTATAATCCCAGCACTTTGGGAGGCCGAGGCAGGTGGATCACGAGGTCAGGAGGTCGAGACTATCCTGGCCGATGTGGTGAAACCCCATCTCTACTAAAAATGCAAAACTTAGCTGGGTATAGTGGTGCATGCCTGTAATCCCAGCTACTCAGGAGGCTGAGGCAGGAGAATCACTTGAATCAGGGAGTCAGAGGTTGCGGTGAGCCAAGATTGCGCCACTGCACTCCAGTCTGGTGACAGAGTAAGACTCTGTCTTAAAAAAAAAAGTAGAAACAGAAACAGCATGCTTGGATAAGCAATCTAAAAGTTTTGTGCTGAAAACCAGTAGTTCTCAAAAGGAAAAACAAATGTCATCTATAGTTTAAAATCAAAAGATGGAATTATTAAATTGCTGAAATCACCCATGTTTTGAATACTGTTTTGTCTTCCAATATTCACTGCCTCTCCATTATAGCAACTTACTAGGAAATAATCTGCTCATATGTGTAGCATTTCTGTGGGAGAAAAATTCTAAGTGAATGCTACCTACTACAGAAACTAGGAGGGTTGTATTTTCTCTCCCCACCCATTATTTTTATAACATAATCCTGATCAATGAAGCATCATCTAGAGAAACTTCCAATCTAGAGCGATTGATGATTGGAAGTTATTATGACAATGCTGATGCTGGTGGTGGCCATGAAATGAGCACCCTGACCTGGCTACCAGAGTTAGAAGACAGTCGCTTTTTCTCCTTCTTTCAATTTCGTGGCTCCGCTAAGCATCTTGATTTCGAAATATCTCCAAGACTGGTCCCCTAGCCTCTCATAAATTCATTGAAATCCTTCCTCCTTCCACCCCTCAACATCATTCAGATAAACTTTCCTTTGCTTAAGACAGCCACAGTGTTGTTGTGTTTTTCTGTTGTTTACAGCCAGAAACCTTAACCAATATACATCATTACCATGATAGTTGGATAATTGTCTGATTTGTTTTTGTGACTGAGCCATTTGGGCTGCCATTATTGTTTTCTGCTTCCCTCTGTATTCCTCATGTGTGTGTCCTTCTAGGTGCTTTGTTCTTCCGTTTTAAAGTTTACTAGAATCTCTGCAATGGCCCTCTCTCCTGAAAGCAGAGTCACATCCTTTTGAAAAGCCTGTGGAGACTGTCTCCTGCGTAAATGATGATAACACCGTCACATTATTTGAACATTTAACTGCCTCTATTGAGCAGTTATCCTCGTAGTTTTGATTCATTTGGAATCTAACTGACACAGATCCCATTACTGGGTGTTCTTTCCATAATTTGTCAAAAAACATATAGCAGTGATGAGGAAGAATAAAACTAATTTGTAATCTGGAAGACTTAACCTGGTTATGCTGATGAACTAACTAAATCGATCAAAAGGTTGAGAGCTTAAAGATTAAAAACCACCATTCTCTAGTTAAACACTAATTCATTATATAAACAACATGATTTATAAGGGCAGTCATGTGGAAGGTCTATTTATTTTTCTCACCAAAGGATGCTTTCAAAGAAAAATTGCAGAAAATGAATTTTTTTTCTAACCAATGTATATCCTGCCACCCCTGGTTATAAGTGCTGAAACGGTGGGATGAAGGTAGAATGATCACACTGGCCAAGGTCACAGGCATTTGCAGAAGATTCCAAAAATGTTGGCTCCCCTAGCAAGAACTGTTTTCTGAATAACATGCATATTTTTATGGTTGTTAAGAGAGGAAGAAAGGATTACCAATGAGCACACAGATGGGAATATAGGTGGGAAGTCAGGAACTCAGGGTTCTGGAAGTGTTCCTTTTATTTTGTAATGAAGAGGAGAATAGAAATAATTCTTAATGTTGTTCCAGGACAAGAGACATGGGCATTTAGGGGATAAAGTTCATTAAGACTTGCCTGGAAAACAGAACGCCTTCTCTCTCCCTCCCTTTTTTTAATACTATTTTAAGATAGAAGTTTCCGTGGTTCAAATAGATTTCTGTCATTGAATTGTCCTGCTTGGTGTATGGAACTGTAGGTGTATTAGATTTACAAATGGAGAGCAATCCTACAACAGCGCTTAAATTCAACAATGACAATGTAGTCAAATCTCTACGATTTCCTTTCTTTGGACAGCACTGTTGACTTTGCAAAGCCATCTGATGTGCATTATCATCTCTTCTCAATTATCTAGTTCATTGTCTGTCAACGGCTAATGTTGTAGTCAAGATTTTTTCTACTGTAAATGATAGAAACTTGTCCAAACTGTAAAAGTCAAAATGGAATTTACTGAGTTACTTAATTGAAGAGTCCAAGGGACAGGGATAGCTTCAGGCATGACTGGATTTAGAAGTTCAATATGCTATCAAATATTTGTCTTCCATCATTCAGCTCTGTTTTCCATTCTTCCAGAGGTGGCAGCATAACTTCTAGAAGATCAGATTCATATCTTCATAGTTTAACATCTGTCATGAAAAGAGGGTTCCTCTTTCCCAGTAACAGCAGATAAAGTCTCAGGATTTACTTGACATGATCCGCTCAGGCCACATGTTCATGTCTGAATCAATTACTGTGGCCAAGAAGATAAAATGCATGTTTGTCACTGGAGATGGAGGGGGTGGAGTCATCACTACCCAAAACAAATGGCAGCAAACTGAGAAAGAACCATCCCCAAGGGAATCTCAGGATGTTCTTGCCAGAGGACAGGAGAACAGACACAGGACCAGCAAAACCAATTGATATTTGCCATACTCTTTCTAGCCAGTGTCATCTGTAAGCAGTGGATCCCACTGAGCTATTTTGCCAAACCTGGTCCTATTGTGACCACAATCCCTTTCTTGAAACGTTTGGCCAATGCTACATCCATATTTTTGCCAAGTGTATTTGCTTGCAATAAACAGAAATTTACTCAAGAGTTCTATTGACATGGGTAGGAGGGGATATCATGATATTCATGGAGCTCATGACATGGGTATGGCAAGAACCATGGCAAGGATACAAAGTGCCTGGAGTAGGCACTGGAAAGTCAGGAGCTGAGCTGGATCTGTTCCATTTGCCTCTCCCTGCAAACCAGTTCTTGTGTCCACTCATCTGTGGCACATAAGCATCTTCCCAAATGGCTGTCCCAGCCCCCAGGGTTTAAGTGTAGGCAGCCTACAGTTCACATCCCTAGAAACAATCACCTTAGTCTCTCAGTATCCAAACGCTAAATTTTGTAGAAGGAGCATTGCTTTGGTCAAGCTTGGGGCACATGGTGACCTTTGATGTAACCAAGTTCTCCTGGGATGCTATATTCTTGTACTCCAGAGCCCCACCTTATTGGGAGAGTACAGCGAGTTTCAAGAGCTATAAGTGAGAATAACAGTTTTGGCTTTGCTGATAACTGGGGAAAGCAAACATTTGCCCTCTATCTAGTGAAATTCAAGATGTCTAGGCTCTTTACTCACCAAGACACCAATGGCAGTTTTTCCTTTGTGAGGGACTGGGTGCACTTGCCTGGACCACCCAGTAAGTGGCAGTAATGTACCTCCCCCACTTCCAACATCATAACCACTAAAAATAATCAGCAGTGTACTTCACCCAGCTCCCTGGCAATAAAAAATACCCTGTAGTTGAAATTCTCTCCCATTCACTACAACTCAAAATCCTTCTCCAGGTCTTATCTCCCCTTATAACTAATTAGTCCCCATATGCTAGCCTTTTCACCTCTGAAGTTCTTAAAAGAGGAGTCTATTTTCTTTCTCTGTTTCTTCACCTTCTCTTCAAGTCTTTAATGACAACTATCTGCCTTTCAGTTTCACTCTTCTACTGAAACCATTTTTCTTAAGGTCACTAATATCCTCAAGTTGCCCAAATCCAGTGAACACTTTTCATCTTTATCTCTCATTACCATTCTGCTGCATTTGAAATGCTTTTCTTAATGTCTAAATTCCATTTCCATTCTCAAGACCCTCAAGTAACTGTGTCTCTGTCTTCTCCCCTCAAGCAAGGAGCTTGGAAGTCACTTTCACCTGGTGGACCGGCTCACCTGCTACACCCACTTGCCAGATCCCACTGAATCACTCCTTCTTGCCATGTCAGGTTTATTGTCTTAGTTCAGGTCCCCATCCTCCCTCCCCCAAGAGCCTAATGCTCTGTGACCTTTCAAAAATAACTCGATATCTCTGGACCTTAGTTCCCTCTTCTGTAAAATGAAGATGATGATAGTATCAAAGCTCGAAGGATTGCGGGTGCATGTGAGAATTCAATGTTAAAATATATGAAGTACTTTGAGTTCTGCTTGGCTTAGTGTAGTGTACAATAAACCCTCTCTATTATTTTTACACATATCTGCAATAGCATTAGTCACATTATGTTGTAGCTGCTTGTGAGAGTTATTCTGTTCCCCTAAACTGTAGGAGATGGTGCATCATTACATTTTCAGGCTGGCACACAGTGTATGGCCTATAACCTGCATGAAATCATTACTGAATGAATAAAGCAATCTTTGCATTCTTTACAACACGGAGCACATGGTAGGTGTTCACTAAAGAGTCACTGAATGGAATTGGATAGAATTGGATTCATCTGGAGAGAGTGCAGAAGAGGTGCCATAAAATTTAGTAAGGCATGAATAGTTTAAATTTTAAGGTGAAAGTATTTTTTTTTGGAGACTCCTCCTGAGGATTGAAATTAAACTGAAGGCATAACTCCACATTCTTAGCAAATTTAGAACTTTTTTCTATTTTGTTCACTCAATTTTAGTTTCCATGTCCTGCCAATCCTCTTTGTTTTCATTCTCACAGCATAGCTTAGATCATATTTCACCAAAAACGTGGACTCATCACCACCTATATGAGTAAGCTCTTGCTACATGACAAACAAACATAAAATCTCTATGGCATATGAAAAGGAGCATCTATTTTTCATGTGTCAGTGGTGCAGGCTTGACTGGACTGCTCTGCTTTAAGCTGCAGGTCTGACTGGACTTGTCTCTTCACTAAAGGTTGGCCTCAGTTCTATGCCATATGTATTTATTCTGGAGCCCAGGCTGAAGGGCTTTGCTTTGGCAATAGCAGAGAAGCAAGAGGATGAGTAGAAATCTGCAATGCGTCTTAAGGCCTCAGTCTGAAACTGACACATTTCCACTCACATTACATCATTCCAAAGAAGACATTTGGCCAAGCCTAATATCAAAGAAATGGGGAAAAATAAACTCTGCACACTCTAGTAGGTTGTGCCAGATGGTTCCATGGCAAACGAGGTGAATGTATACATCTAATTCAGAGAAGACAAGATGGATTGTGTACAGTGATTACACCTATCACACCCTTATCCTGTATGATTCTGGTCCTCATAACATCTTTCCTAGGCAATCACATTAGTTGTTTAACTAATCTCCTTGTGCTTCATCTTGCCCACTGTGTTACCCCCCACCCTCCCTTTTCTTTACAAAGTACTACCAAGTAAACCTTCTCAAGTAGAGTATGATTATAATGCTCATTTTACTCAAAAACCACAATCACTTCCTAATGTCATATCATATGCTTTTG
This sequence comes from Colobus angolensis palliatus, assembly GCF_000951035.1. NCBI lineage: Eukaryota > Metazoa > Chordata > Mammalia > Primates > Cercopithecidae > Colobus > Colobus angolensis. Next base: position 6,221,597 of record NW_012114566.1, read on the forward strand.
GCTGCAGATAATGGAATACCTAGTTAAAAATGAGTTATTTCATATAAAAATAAGTCTAGAGAAGGTGTTTTAATGTTGATTTAAAAGCTCAGACATGTCTTCAGGGTCTCAGGTTTTTGTTGCTTATTTTTAATACATTAGCTGCTGTTCTTAGTACTCATTGTCTCGTGGTGACAAGATTGCTGCAATAGCTCCAAGTATCACATCATTGCAAAATGATATTCAAAGATGGATTTTTAAAAAAAGGAAAAAGACTTCTTACATATCCCTTTCTTCAGGGGAAAAAATATTTTCCTATATGGTCCTGAGTCACTTTTCTAGACATTTCATTGACAGAGTTATCTAATCACCCAAAGCTGCAGGGCAGGTAAAAATCAATAAAGATGATTTTCAAGTTCTGTCATATGAGTGGCTTCTAAAAACAAGAAAGAAGGTGGGAGAGGAATTACTTATATGTAGAAAATCAATGGTATCTGCACACTCTCAAATAATTTAACCTACCTGGCAAAATTTAAGATGCTTTATAACATAACCTCCATCTCTTTTATAACTTGATACATCAAGATTTCTCTAAGAGTGAATGTTTTCCTTAGCACACCCCAGTCTTCCTATCATTCTTCCCATCATTCAAGCATTTGTTTATTTCCTTTCATTTCCCAAAATGCTCTTTGTTCCCTCTTTTACTTGTCTTTCCTTATCTTTGAGGATTCAGTTATTCAGAGAAGGGAAGCACTCAAGGCCAGTCTGGTGCCGCACCACATTCTCCCACATTGCCTCTGCGTTTCCCCAGTTACAGCAGTTTTCTCATAAAATGTTCTTACCTATTTACTTATATACTGTTTCTACTGGGCAAAGTTTTAGAAAATAGGGAATGAGTCTTTGTTGCTATATTACCAGTGCCTTTCCTAGCTCTAAACAGAGTGCAGTCACTCAAGACATTCTTTTGCAAATAACTAAATGAATAAAAGAGACCTGGAATGCTCTTGTCTGTATCTTCTTATATCCACCTGTCAAAAACAAAAACAAAACAATTTCTCCTAACACTCTCTGTCTCCCACTCTCTGTTGTACAAACATACACACACTACATACTACATCTACACTAAATGACACAAAAAGACCTTATACTAAAGGACATTTTTCTTAGCATTCAGTACCTTTTATGACACCTGCTATTTTCTTTTTTTGTATATTCTTTGAATACTTTCATTAGTTCCCATAATATTACGAACTTCTTGATACTGTTTTTACAACTCAATACGCCTACCTCATTGCTGTAAAGATAGAAGATAATATTTGTGAAATTGATTTGAGTAATAAAATCAATTAATGGGTTTTTTACTTTATAGCAATTCTTCTTCCTGACTGTAATCTCCAGACAATGTAAATCATTTGATCTGATCTACTGGGTTATTTTTTGCTACATAATATTTTATGTCATTCTTTCTTAGAGTGGTTACACAGTGTTTTGAACAAGTCATTGTTACTTGACCAAAGTATTCAAAGCAAATGCCCATTATTATTTCCCACTTCTCTATACTATGTCCATGTCTTTTGAGCTGCTTTCTATTACTTGGATAAAAATGCACATTTCCACATTGGAGTATTTTCTTTTTTTCTTTTTCTTTTTTTTTTTTTTTTGAGACAGAGTCTCACTCTGCTGCCAGGCTGGAGTGCAGTGGCGCGATCTCAGCTCACTGCAACCTCTCCCTCCGGGGTTCAAGCAATTCTGCTACCTCAGCCTCCTGAGTAGCTGGGACTACAGGCATATGTCACCATGCCCAGCGAATTTTTGTATTGTTAGTAGAGACAGGGTTTCACCATGTTGGCCAAGATGGTCTAAATCTCTTGACCTCATGATCCACCTACCTCAGCCTCCCAAAGTGCTGGGACTACAGGTGTGAGTCACCATGCCCGGCCTGGAGTATGTTATTAATAGTATTTTAGCTTTAATTGCTCCCTCCATGCTGGGTTGTCAGCAATTCAAACCATTGTGTTTTCCTAAGAAATAAATGAAAATTATGATTCATTGAATTCTCTCTATACTCCATTTTGAGTATCCCCTTATAACAATACATATCACTGAACAGCATTATCTGTTATTCTATCTAATTTTACTTTAAAAAATTTATTGACTACCTCCACTGATGGTTAAGATGATGTCTTGTAGTCCATCATTCTACAAATGTTTATTGAACTTTTAGTATGTGCCAAACACTGTCTAGGTACTCAGGATCCAATAATAAATGGTTGAGATACAACTCCTACTCTCCTGGCTTTTGCATTCTAAGCAAGGGAAACAACTAAGCAGAAAACATATCAGTCTCATATGTCAAGTGGAGATATGTGTTCTAAGAAAAGTAAGGCTGGGAAAGTGGCATAGAGAATGGCATGGAGTGGAGCCATTTTTTTAAAGGATGGTAGGAAAGAAAGGCTACAATAAGAAGATACCATTTGATCAGAGACCTAAAGCAATGAAGAAGAAAATGCAAAGTCCCTGCAGTAGAAGAGTGCTTGGCAGCCACAAGAAACAGCAATGTGGGGCTATTACAAATTTAAAGACGGGGAGAGAAGACCCAAATAAAATCAATTTATTAGTGGAGGTCAGATAATGTAATATCTTATAAGTCACAGTAGGGACTTTGATTTCATTCTGAGTGAAATGGGAAGCCCTTGGACCCACTAAATATTTGCTTCATTATCAGTAATAAACAGATACTATCTCAATAGCAAAACCTGGAAATTGATGGCGGTGAGGGTTGCACAACATTGTGAATATACTTAATGCCACTGAATGGTACATTTTAAAATGGTAGAAATGATCAATTCTATGTTATGTGTGTTTTACCACAGTTATAAAAAACAAACATCTATCTGTAAATACTGCAGGCCAGAGTCTGTGCTAAGCACTGTTGAAAACATAGATGATTCAGACACTCAATCTGCTTTGAGAGAGTCTATTCCATTTATTATAAATGTAAATACACAACGTAAGGTAGCATCAATCATGTTCCAAACGAGAGGGCTAGGCTCGGATTTCACAGTGGGTATTCTCGTAAACATTAGTCTGGAAACATGCTCTCTGAAAATCAAAGGATGTTGCTCAAATAAGTTTGGGAGATAATGCATCCTCCACCCCTCATGGAGATTCACAGCACACATGGGCATATCACAGGCTCTAAAAATAAATACACGTTAAACCTGTCTAACTTTGCAGAACCTAATGACGCTAAACCATTTTGTTCGCAGGCCCTTTTCCCTGAATCATCTATTAACAGTCTGAGGATCTGGTATTCCAAAGAACCTATGTCACAGATGACACAAAGCTGAGATAGGAAGGGGTTAGCGGAGAAAGTGTGATCTGAGCTGAACCCTAAAGGAAAGGTGATAGTTAAATTAGAGAAGAGGAAGGGCATTCAAGGCAGGTGAAATACTAAGTAATTCACTTCAAAGCAAGTCTCCTAGAACTTGCCTCCTCAAATACTATTGAGTTGCAGAACGAATATCCTAAATATTATAATTTAATATTTAAATTAAATATTGTAAATTAATATTGTAATATCCTAAACATTGTAATTTTTATAACCGTTAACTGGTAAACTTCTTCTAAAACACTCAGTATACCAAAACACTAAGATTAATTATTTTGCAGAAATTTTCTTAATTCTTTGTCATTCCTTTATAGACAACAAAGTTAAGGCCCAGAGAGACTATAACTTACACAGTCATCCCTGCTAATCGATGGCTGAGCGTCAGTTTTCTCACTCTGGGGCCAAGATCCTGTTCCATAAAAGAGGGAGTTGTGATCTTTGTATGTCTGCCGTAGACACTTTGGAAATAAAGCAAAAAAAAAAAAAAAAAAAAAAAAAATCAATTCCCATGCAAGATGAAGATTTCAGCATGCAGTGGATATGGAAACAGAATCAAATTAAGGAACAACGCAAGCTTGGATTTTAATGAAGCTCATCTTTGTTTCTTTTGCAGATCAAATTTTTGGCTCTCATCTGCACAAAGTGTGTGAACGTGAAAATTCCACAGTTCCGTGGTTTGTAAAGCAATGCATTGAAGCTGTTGAGAAAAGAGGTGGGTGACTGAATATGCAGCAGTTCCCCCCATTACTGCACCCTCTACACAACCAATACTCAAGTTAGCAGTGCCACTCGATTTGTCTGAGAAGCCATGCAATTAAAACTTGACTTGTGTTAATCGGTTAAGAGGATCAAGTTTCTTATTAACTTCAGTTTGTTTTTACAATAGGGACATTAGTAATTCTCACTAATGTTCTTTTTTTTTTTAATATTTTGTCTGTCTGACATACTGTTGATTCAAGTGCAAACTTCTTGTTTTCAAGCCAGTGATAAAACATTCATAAAATATCAGCACTCACAGTGTTAGAACCCTCCTAACATTCATGCTGGTAGACGTTGTGCCAGAACAATTTTTGGTAAGCCCCCAACATTACCCAAGTTAAGCAAATAGCATTCCGAATCGCAGACAGTGATATCCCACCTTCCACACGTCTCTGTTCAGTACAGAATATGGTAACGGGTTTTTCAGGAACAATTAAAAGGCACACCTCAAAAGATGACCTTTGATTACTCTATTTCAGCATTCTGTTTTTCATCTGAAATTATTTCATCTTACTGAAGGGAACAAAACAAAACCTAATGGAATCGTCATTTCTACTCCACTCTGTCTGTGGGGTGTTTTTCCTTCAAACTATGACTTCATTCATTCAAGGTCATTTTTCCTGGAAGATACATATAGTAGATGCAGAATCTTAAACAACGTATTGTATAAAAATGGGAGGCTTCATCACCATCTGTTACAAGTTTACAACATATTCCCAGGATCTAGGGGGATATATATCATGTAAAAGATAGAGGTGTTTTCAGAAAAAGGATTGGTGAACCTATTCCCATTTCCAGCTCCTAGTCTCTTAAGACAATAGAACCAAGGGGAAAAAATCTTTACCCAGTAATCTGCTAAGAAAAAGCCATTTTAATTCTCTCAATGTTACCTGGCTTTATTATAAAAGCATAATAAAAATGGTCTGCAATTTCTAACTCCTGGAAATTCATACTTTAATTATACTGTAAGGACAGCCTTGGGATCCTATTATTCCCCTATCAGTAGGGAATGAGAGAATAACAAGAAGGGGAAGAGTGGGTAGGGAATGTGGATGAAGAGAATGACTTTGGGGAAAGCATATCAACACAACAGAGAGAAGAGCAGAGAGTACAGTGAGAGTAGAAAGCAGCAACTGCAGGATAAACACGGGAGAAGTGTCTATGAGAAATGAAGTCAATTGGAGTTTAGAGAAAAATGTGTTTTTATTGCAAGTTGCAATTTCATTTAATTTTATAAGTATATATTTTAGGAATAAATATTCTTTAGTAAGTACTTAAAGCCAAAATGGATCACTGAGAATATTATAATGTTATTATTTCCAATAGCTTAATTGTCATCATTTTCAGGAAATCTTCATCCACTTATAAATACTCAGCGCCAACAGTGTGAGTATTGTTATATTAGACCAAAAATCCAAATAGGACGTTGGGGAAGCACATAATAAGATGTGTGCATGTGTAAAGAAGCGCTCCATACCCCTCGATTTATGTCTCTACCCTAGGCAAAACAAAAAACTGCTAGATGCAGCCTTGCGGTGTGCAGATATTATAATATTGTAGAGTAGAAAATGTCTATAAATAGAAACCATATCTTCAGTTCATGGCATTTTGTTGGTGATTTTTAATAAAATAAGACAATGTTTTTGCTGACTGGAGCAATCACATCTAACGTTATATTTCATTGTCCCTATGTTTACTCTTAAAATGAATTTGTAGATCAAGCACTAAACAGGCACTAATCACACATATGATTATTAAAATAATTCCTAAGCATTTTAATGAAACTCAAAGACTTTCCAATTCCACAAAGCAACTGATAATTCAAAGCGCTTTGGCAGCGTCAGCTTAAAGGAACCCTATGGAAATATTCAATAAAAACTAAGAAGCACAAGATAAACCTCTCACATCATTGCAAGATTTACAAGTGTGTATTTTTGATTATAATTTTCTACGATCATTTTGTTGGATTAATATTCTTATATTTATACACCAATTCTATTTACTCAAAGTGTTGTTTTTATGAAATTCTGGCATAAAGCATTTCAGGACAGAAATAATTTATGTGAATCTAAGTCCAATGTTTATGCAGGCTTCTGATGACATTTTATGCTGGGGTTGGTATTAGGAAGTAGCATATAAAGGTGCCAAGTCTCTCAGCATGGCTGGGACTCAGCATATCTGGATCCCTCCTTCTAATGGCCAGATACTCTCCCAGCCAAGAAACTCAACTGCAGAGTCATGGGAAATGCTGATGGACCAGTTATGGGAAAGGAACATTTAATGAAAACTGTGTGTTTACTCTCACAGTCTTAGGGAAATGGTCTTGATACTCACTACATCGGCACATTGGCTATTATAAAAAAGATTTGTTTCCGTCTCTCTCTTTTTTTTCTTGTGATTATTTTTTACTCCTTTTAAAAAATCATCTACAAATTGTGGCCATGTCTCTAAAATGCTTATTAGATGGATGATTTAAAATGAAACATTTTCAGGAAGACAGATCTCACTATTCATTCATTCATTCATCTATCCATCCAGTCAGTCAGTCAGTCAGTCAGTTATTTGTCTTACCTGTTTGCATCGAACACAGCCAAATTGCTCACACTTCTGTAGTCTCTCCAAGGAAATTCTACCCAGTACTTGGCACAAGATGCATTCTTTATTCATCCCTGGGAAGGTGATTACATTTTAAATTTTGCAACTTTTGAACATACCTAGAAGAAAATCTATTAATAAACTGAATGTAAACCAATTTAGCTAATAACTTGTTTAGTACATTTCCATATCTTCATTTGGTTCTCTTTATTACTCAAAACTACCAGAGCATTCTTCTTCTCACCAACTGTTATAACTAAATTAACTTTATTTCTGTGGTTTCTGACATTGTCTGCTGAGCCTTGAAAATACAAGCAAAATTTGGAAGACAAACTCTTAAGGAGCATGTTAATCTTTAAAGCTCTTCCAAGTGGCTCTTTCCCTTGCCTTGCCTTTATGGTTGTAGAGCATGTATCTGAGAAATCATAATTAGCCAATGAAAAACTCAACTTATGTTTCTTTTACAAAGTAATTTCTGTGAAAATATTAAAACATGGTTCCGCTAATTCTTAATTTATATCCTGGGTACAATGACCAAAAGCATGAGATCATCTGACACTGTTTTGGCGGTTTGAGGAAACGAGCATGTACAGCAGGGGTATCTAATCTTTTGGCTTCCTTGGGTCATATTGGAAGAAGAAGAATTGTCTTGGGCTGCACATAGCATTACATACACTAATGCTAACAATAGCTAGTGAGCTTTAAACAATGCAGAAAAAATCTCATAGTGCTTTAAGAAAGCTTATGAATTTGTGTTGGGCTCCATTCAAATCCCTGGGCCATGGGTTGGGAAAGTTTGATGTAGAGGAAGGCATTGTGACATACAGTAGATGTTATAGAACACTTTGTGTAGTTTATGATGACATATGTGTAGAAATTGCTTACTTAAAAATATGATCACCTGTGTCTGTCAGATACAAGGGCCTAGAAGACCTGAACTAAACAAAGTATATATTTTAAACTGGTGTAACAAGTAGTAAGACCTTAATTCATAGTTCTTTTTATGCCAAGCATGTAACTGGCTATCCTTTGTTGAGGTCCATTATTTGGAAAGAAGCTTTATACAGCACATGACACCTTGTAAGCACTCGATAAATATTGGTTAAATGAAGTAATCGAAGCCAAATAGCTATTGAGTACCTACTGTGTGTCATCTTCCGTGTTACCAGTTGATAACACAGAGGAGATAGACATTAAACAGACACACACGATTATGTATGTTAGCATAAACTGTGATGAGTACTATCAGAGAAAAGAACAGATCCTACAAGACAGAAGAACCATGACAATAATAAAAAGCAGGGAACTATGTGTGCTTAAAAATGATGTAATCAACCCTGAACAATAAACATATATTTGTTTGGCTTTATCTTCGTTATCAGACAAGGAGAGATTTAATTTTGCCTTACTTTGCAGGTTATTTTCTTGACACATTGTGACTATGTAATATAGGGAGTTCTTTGGTGTGAGATCTAAAAGGACATGCCTTAAGTGGCGAACCAGTCATATTTCTACTCAATAATATCAAACATGCATTTTGCCAAATACGTATTTTATGTAAGAGTAGGGTTAACTAGATGAATGAGCATATTTCTACCCTACACATATTTTTATGCATCCAAAATATGTTTGGTGCACAAAAAAATGGCGCATATTTTTATGCATCCAAAATATGTTTGGTTTTAAGGCAATAACATTAATTTTCTTAAGTTTGTAATATAATTTAGATTGGCACTCATCATTTGGAATATGTCTTAACTCATACTTCCTTCATGATTCCCGGTTCTGGTTAATATGCACCCAAACTATTTTAAAACATTAAAATGATACCTGGAGATTTATTGTACAATAATGTGAATATACTTAAAAATCACTGAACTATACACTTAAAAAGGATTAGGAAGAGAAATGGTATGTCACATGCTTTTGACCACAGTTTTTTTCAAATGAAATCACGCTTTTCAAATGTGATATTTCCAGGTATAAGCAACTTTGCAGAATGCTTCAGCAGATGCTAATCAACAAGAAGTTTGCCCTTTCTGTCTTTTTTCTGGAACACGAAATACTATGACAGGAATGGTACACAAAGTTACATATTTGACTTGGTGCCTAAAAGCCACCCTGGGATCCATAACCTTGCTTAAAGATTTAAGAAAGACCTTTAGTCTACTTCTGAGAAGGTCTTTAGCCTCAAAAACTTTATCTCTCAACTTGCCTTCTTAGCAGCTGTTATATTTTTTTGCTGTCGTTTGTTTGACAGGATCCAGTTATAGGTTCCGATGTCTGTTTAAAGAAACAAGGAGGCTGTTGGCTTTAAAATTCCCTCATTGCTTGTGTGATCAGCATTTTCCCAGGCTTTTCTACATAGTTGGCCAAGCAAAGGGACTGACCTTTTGTAGCAAACACTTTTTCATTTCAAAATGCTCACTTTGATTTTTGTCCCATTTTATGCTCATTCCAAACTGTTTACAACCCACTAAAAATGACTGTGAATTATATGTTTGTGTAATGGATTCCTTTTGTGGTCTGAGTGGAATGTTTACTTTGAACAATTAGTTATCTTTGGGTAGATTATAGCAACTTGGAAAAAGGATGGCTAAAATTATTATTATACCTTAACTGTTTCTTTTTTGGTAATTCCTCTACTGTTAGTTGAAGTTTGAGAGAATTTCAAATTAACGAGCCTGTGACATTATAAATGAAACCTGTTTAATTTTGTGACTATTTGGATATGTGTGTTAATATCATGAAAAAGAGTGGCTGGACACCTAACTCAACTCAGGAATATACTTATCTAACAAAAATTAAAAACATGGCATGTAAATAAATATATGAATATTTGCCATATACATGTTGCATTTGCATATGCATGTGTATATGTTATATAAATAACAGGCATGATGATAGTACAGCTATTGTACAGTACACATTGTACAGTATTGTAGCAAGCATTGTAGTTGTTAACATAATTTCCCTGATATTTGATCCAGTGCACCAGTCTGCCTCTTGAGATCCTACCGCGTGCTTACTTGCAAAAATCAAACTTTACATAGTTGTTTCCCGTTGCCTTTGAATCCAGGCCCCAAAACTGCAGATCATATTGCCTTCCCTAGACAAGCTCTGCTCCCAGTTCTGCTAATTTTATACTGTTCATTCTTTCCCACTTTGGGATAATCTATTATAGTTGGATCCAGGCACGCACTAAAGGCTGATACTTCCATGAAGAATGTGCAATTTGTACTGTTTAGTTTGTGACGAGATTCTTGAAAACTTTTATGATTCTGTCTTGTTCCAGAGAGACTTCTGCTTGCTAGTTTTATAAGCAGTGAGTGAAAAAAAGTAACAAAAACAAAACAAACTGATAAAAATTACATGCTCCAAAAAAAAAAAAAAGAGTACAAGATAAGCACTTTTTTCTTTTTCCCTGGAGAATATTTGTGGACGGAACAAAAATGTTTCTGAGGTCACTGACCTTTTTTTTGTTGTTGTTTTTAAGTGTTTGCTTTTCATGCCTTAGGTTAGGCATCCGCATGCATTTACAATGGAGATGATCTTCAAAGAAGCTCCGAGAATGTTTGCAGTGAATCTTTTTGCCTTTTCTGAGTTAAAATTAAGACCAGTTTAGTGCTTTGGTGTTTTGTGTTTTGTTTTGTTTTGTTTTAATGCAGCCACAAGGACTGCCACCTTCCTGACAGCATAGTGTTGTGCTGGGTCCAAGCTGGAATTGGCTCTTTGGGGTAGTCACGCTGGGGCCTCTGTGTCTGTAAGAAAGCCACATTTAGGACTCGAGGGGAAGACAAAATCAAAAAAGAATAAACAGGAAGCAGTCAGCAAGAGTATAAAGGAGAAACTAGGAAAAGACAACCAAAAGAAATCAGTGATGACAAGGTGGAGAGGCGGGGGAAAAGCTGTATTTTGCAATTAAGAAAACAAATGTGGATAAGAGGACATGCTTGTGAGGTCTGTCAGAAAGAGAAGACAAACTAGTGAACACATTGCCATCTCTGCCATAGGTACCTGATACATGCTTTGCTGTTCCAGAGAAACTTCCTCATTCTTAAGAAAATGCTTGAAACTTAAACCTTGCAATTTATGGCATGCATTGAATGTTCACAAACTCTGTATACAGAACCGGTTATTGATTAATTCACTGTATTTATTAGTGACATTTAACAGAGTTTATGTCTAGCAATGCATGACAGTCTTATTATCAAAAAGAAAGCTTAAACATAACAGAAGTTAATGTAGGAATAAACGTGCAGTTCAACAACCAGAGAGGCTATCTAAGAAATACAGCATTGTGGCTCTGGTCAAATCAGTCAGCGGATATTCCCACACTTTAAAATCCACAATGCATCAGAATAAATAACGTCTCTTCCCAGATACAGCCTGAGTCTAATTTCCAACCTCCACCCCCAATGTAAAGTTTAGGTTCTTTACATACTTTTCCCTTGGAGTCAGTTGGAAGGAACAGAGCCAAAATTAAGACCCTAGGAAATTAGCTTCTTATTGTGAATGGGGAATTTAAATAATGCAGCACCTCAACTTACCAAGATGCAATACTCTCAAACAGTCTATAGTGGTGTCATTTACACAATGGGAGTTCTAGGCCTGGGAGTTTTCCCATTACAAGGCCCTATATGCAGAAGTTAATAGTTCAACCATAAAAATAATCTTGGCTGAAAGTTAGCAGGATGTTTTAGCCTAGAAGCAAATGTTTACAAAATTTGAAAAAAATTGCATGCATTTGGAAAGCTTTCAGGTTTTCAAAAAGCAGAAGCAAATAGTAATAATAATAATAATAATAATAATAATGCAGTCAGAGATTTTCAGATTTTTTTTGCCCTAGCATTCAAAAACTGATTTGTAGCTTTTCAATACAAATGTTTTGATTCTTGTCACATAATGTGAACTGATTGATTAAAAATAATCAACTTTCACAACAGTGTCACTCTGTTTTATGAAATAATTTCTTGTTTACAGGCAGAAAAAGAATCTATACATTATATTTGTGTAGTTATTTCCTTAGGGCTTAAAAATTAATGATAATTAAGAAGTCAAATTAATTCAGGAAGCTATAATAGAAACCCAAATATTATACTCCTTTGTGGGTTTCCTAATGAATGATGTTCTTTTTAAAAGTTTATATGAAAAAAATGACGTTTTCCAAGGAATTTTTATACTTTCACATTGTGTGCTCAATTTAAGCATTAATCAATTAGTCTACACATATATGGTAAAAGAGACATACAGATTCCAGGTGAAATAATTGCAGTGGTCTGTATGAATGAACATGACATATTTTTTGTACAGGATATTTAGAACTTTTCACCCATTTCCTTAAAAGACTCGTGTCTTAGAGATCCCTCTAAATTCTTTGGGAGGTTATCTTACAGACTAGTAGACTATACAGTTAAAGATGTTTTTCTTGGGTTCAAAATAATCATTTATTTTCTTGTTTTATCTCTCTTTGCCTGATTTTATACTTTTCAAGCCACTTCCTATTTTCGGTTCAGAAAAAAAAAAAAAATCAATTGGAAAAAATCAAGGGCTGGACACTTTGAGAAAAAAAGCTAACTCTGCAAAACCAAAATAGCTCTGAAATGATAATGCTGGAAGAATTCTTGAGGTTATAGTAGACCAGAGACCCAATATGTAAATACACGCTCTTTTTTAAGAAAATAATAATGCCCTAGATATAGGGTGTAAGTATATCTTATAGAAGAAAAATATTTAAAATATTACATTAAGTACATGATGTGCTCCTTCATGTATAAGCCAACTTCTCATATGGTGCCTAACACATAATGAATTCTTAGTAAATGGTGTATAATCAGATAAATTATATTCAACATTGCTTAAATCCTCATTGGAGAGTTTGACACCATTGCTGCCCATGCATATAGTTGATACTATAAAAAGATCAATCACCAATAGTTGTTGGTTGAAGGCAGTTCAGAGAATAACATGGTCTGCAAATCCACTTTTTAAACATTTAAACAAGTTCATTTCTGATAAGAGTATATCATATTGTTCAATAAGGTACCATTCTTTCTATCAATACCCAGCTATGCTAAACAATTGAAGTTAGGTTTCCTTAATGATTTTATTTTCATAGATTTTTGGATACTCCATTTAAGTTAACCATCAGCAACTACTAAAATATCCATTCTCTACTCATTTTCATCAGAGGAAGTCATATCCCATTAGGCATTGTTTCAATTCCAATAGCCTGCTGTTTTTAATCAAGTAACTGAATGGTAACTATGACTTGTAATTGACATGCCTGAGAATGGTCAGGCTTAGGCTCAGTTCCCGTAACCACACAGCAAGTTGAGCCCCACATCTTTTCCTTTAATTCAGACTTGGAATGCCATGTTAGTGCTGTTTTGTATTAGTTTACTTCCCTCTGAATATATCACCCTCTTGATTCATTGTTTGTTTTCCATGTACCTCTCAGCAAATTTTTATTTGGATGATAATTTTTTTGAGTTGATAGGGACTGTCAAAGAATTAAAATAAGAAATGTATGGTCAATACACAGGATCTATCAATTTGAAGTTAATGAAGACAGAATATATGATTTTGCTATTGGATATTGATTTCATTTTCTCCAAATTTACTTCCTAGCAGAAAAAAAAGTTAAACTCTGCTGATGCTATTAAAAGCTCTATAAAGACTTTGAATATACCAATGTTATTAAAATTGGACTGTTGTCTTTCTTCTTTTAAAATGATGCTGTTCTTGTTATATTTTACATTTTCTGACAGTTTGGGATGGCTAACTCTTTAGTCTCCCTATAGAACAGTTGCACACCTAACAGATGATATTGTCACAACAGTGAGTTCTTTTCTTTCTTTTGTCTTGAAAGTAGGCATTTGATCATGTATTTGATATTGCGTAGTCTAATATTGGAGTCCATGTGGTTGGCCCAGAGTTTGACAGCATAAGAAACATTCATTTCCTCTGGATTTAATTATTGACTCTGACATTTCATGCTGCTGGTTTTCTCAGGGTGATCTCAATTATACCTAAAGCTTCAATGAGCCTTTCAATGACTTCAGAGCTCCTATATGCAAATAATTACTCAAGCTGTTTTTTTTTCCCCACTCAAACAACCCTTCTTGAATTTTCCTCTGGATCCTCAAACTGAGCTTTTTTGAACTAAACTCATCACTTTTCCCAAAATATGTTCTTCCTATTTTATTTCTTAACTCAGCCCATAGCATCATAACCTATATTCCCCATTGCTCTAGAAAGAAATATGTTGGACATTTTAGATTCTTCTCTCTCATTACAGACAGAATCATTCACCAAGTCTCATGAGCTCTACTTTCTTACTATCTCTATATCTGGTTCTTCCTTTCACCTTCTGTGACCTTGATTGGGCCTCCATACTTCCTTTTGAGATAAATTGCCTAAGGAGGTCTTTGCCTTTGGTCTCATTTCTGCCCAGGCCACTCTTTTCAATGCTGCCAAAATGATCCCTCTCAAATACAAATAAGATTGTGTTATCCCTCTTAAAATCCTCCAATGATTCCTTGATCTCATAAGGATAAACAAAATTCCACACTAATTACCCCCATAAAAAAGGATAAGCATATGACCTCTGTCTACTGTTCAGCTTCATATCCTTATAAGCTGCTTTCTATGCTCCAGGAATACCAACTACATGAAATTTTCCGATGGCCTATTCCTTTCCCATGCTGTTCTTTCTCCCTTTTTGTCCATCTGCCAAATTCACATTCATCCTCTTGTGAATATCATAAGAATCACCTTCTCCAAGAAATATTCTCTAACTTAAATCCATAACCATCCCACCATGACTTCTTGAACATCATTAGGCCCTTCCTCCACAATATTCCAGTGACATCTTTGCTTTCCCTAATAGAGCCCTTATTGCCTGGGACTATAATGGCTAGTTTCATTATCTGTTTCCCCATCGAGAGTACGAGTCCTTGAGTTTGGGAATTATGGCTGGCTCACGCCATCCCCATAGTGCTTAGCCACTATACCTGGCAGACGTTAGGGCCTCAATTCATAAAGGATGATTAAATGGATGAAGAGACAGATATTATTCAAGCTTTCTGTTTATCCACTCATCCATGCATCTATCCTTAGAGAAACAAAGCTTACAGATTGAAGATTCAGTGACCTGCTAGAAGAGACAATGATTAAATGTCTCTTTAAACATAATGTAAAATCATATTATCCAGAATGTAAAGAAATTACCTTAAAAGTGAAAGTAAGGGTTTTGTTCTTTGCTTTTGTTTATTTGTTTTGTTGTTGTTGTTGTTTTTCCAGGGGGCATGATATATATCTAGACCAGTATGGCATACCAAATTTGTAATAATCTAGAATAGGATGAGACAGAAATAGGGCAACGACCCTTGTGTCCAATACAGGTTTCAGACAAAACATACTTTCTCATTTTTAATAGGGAGAAACCAGTCTCTCAACAAATAATGTTAAATTGTTTCATAAACCTAAGGGGTTCGACTAACTAAAGCCAAATTTGATGCTTTTGAGACCTACCAATGTCATAGGAATAGCACTATCCACTTTCTGGTTCAAAAAATTATGCTCTTTTATATATAAACCTTCAGGCATTGTGCCTACTTCCTTGTAAGTTTGTGTATAATTTTTCCCATTATCACCCCCTAGGTATCTTTCACCATCACCACTTTCCAGGCATCTACCATCCACTGAATAGCCATGTTTCTGATTATCTTCTCCCAAATGTATTAGCTTGCATTATTTGAAGCTGAATCTCATTTTATTATTTCCTGCTCGTATTTCTAAACTCCTTAAGTCCATTTGTATGATTCTTTTGTCCTCACAGATGTCCACAGTTCCTCCCAATTTAGTATCATCAGCAAATTTAATTAATGCTCTGTTTACCTCTCCTTCTAATGAAACCAGTCCCTTGTTTCATTTCATGATACAAAGTAAAAAATGTATTGGCAATAAAACAGTCCAAAGAAATGTTCCCTCACTGTAGGAGGGGAAGTTAAGGATACAGCAAAGAACAATGTGGTGAGGAGTGGACAGTGCAGCAGGGTGGTGAGTTAGTTTATTATTGCCCTGAAGCAAAACCTTTTTCACAGAGGCTACGCTTTGGCATATTGCCTGGATTGACGCTCTGTGTGTGTGTATGTGTGTGTGTGTGTGTGTGTATGTGTGTGCGTGTGAGTGTGTGTTCTGTTCTGGAAGGTAGCTTTAATATCCTAACTGAGGAAATTTTACCAAAGATATATTTATATATATATCTCAAATATATTTTACCAAAGATATATTTATGAATATATGAAAAGCATATTGAAAACTATAAATATAAATATAATTATAGCTTTATATACATTAGTATTTATAGTTTTAAATACAATAAAAGGTAAGCTAGTAATGTCTGATTCACGGTGTAGTTACAAATCTGGATATGAATGCATACATCTGGATGTATACAGGTGCTCAATCATTTTCAGTGGGCTTTTTCTAGCATTCACTGTGATGTACATTTATCTCTGTCCTTAACTTGATTAGTGTTTTAAATCCAAATTAACCCTTGGATTTGAGTCAAATTCTTTGTAAATAGTAGGTTTATAGGGTAAGAGAAAAGAATTTTTTTCAGTTGTATCCAACATGCAAACTTCAATCAAAGAACATTTTGACCTCTACAATTAATAAGCTAGAAAATTGAGCTTGATCAGAGAAAAAGGCCTAACCTGCTAACTTGAAGGTAAGCCATCGTATGTTCTAAGAGTTACACTCTAAATCTTTGAAAGTGTGGATATACAGATATTGTGTAATTTACATGAGGAAAACAAAGATGACATTTATTAAGCACCCACTATGAGCCACACATAATGTTAGTGCTTTCCAGCATACATACCAACACTATGGAATAAAATTCTACATTAATTACTACCTGATACTTCATAGTCTGTATTCTTACCTCCAGCAAAATCTCATAAACATTTGTCACATTTCATATTAAGAGTCAGTCTTCAGAATGTGGATGGATTAGTATAAATCCAATGACTTTACTGGGGAAAAAAAAGTACTTTCAAGTTTATGCTTTGAATGGACAGACGATGTTAAGATCGAGATCTCTATTGTTTTATACAGGAGACAATGTACGTTCACAATGCTGAAATGAGGGCTGATATGTACTTTCCATATAGGACAAGGTCACCACAGATGGCATCACCAAGGGATGGTGTTAACAAAATAGTTACTGGGAATATTGTTAAGTAGTTATAGCCTCGCATTGTTTTTCTAGCGAGAAAAATATCTGATGCATAATGCATTCTTATGAGAGAATTTTCTCAGATGCCAAGACTTTACAGGCATAACTTCTATAAGCTTTAATGGGAATTTCCTGCCAGCACCTGTTACAGTATAGAGTTCTTACTTTTCACACATAATCCAAGACTGACTTGGAACACTGACTTGGAAAAACTAATACAGTGAAAGCTTCTTGTAATGTTTCCTCACATATAATATTCATCTTCAAATCCTTGCTCTGATACATGTATGTCCATGTTTTCCATGCAAATTCTTTCCCACCAGTAAGGTTCCTTTTCACAAGTTTTTTATGGATGAGAGCAGAAAAAACAATTATTCTTACTAGGTAAACTAGTGGAAAGATACACAAAGGGGAAAGTTATTGGGATAGCAAGTGACTTAATGCTAGAAATCAACTATTCTTGACTTAAAGTAGTTTTATAGACATACTGTAGACTCCTGAGCAGCCAACAATTAGAGTACCACATGCAAAAACAATCACCAGGGACTCTACAGCAAAATCACAGGTCAAAATAATATAGTTTGACCATATTTTCCCATATATTTACAGACTAGAATATGGTAACTTTTAACATTTAAAAAGATATTGCATAGATATACCAAATGGGCAATCCATTGGGTAGAGGAGAAAGTTAAAAGAGCATTTTAAATTTCATGCATTTCTAAATTAATTCCCCAAACTTCCATTACCAAAAAACTCAAACAAAAACAGGTCACAGTGCTCCTGCTTAACTCGAATTATTGGAGATTGTGCAGAACAACTATTTTATGAACAACAACTTCACTTTTAACTTTTTCACTTTCTTGAAGTTTCTTCTTGTCTAGCATTTCTAACAGACAATGACACATTAGAATGAAAACAGACCTTTCCACTCAAATAAATTCCTGAATCATTTCTGATCATTGCCCTGAGTGACAGGATGATGAGCAGGGGAATGCTTTTCAACTTGTTGAATGTTGAAAGATAGTAAATTTTTAGTTTCATTTTTATGACAAGATTTTTTAACAAACGTTGGCAGGTAACATGGTTAAAGTTGGAAGAACTCTGAAACCCTGAAAACAAGACATGTGTGAACCTGTTCATTTAATTTCTCATAGGGCAAAATATGGGATTTGAAGGACAACGGTGCATTTGCTTCCTTCCTTCTTTTTCTTTGCTGTGTGGTTACATTACTCCGTGATGTCACCTTCACCTTGAGCCCCTGTCTGACCTGATACTCTCCTTCTGGCACACCTGCCCCAGGAATGTCATTTATACCCCAGCTTGATGTTCAGACACCCTTGTTCACACTTCTGAGTATTACCTTGAGCAAAACTGTTTTTAAAGGTATCAATAATTTGTCCTATTAGAGTATGTTCAAGCACCAGGAAAGAGGATTTTGTTTTGTTTCATTTGATAAAAGGGAAAAGGGAGTCTCACTGACACTTCTAAAAGCATGCTGTGTTTCCAAGCTTGCTACCCTCCTCCTCTCAAGGGGTTTTGACTGTAGCACACTTTGCTCTTAACGGAAATAATATTATTACTTTCTTTTGATACTCTGGCCAGTGAATTAATAGAAATGCATTTGTTTCTGGTGTAATTGCCTTTATTAAGGTTTGTTTTAAAACTTAAGAGCAGATTGGAAATCTAAGACCTCATAAGTCTGCCATAGTTCAAAACCATGCATCACCAGCTAAGGCCAATAAGCCTTAGGTTGAGTTACTGCGGAAGACTTAAGACTTGTGGCATTGTTTGTGTATACGTCCCTGGCTCCATCTGACACCTCTCATCTCTCCGGTGAGCCTGATAGACTTAGGCTTTGTGTCCCCACCCATGTCTCTTCTTGAATTGTAATCACCATAATCCCCACATGTCAACTGAGAGACCAGGTGGAGGTAATTGAATTGTGGGGCTGGTTCCTCCATGCTGTTCTCATAAAAGTGAGTTCTCATGAGATCTGATGGCTTTATAAGGGGTTCTTCCCCCTTCACTGGTACTTCTTTCTACCACCTTGAGAAGAAGGTGCCTTGCTTCCCCTTCGCCTTCCACCATTATTGTAAGTTTCCCGAGGCCTCTGCAGCCATGCTGAACTGTGAGTCAGTTAAACATCTTTCCTTTATAAATTACTGAGTCATAGGTAGTTCATTATAGCAGTATGAAAATGGGCTACTACAGACCCAGTGATATATACACAGACAACGCCACAGATAGTGAAACTGCAGAAGTGATATGGTGAGAGAAGTCATTGTGTTCTCTGCAGTCCTTACCCAGAAAGCAGACAGGCCTGGTTTCAGAGATCTGATTTTATGGGAGAATGCTGTGTATATTCACAACATTTCAATCTATAGAAAAAAAGACCTATATGGGGCCAGGAAAAGTGGTTCATGCCTACAATCCCAGCACTTTGGGAGGCTGAGGTGGGCAGATCTCTTCAGCTGAGGGGTTCAAGATCAACCTGGGCAACATGGCAAAACCCTGTCTCTACAAAAAATAGCAAAAAAAAAAAAAAAATTGCCAGGCGTGGTAGTGTGTGCCTGCAGTTGCAGCTACTTGAGAGCCTGAGGTGGGAGGATCACCTGAGCCTGGAGAGGTTGAGGCTGCTGTGAGCTGTGATCATACCACTGCACTCCAGCCTGAGTGACAAGAGTGAGACCCTGTCTCAGAAGAAAAAATAAAAAACAAAACAAACCTATATGGATTTAGGAACCTAAATCTAGAGCATTGTACTCACCTGAAAGAAAAATTATTTTATAAGTTTTCCCTGAAGAAGATGTGATTTTTTAGAATTTCCGTATTTCTAATTTCCTTATGATAGAGAATCACTATAAGAATAAATTATGTTAAAAATTGTGTTTAATTAAGCTTAAAAATGTGCCTCTTCTCCCCCAAATTTCTAAGTACAGTAATATACTTTTTTTTCTGTGTCTTGGTGTGTCCAAAATAGCAGGTAACCCAGGAAGGGAGAAACTTTGGATAATAGCAACCACTCTTTTGAATTCATTTGAAACCAATATGTTGTACCTATTTTCCCTTTCTGTTCCTCTCCCATTATGAACTTGCCCCCTTCTTCGCCACCTTTTTCTCTC
This sequence comes from Colobus angolensis palliatus, assembly GCF_000951035.1. Taxonomy (NCBI): domain Eukaryota; kingdom Metazoa; phylum Chordata; class Mammalia; order Primates; family Cercopithecidae; genus Colobus; species Colobus angolensis. Next base: position 6,241,692 of record NW_012114566.1, read on the forward strand.
CCACATCCTACACAAGTGAACTCATCCTACTTGTCTTCTTTTCAGTTAAAGTCTGCTCCCAGTAAAAGATCTAACAAAGTAATCCACATACTAAAGCGTGTATGACTAGTGAGGTTTGATGTGAAATCCTCCAATAGGATTTGAAGAAAAAAGAAAGAATTCTAGTTACAGAATTTTAGGCATTAGCAAGACTGTGTGAAATGTTTTAAGAAAGAATTATCTTCCCAGAATTTCTGAAAATAAACTGTAAATGTAGCCTCTATAATTAATATTAACTTATCTTGGGAACCAATGGCATAAAATCCAGGTCTTCAAATTGATAATCTTTCATTTCTATCTTCCATGGCACTTCAAGATTTAACTATAGTGCCTGATTATGGATTGCCTAACACTCAAATTCAATGGAGTTTCTAACATCAAAACTCAAACTCTGCCATCCCCTGGAGGAAATAGGGAAATTAAGACATGCTTTATTTACATTTCATACAAGAGAAAACATGAAATATATTTATAATTGATATCTTGCCACTTTGGAAAGTCACGTATAGGGAGTTAGATATTTCATAAATGTTATATCAATGAACATCAGCATATATAAAACATCTTAGTTTTTTTAAATTTGTAGATAATATATGTTTTTATCACATGCAACATGAAGTTTTAAAGTATATACATATTGTGAAATAGGTAAATCTATGTAACTAACAAATTACCTCACATAGTTATCATAGATGAGAGCACTTAACATTTACTCTCATTACATTTTTCCAGAATATATGTCGTCATTACCTGTAGTCGTCTTGCTATCCAATAGATCCCTTGAAATTTATTCCTCCTATCTAATTATAATTATGTATACTTTGACCAACATTTTCTTATTCCTACCATCCCCCCAATCATCCCAGTCTCTAGTAGCCACTATTCCACTCTCTCCTTCTATGAGATCAACCTTTTTGAATTCCACATATGTGTGAGATGATGCAATATGTATCTTTCTGTTCCTAGTTTATTTCACTTAGCATAATGTCCTTCAAGTTTATTCATGTTGTCACAAAAGCTGGATTTTTTAATGGCTGAATAGTATTCCATTTGTATGTGTGTGTGTGTGTGTGTGTGTGTGTGTATCATATATATATGATAAATGGTTGAATGATATAATGTGATATTATAGATATGATTTTATTCATAAAATCATAAAATAAACATTTTATTCAACCGTTTATGGACACTTAGGTTAATTCTATATCTTGGGTATTGTAAATATTACTATAATAAAATAAGTGCAGATATCTTTTTGATATACTGATTTTATTTCCTTTGGATATATACCCAGTGGGAGGGATTACTGGATCATATGGTATTTCTATTTTTAATTGTTTGAGGAATCTCTGTACTTTTTTCCATAATGGTTGTACTAATTTACATTCCCACCAACAATATAAAAGGGATTCCTTTTCTCCACATCCTTGCCAATACTCATTATCTTTTGTCTTTTTAATAATAGCCATTCTATCAGAGGTAAGGTGATATCTCATTGTTGCTCTAATTTGCGTGTATCTGATGATTAGTGATGTTGAGCATTTTCCCGTTTACCTAGTGGCCATTTTTATGTATTTTTTGGGAAGTATCTATTTCGTTTTTTGCTCATTTTTAACTTGGGCTCAGGTCATTTGGTTTTTGGTTGTTTCATATTGAGTTGTTTGAGTACCTTATACATTCTGATGTTGGCATCCTGTCAAATGTACAGTTTGAAAATAATTTCTGCCGTTCTATAGGTTGTCACTCCACTCTGTTGATTGTTTCCTTTACTGTGCAGAAGCTTCCTAGTTTGATGTAATCTCATTTGTCCATTTTTTGGCACATGTTAGTTTAAAATATTTTCTTTCCATGACAATCGATCAGAAAGAAATGAGAGATACTAAACATATATATAAATATATATGTGTATATATACATATGCAAATACCCACATATTTCCACAAATCTTTCAATGTAGATCTATGTGACAAAAATCACCCAGAAGCTGAAAATCTGGTTTGTATTACACTAGTGCTAGATGAGTTTAAATAAGGGAACAATTGGTATTGGAATGCCTTTTTTTAAGTCAACAAAGTATTTTGAGTAAACAGAGGGTGCATAGTTCTTTGTTAGATGTTTAACAGCCCTTATGTACTCCAGAATGAAGCTGAGAAGTTAGGTCTCTCCTAGACCACCAGAAGAAGGCTAATCTTTCTACTTTATGTTTTGACAAAAGAAAGTCAGAAAGCCAACTTTATTGCTACCTCTTGGCTTTTGCTTATGCATTTCTTTTTGTACGAGTTCCAAAATTGCAAAAGCCAATGGTACAAATTGTCCAGGGAAAGGTAGAGCTTCTAAGTAGGGAAAATGTTTTTGTCTTTTCAGCTGTATTCCAGATACCTTATATTTCTATCTCCAAATCTGGATCTGATTTCCCCAGTAAGAAATAGTTTATGAAATACTTAATTTTGAGATTTCTACTATGTGTCCCATGAAGATTTTGAACCTCATTTCAAGAGTCTTAAACCATCTTTCAGCTAAATTAGAGATACAAAATACAGCATTCAAGGATACAGAATAGATTTATGATAGTCTCCAAACATTTTTCAAGTGGGTCTGTGGGAACATAAACTCATAAGTATATATTATCAAATAATTTCAATCTATGTCATAATGTTTTCATAATAAATGTCATTAATATTGTTTGTTCACAAGAGTAATATATATGTATATACTATACACGTGTGTGTATACATATGTATATAAATACTTATAAAATAGTTGGGAAATATGTAAAACGATTTAAAAACAGAATCATTTTTATAATCCACCTCACAGAGAATATATGTTCTCACATTTTAGTGCATGCTATGGCTCCATTACATATGGAAGTGTGTATACCATGTTTGTTACTCTACCCCAATGCCTAGTACACTTTTGCAATATAGTAAGTGCCTGCACAGTATCTGTCAAATTGCCTGGAGAGTTGGAATTCACCAATTCAAGGGCCACAGAATATCTTAGAATTCATCTGTTCTTCCATTTAATCACAGTTTAACACAGGTCCATCTGCCAAGCAGGAAGGAACATGCCCTAGTCCCACCTTTCTGTTTAGCAAAAGTATTAATAATATCCGCTAAGCCGTTTCTCCTGTATTCTCAAAAAGAAAACAGTCATCCTATTTGTGTTTCCTGAGAATAGGAAGCTCAAATGTCTCAGCTTCATCCACTGTCGTAGTTAAGAGCACCTTCTTCTTTGCCTGGGAAAGAGGCTACTGACACTATAATTTCTCAGAAGTTTGGACAGGCAGCAAGAAGCTGAAAAGAGAACCATTTTGTCTGTGATCTAAATAGGACTTTGCTGATGGTTGGTGTACTCAAATGGGTTTGTAGAATATCTTGTCTTTGTGCCTGGAATTTTGCTTTTACGAACTCACTTAAGAGGCAGCAGCCAGGGGAGAGCTCTCTCTCACCTGAATGCTTAGCAGAGGCAAGCCATCAAAACCCTCCAGGAAGTGGCAAGCCAAAGGGTCTAAATTAGAGGCACCTCCCCAGAGAAGATCAAAAGTTATGCTCCACCAACACAGAGACACTGAGAAATGGTTGAATGTGTTCTAAATTAAACTGCCCTGGTGGTGAGCAGAGATCTGCCAAAATCTTTCAATTAATCACTTTTACCTTCAGGGCAGAGTTAGGCCTGAGAGTATTTCAATAGATTTTTATTGGAACAGAGTTATTTCAGATATTAAACTATGTTGCACAAAGTAAAAATAATGTTATTTTTAAGTTGCTACTCTTGTTAAATAAAAGTTGGCAAGTGTTCTTGGGGTCTGTATTGTGTCTGTATTTGTGAATGTGTGTGGCTTTTTCTTGTGCCATAATCCCCATTGATTTTTAAAAAGTGAACAGAAATGAACTAGGTGATAAATATATTTATATAACATTTTCATTAATAAAGTGTTATAAATAATAAAAGAAAAGTTTTAAGTATATAATTCGCTACATCACAATTGGAATTTTTTTTCCTACATCTTCAGCAGTAAGTTAATTAGAATCACCTGCATTTCCTTGGGTGGACACCAAATGGATTGCAAACAAAAACAGATTAAAATAGCTCCTGGAGCTCATGGCATACAGATGACAAGATTCACAAAAAGGACAATAAGGCACTGAAAATGTTCGCTTTTCAAACAATTTTAGAGGAAATTTAGCTCTTGCAACTTCGCTGTAAAAGCTGCCTGTAAGTGTTTTGCTGAAAGGCTAGAACAGCTTTGTTTCTGATCCCTTGATGAGTGAGAGAAATGTTTAAGAAAGATCACTTTACAGAGAGATTCAGGCTGAAATGTGATGACTGTGATTCAAGCCAAGCCAAAAATTACAGTTCAGAATGAAAGGGGAGGGACGTGGTTTGGGAATCCATTTTCCCACATTCCTGAATCTCAATCATCCCAGCCAATGTTTAAAAAAATCCAGTGGAAAACAATGAGGTCACTTTATTTAGATGTTAAAAAAAAAAAAAAAAAATTACGGGTGGAGGGATTGAAAAGAATGATGGCAAATGTATGAATTTTAAATCCATATCTATTTCAAGTATGATGGGATCAAAGGTACACTTTATATAACTCTTATGACTTCATCCCAAAAGGAGTCATTTTTCAGTTTTCTTCTTGTTTGTGTTGGTGAGCCTTTTATTGTGTTTCTTTAACTTATGAAATAGTATCTTGCTAAAATTTTTTTTAAAAAGTGTACATGGGCACATAGTACAGATTATTCCTCCTGAGACTCCAAGCTTTCCTTAGGAATAGCATCTCCAGGAAGCTGGTTTTCTTTCTTTAAACCTGCTGTGGCCACCCCACTGCTGTGTAGATCTCAGGTTATGCTGGTATATTGGCTTGCAAACTACCGGATGATACTGGCAGACGAAATTAGATTCATTGTTCTTGTTACTTCTATTTATTTTAATGAAACACACTAAGCAAGTCATACTACCAAATGAATGATTTATTTACATCAGCGTGATCACAGCATAACAGTAGAACTGCAACATAAAAGAAACTCAGAGAATAATATGAGATAAACCAAATACAACCTCCAACTTCAATATCTTCCAGATACACTAAGTTTTTCTTCAAGGCAACAGCTCTCATTTAATGATAACCAGAATCATTGACCAAAATTTGTCTTCAAGACTAAGAGTTTTTTAAAAAAGAAACATGTAAGATAATTTGTCAATGACTGTTTGTAGGTACCTTGTTTCCCACTCTCCAGAAATCATTTCAATTAATCATCTTTGGTCTGATCAGACCACCGATGCTAGGTTCTTTTCTAGAGAAATTTCACAAGCAAACTCAGAATATTGCTGAGGTCTTTCTTATCTTCAGAGATTTCCAAATGATCCTAAGGCTGGCATATATCTGTAAGTCACATTTATGTCTACTATCCTGCAGGCTTCATGCAGTTAGGCCTCAAATTCTTAGTTTAGAGAGAGATGTAAGAATCAACGTGCAGAAAATGAGCCACATAATAGGACACTATTGTTCCACTCTTGCTTCATGTTAACTAGGTATTAAGCAAGGTACATAAATGGCTTATCAATCTATATCACATTAGCCACACTGGAACTTTTTCCCCTTGTCTTTGCCCTGGTTGACTTACCATTTGGTAATCCTTAAGTTAAAAGGAATCATTTTAAAAGTGGGAGTTAAATTCAATGTATACAGGCTATACACACAAACAAGCCTCATCCATAAAAAGAATCACAGCAAATGGAAACCAGGAAATAACATTTTTAAAAGTATACTACTGCCTATACTACCAGATTCCAATGGTATGGATAAGCATCTCCAATTATAAGAAAATTGATGAGATATTTTGGCAAGAACTAAGTATAAATATAAGGGAAAAATTCTAATAATGAGGAATGACAGTGGTTTTACCCGTGTATCCACATTGAGGAAGGATGACTTTTTTTTTCTTTTTGTAACATTTGAAGAAGTCAGTGAGATTTTCTTCTACTTATGGAAATGTCTAATATCCTACTTAACATGAATGAGAGAGATGAAGAAACTAGGAAGGTAATACAATAAATTGTTTTCAAAGATTGAATCCAACCCTCTGTCTCTATACAAGAATACCTAATAATAGTAAAAAGCAAGATAGCCACTCTCTTCCCACCATTCCCCCACACACAATTCCCAAACTCTATTGTCCCAGAACTTTTCAAGGCATAAATGATACAATGCAGAACCACTAACACACTTAACACTCAGGGTATTTAGTTCTTTTCCTCACCCAATTTTGATGCTGGAGCAATATAACAACACCTGTCTTCTCCAGTGTCCAAATAAGACAAGGCTCGTTAAGAGTTCAGGACTGGGCAGAAGAGCAAATAGGACCAATATTAATGATAAATATTTTTGCAAGAAAACAATAATCTTATTTCCAAATATTAACAGGTTGAAGTAACAGGGGCAAAGGAAGGAAGTGGGGGTGAAGCATTTGAAAATGATCCCAATCGCCCAAGTATTCAATGAAATGTCCTTGAAGAAACATTCTTCTTTCTGATTCAAAAGTCTATTTGATACCACCTTTTTCTCAGTATGTATGTATATATATAGATATACATATATATATATATATATATTCCTTTATTATGTGCTCTTTCAAGGTATTTAATTTAAATCTGGAATTTTCCCCTAGCTCAGACACTGGCTATATAAACAATTTTAAATAATTGCTCAATTTTTAGTATCATAGGTTCTAGCCATTTTCTCAGAAAAGAGAAAAAAAATCCTTAGTGACCTCTTTATAGTCTAACATTAATGAAAAATTAGCAACAAATATTTATCTCGTCCATGTCTTAAGAGAATATAAATTCTTATTTTCCATAGGAATTCCCTACAAATACCTGGGAGATCAAATACTTTTTTTTTCAGAAATGAATAATCAAAAATGAGCCAATAAAATCTAGATAATGATAACCAAAAGCAAATAAAATAATGAAGGAAAAATTGAAGGTATTTTGTTATGACATTAAAAAGAAAAACTTGTTGCAATAATTGTGTCTATGAAGCAAGCATTCATAGCAGAGATATGAGGAAGGTAGAACAAAAACCAAAATGAGATAAAAATTGAAAAGAAAAGGCTCATGAAGGAAATGGAAAACTAAAACAACCTCAGTAATAAAAGAATTGAAAAATGCATAAATGATAGTAGGAATTTCTATAAACACAGAAAAGGAAAGGAGTAAGAAAAATGAAGTGAGAGATGTGCTGAAACTCACCTGTAGCAACCTGTTCTTCCAACATTCGAATTGCAATCGCGTAATGACTGTTTTAAATATTCACAGTTTAATCCCTTACCATTTGTTTCCCATGTACCAATAATGAAAATTATATAGTAGTATCTTCACAAACTAATGAAACTTCTGTTTTCAATTTTTAAAGTTCTGTATTTATGAAAAACAATGTAGGCCTCACATTCAAGTTGGCAGACTGAAAAAATATGTCTGATTCTCTTCCCTCAAAACAATCCCAATGAAATAATAGAAAATATGTGTTTTTTTTTTTAAAAAAAAAAAAAGCTGATAATGGTGCTGAAAACAGAAAAGGTGCCATCAGCAGACAAGAAATAGAAATTCCAGGAAGAGAGGAAGCAGATGGGATCAAACAAATAGAGAAATGAAAGCAGGAGAAACACCATTCCCAGACACCACAATTAGGCACAGTTCTTTCCAGGGATGTCCCAGAGAATAACCAAACTTGGAGTCAATAAAAAGAACAGAAATTGTCCAGAGGGTAGTAAAGAAAGTAATTCATTAAATAACAGGATCTAACAGCTGTGAGAACTGGGCTCCTCTTTATCCTGCACCAAAGAAGCATCTACAGCAGGTGCTTGAGCCTGAGAGCAATTTCTGTAAGGATGGAAAAGTTGCTGGTGTCTGAGAAAGAAGGCAGTAGAGAAGAAAGTGTCTCAGGTATTCTCCAACAGAATTAGATATACCTTTGCCCAGGTGCAAATAGGTAAGGTTCTCAATACCCTAAGTTAAGTCTCCCTTACTTTGATAACTGGGGAGAACCCCTGGCCTATTGTCTACTCACCACCCTTTTACCCTGCAAGACACCCCCACATACCATTCTCATTTAAGATTGGACAAGTTGTAGGGAGGGAGAGAGCTGGACACATACAGAGGTACCCATGACCACTGTTTATTTTAATCAATCTCAATCATAAGGGTAATCCAATATTTGATAATCTGTCTTAAATAAATTCTAGATACAGAGAAGAGAGATAATAGAGGGAAAACAATATTGAGCAAATAATATAAGAAAGTGTTTTCCAAATGAAAAAGCCCAGATGGGGAGCACATATGAGTGACATTTTACTGCTACAAGTTTAAAGAGAAAAAAATTTTTTTAATCCGAGAGCAAAAGCAATTTACCTATAAAGTGTCAAGAATCAATTTGACATCAGACTTAACAGCAGGGATGCTAGAAGATAATGGAACATTTATTTTTCGAAGTTAGAAAAGTAAAAGATTATGAAACAAATGAATATTCAAGCCAACAATCAATTAAGAAGCAAAAGAAAACAGATGGGTAAAGTAAGAAAAATTATCAATCACATCCTTTCATGAATCAAGAAACTTCTTAAAATTCAATCCAAGAAAGAATAACAATGGAATACAAGAGAAGGAGGGTAGTTGATGATGATCTAGAGCCACATTCTCTAAAATGGTCATCACCGGCCATGTGTGGTTAAGTTACTCAAAGCTGAACAAAGTAAAATTCAGTCCCTCAGTTGTATAACCACGTTTCAAGTGGTTAATATTCTCTGTAGCCTGTCATATGTGGCCAATGAATGCTGGTTTGGACAGCAAAGAGACAGAACGTTTCTATCATTGCAGAAACTTCTGTTGGGCAGGACTTAGTCTGAAGAAATGAAGAAACCTACAAAGGAAGAAGAGGACAAGTTAAGTCTTTCAGGAGCTCTCCTTTGTGAAACTAAATTTTAATGTTAAACCCCAACATGCTCCCTTTTTAAAAAATAGTGACTATTAACCCGTAGATAAGTCACAAAATAGTTATAAAAAACAAAATGTCCCAAATTTTAAGAATATAAACAATAAATGCATACAGAGTAAAACTGGGAAGGGAAGTAGTAGAGAGAAGTAAGAATAAATATACTGCTTTATTTTTCATAGCTCAGAGATAATTTGATATGCTAACATATAGAAATAGGCAAATTAACTCAAGAGAAAGAGGGTGTACAGATAAGTGGTAGGAACTATGAATGCACTAAGCTCTTTATATTTTCTGAGAAATCAATAAATACCATTCAAGATTAATAAACAGAAATATGACATATTAACATTAACAAAAAGAATGAAACTAGAACTTTTTTTTTTGAGACAGGGCCTTGCTCTGTCCACCCAGGCTGGAGTGCAGTCGTGTGATCAAGGCTCACTGCAGCCTCAACTTCCTGGGCTCAAGTGATTCTCCTATCTCGGACTCCTGAGTAGCCACCATGCCAGGCTAATTTTTAAATTTTTTTGTGTGAAGATAGGGTTTCACCCTGTTGCCCAGGCTGGTCTTGGATTCCTGTGCTCAAGTGATTCTCCTGCCTTGGCCTCCCAAAATGCTGGGATTGTTGGTGTGAGTCACTGAGCCTGGCCTAAAATAGAACTGTTAACAATAACTATCTTTGGAAAGCAGGTTGGGGCAGCTATTGTACTTAGTTTGGATTGTATATTGTTCTATGTGGTTTAATTTTGGTTTTTATTGTTTTTTAAAACCATGGAAGTATAGCAAAAAAAAAAAAAAAAAACCTGTATATATTTTTAGAATGGTTTTTATGAAGTCATATAGTTATCCTATAGAATAAAATTATTCTTGTTTGAAAATCAAAATTGTTCCAGCTATTTCCTAAGGGAATCATTCTTAGGAAATAGCAAAGCTATTGAAGGATGGGCATCTCATACGAAATTAACAATAATTAAATAAAAATGGCAGATAGGTACAAAATAAACACCACTGAGTTGGAAGAGAGATTAGAATTCTAAGTTATATCCTGTACTCTCAGTCATTGAATTTAAAGTGTGTGAACAAATAAGCTAGCAAAAAATGTTGGAAACACTCACTTCAACTTAGAGGAGGAGGGATAGGTCTGAATGGCACCAGAGTTTCTCAAGTTTAGCTCAGAACCCAAGTAGAGCTTTGGAAGGACTGAGAGAGAAATGTGCAAGGGTTGAGGGCAACCTGAGTGTTCCTGTGCTCAAAGGTTTTCACCGGAGGGAGAAGCCAGAAGTTCAAAGTATTGCGAGAATGGCATTTCTTGTGGTAGCTCTGGCCTCCTAGGAATTAGAACGCGCCATAAATCTCAGGAGAGGGACTGTTTGTGCAAAATTCCCAGCCCACATTTGCAGGCTGCAAAGGTTCAGATACATTTTGTTGTATGTCAGAAAAACAAGCAGACTTTCGGGGCACACCACTCAACCAGGCTCAAACTCCACATCTGCGCGGTTTGTCCATCATTCGGGCTACCCAAAATGCTACCTAAACCAGTTTTCAACTATTTTTAACAGACTCGTCTGCATTGTCAAAAACTGCCCATATTTTGGCAGATAAGCCAGTCAACTCTGGACAGAGTGTTGGTCTTAGATTTCTTTTTGCAAAGTGTCTAAGATTTATGGTGGGAATTACTCATGACAGCTGCATTCTTTCCACTGGGCTTAGACCACCATTTGGTCTAATAACTCCTAATTGTGTGTCTATCCCAGTCTAAGCTTCTTCAGGGGAAAAAAAAAAAAGGGGGTGGGAGGGGGTGGGGAGACTTTTAAAAATCCCCTACAGCAATACCCAGTGATTTCTGCCAACAGTAAACACTATTTTGAAATATAAGGTCAGCTGAACAAATAAACAATATTTCAGTGAATGTGGATTTCTTCAGAGAATTTTTCATACTACCATTAATGCCAGTGTGATTTTTTTTAAAAAAAGTAAAATGACTTAGTTTTATCGTGTTCCCAAAGTATTTTTAGCATAACAGGCAAAAATCCTGTTAGCATTTACAGTCATGTTATTTTCTTGAAAGAGGTACCTCTCAAAGCGATTTTTCACCGACCTTCTCCAAAGCACAAAAGAGGTACCTTCATACAAAGTCTAATTATATTTCCAAAATAAGTAGTTTGCAATCCAGCAAGAATAATGTGGTCATGAAAAGGATGTCCAAATCCACCAATTTACATTGGTTTGGTTTGGCATAACTTTCAAAGTTCTTGGAGTAAAAGGAAGATGGCACGTGAATAATTGTAATTTGGGTAATAGTCCTAGAACTTTGGGTTTGCTGTTCCGTGAGCCATTCAGGGGAAAGCGAATCAACTTCAAGACTGTACCTATATAATTTGTAACTGTTAAAATTCACTGATATGTTCCAGATTATTTCACAAAATGTAATACCCTCCCTTTTCATATGAAACTTTGTCATTTTCACTCTATTTATGTAATTTAAAAAGTATGATAGCCAGAGAGCATGAGCCATTCAAAGCAGGAGCCGCTAATGTCAGAGATCATTATCACTCACAAGATATATAGTGTTGGTATCTTTGAATTTAAAGGGCTTGGAAGTTGTGTCAAGATAGATTCATATTGCATCTAATATGTTTTGCTTTACTCCCTTTTACTTTCTGGTTTCTATCTCCAGTCACAAAGCAGTTTCTCTGCTGTGACTCAGGTCTACAACCACAGTGGTAGCACAGGTCTGATTTACCCTTCCTGTCTCCACCAGCTGTGCTCCCTCCTTTTATGCCAAAAGAAAGTTGTGTTATTACTTTAGGATGAGGCTGCTTTCTTTAAACAGTATACTGCTTTCCAGTTGTTTATATGTAATACACGTTCAATCCATACGACTTTTTCAAATGGTTTTGATTATTGGACTTAAAAAAATTTTTACAGAAATGTATGAAAGACCAAGGAAAGCACTTCTTATATTGTAACTCTCTAAAAGAAAAAAAAGTTTTGGATACAGGGAATTTCATCAGTTAAAAACCAGTTTATGACTCTATGCATTTCAATAGCATGTAGAATAATATTTGAAAAGGAAGAGTGCTAACTTCAAAATAGACATTCGATTTTACACCTTGTATAAATATGCATATTAAAGCAATGATTAAGGAAGACCCTTATTTGCAATTAAATTTTGAAATTCAAATAATTTCATTTATAATAGACCTCTGATAAGGGTCTAGCTAATTAGCAAAACAACGTTTTTTAAAAACACACAATGTTCTCATTTTTGCTGTAATAGATATTCACATTTTATCTTTAATCATTGTAAATAGGACTAATTTGATTTTAAAAAACGTTAGAATTTCTCATTTAGAGAACATAGACCCACATATTCCATTGATGTTTCTATTTTCTACAATAATTCTTTTTCTCTAAATTCCTTAAAATCAATTGATAATCTGTGGAAAAAAAATCAGGGCCACGTTCACTTGATCAAACTTTGTTTGTTTGTTTGTGGTGACAAGCATCGAGGTGACTTTATTCACCACTCATGGTTCTGATGCCATTTGTCTACTTCCAAATCCAAAACTCTCCCCGAAACCCCCAAGCATGCCATTATGAACATTTTTCTGTAAACATTTCAGGGCCTCTGAGGGTGATTTTAGAGAATAATTTTAAGATAATTTCCTCCATGGCCATATGTTCAAAAAAATTAAGAGGGAAAACTTTGAAAAGGACACAGTTTAATGTAAAATTTTTGGTAGTTTTAAATCTATCATGTTATTTAAAATTTCATAGGTTAAAACTAAGTACCAAATAGCGTCTAATGACAGGAAAAAAATGATTAATAAGTTTTTTGTAAATTAATTTTTTAACATTCTGGGTGTAAGTGCATGAACTTAAGACCAAAGTAGACCAATACTAAAGGTAGGAATTAAATATTAGAAAAATTTTAATTAGGACTATTATCACATTTAAGCTGTCAAGCAGAAATTGTACTTTAAAACAAACAAACCAGAGTAGACTTAGATTAATGGAGGTAATTTGTGCATCACAAAGAAAAAATATATTGGATTTTTACAAACATATGTCTTAGAAAGTTTCACCACTGGCTAACTGGTGTCCAGCTTCATCTAATTCCTCCCAATTTATAGTTCTCAGGGAGAGACAGAGTCTCAGTAATTTCTTAGATTATTCTAGAACTATAAAGTCGCATCAATTAATACATTTGTTAATAGCTATTCCATTTTATTGCCATTATCTCAAGTAATCATATAGTTTATTACATGGAAGAGTAAAAACTATAGTGAATGACTGTCCTAAATTATGCCATTATTACCAGTGTTCTAAGTTATGTTATTCTACCCTAACCTCCCAATGAAATATTTTGCACAATGGCAGAAGTGTTCCTAATAAAAAGTGTGTAAAAATGTAGAGATAGTAAAGTAATAAATGAGCTCATTTTATGCCAGTAAAGAGCTTTGGAAAGCCTTTTTTCTGTTATACTATGGCAATAATTTCTACCAATATATTTAATACTATTGTGAATTACAATGATTATCCATGATGCTATACTACCTCCCTAGAGAAACTGCTTAGATATAGACCTCTGCATCTGCTGGCAATTTCACCTAGGCCTCTCTGAGTGCCCAGACACATCAAAGAATATACACTCTTGACATTAAAATTATGTTTTTAGCATTTTTAGATACTACTATAGTGTTTGACTAAGTGTTTCCCTTTTCGTTTTCCTGTTTCTTCGTTGTCCTCATAATGTGGTCATGAAATTAACTAAATTCTATAAATAGATGTGTGGAAAACAAGTGAATGATTATTGAAATTCACTGCCAGGATAAGTTATTTTGAATTACAGATGACCAGTTCTAAAATAATCTGAAATTCATTTTACCATTTTGCTAAAGATTTTTTTATTTTTCTCTCCATAATGGAGCACTCATTACCTATAATATACTGGAAGTTATCAAACTAGCATTATATCTAGAATAGAATTTTTATTCTTTAGTTTCAAACAATCAGACCAAAACATGTTGTTCTGTAGCGATCACAGGAAAATAGAATAGAATAGAATAGAATAGAATAGAATAGAATAGAATAGAATAGAATAGAAGAGAAGAGAAGAGAATAGAAGAGAAGAATAGAACAGAGTAGAAATGGAGGGAAGAAAAAGAGCTGAGGGGAGGAGAGGAAGGAAAGAAGAGCGACAGAAAGACAGGAAGACAGTAAGTCAGGCCAGTAGCAAATGTCTCACAAATGTCTTGAGTTATTTTTACCTTGCAGAAAAAAGACAATAATACACAAATGTCTGGAGGTTTCTCCCCTACCCAGTTTGATTCCTATATTTTCCTTGGAAATGAACCTTAAATATATGATGTAATCCTATGCTACCTACTGCTCTTCTGTGCCTCAATTATACTCAAATTTATTGATGATAATTTTAATTATGACTGAACACCATGATTATTGAGATTAAAATATTGAAGAGTGCATAATTTAGAACATACAAATTAGTTTTCTCTGAGAAGAAGAGATATTTGGTGTGATTTACTCCTTCTTTTCATAGTTTTTTCTTTTTTTTTTTTTAACCATCTCAGTTCCTATATGTGCTAATATAAAATATGCCCTTTTGTCTTCAGGTCTAGATGTTGATGGAATATATCGAGTTAGTGGCAATCTGGCAACAATACAGAAGTTAAGATTTATTGTCAACCAAGGTAAGTGATTTCCACTTCAGAGATTTTTTCAAACAGTTTCATATGGAACAATATTTCAGACACTATGCTGTATGTACTGTGAATAAATAATAATAAAACTAACAGGAGAATGAGAAAGTGGAGGAACTTAAAAAATTATCAGAAAAGTAAAAGATAACTGACTAGTTTATCTAGAAATGAATAGAATATATAGAGAAACAAATTAATAGTTTATGTGAAATAAATAATGAATGGAACACGTCAAAATAAAAATGGGGAAAAAGTAGAAAAAGCGTAAAAGAAAAATGACCCATATTCAAAAAATGTTATTGGCTTGCAATGGACACTTACTATATGTTGATGAATGAACCAGTGAATGATGGAAAATGTAAAAGTCAAAATTACAGATAATAGAAAAATACATAGTAGGTAAGAAGAAAATTAGGAATTGCACATGCTATCAAAGAGTTGTAAATTAAAACAATGAGATATCACTGCACACCTGTTAGAATGGCTGAAATACTGACACCACCAAATGCTGCCTAAGATGTGGAGCAACAGGAACTCTCATTCGTTGCTGGTGGAAATGAAACATGATTCAATCACTTTGGAAGAAAATTTGGCAATTTCTTATGAAAATAAATGTATTTTTATCATATGATCCAGTACTTCTTGGTACTTACCCAAATGAGTTAAAAACTCAGGCACACACAAAAACCTAAACACAAATATTTACAGCAGCTTTTTTCATAATTAGCAAAACTAGAATGCAACTAAGATGTCCTTCAGTAGGTGCAGGGACAAACAAACCAGAATACATCCATACAATGGAATATTATTCAGGGATGAAAAGAAATGAGCTTTCAAGCCATGAAAAGACTTAGAGTAATCTGAATGCATATGCTGAGTAAAAGAAGCCAGTGTGAAAACACAGGATTCCAACAACATAACATTCTGGGTAAAGGAAAACTACAGAGAGTAAAAGATGAGTGGAAGCAGTGAGACAGGTTTGGGGGAAAGAGGGAGAGATGAATAGGTGAGCACAGGAGATTTTGAGGGCAAACAATTCTGTATGATGCCATAATTATGCATACATGTCATTGCACATTTGTCAAAACCCATAAAATGCAACACAAAGAGTGAATCCTTACGTAAATTATAATATTTACTTAATAATAATGTATTGATATTGGCTTATCAATTATAACAATCTACCCCATTAATGCAAGATGCTATTAATAGGGAAAACTTTTGGAAGGGTGAGGAGATATAAGTTAATTCTCTGTACTTCCTGCTCAATTATTCTATAACCTTAAAACTGCTCTAAAAATGTATATTAATTCACAAAATAAAAATTAAAAATTAGAAAATGAAAAACAAGAAGACCGAAACATCTTAAGTTGGTGTTATAGACAGCTCATAGGTTTTAAAATCATACAGATGAGGTAGAACTTAGACTCTCTCCTTGTATCCTTGGTATCTTAACCTCCCTGTGCCTCTGTTCCCTATCAGGAAAAACAGCGGGGGGATGCCTTGGGAACATCTGGGAAAATTAAACTGGATAATATCTATGACACTTAGGAATGTGACAGACTCATGTTAGTTCTCCTTTTACTTAAAAAGAGTCAATAGTATCTTCAGAAGAACTCCAAATCCTAAATCCTTGTACTCTAGCTTCCCACTTAGCTTCTATAATAGCTGGCTTCAGGTTCTCTGAATGATTTTCATAATACGTTTAATATATAAACCGTACTCCCACATTTCCATACTGTTGTATTTTTTAATGTCTTTGCATATGCTCTTCCCTTTACTTTCAATATCCTCCTATCTTTTCCTTCTCATCCCACATACACAAGCTTCCAGCCTGGTAGATTTCTTCTTTTTCTTCAAGGCCCAGATTATAGTAATTTCATTCAAGAAGCCTCCAGTTAGATTTCTTCTCTGTTCCCCTTACACTGAATAGCTGAATTTACAGTAGTACATTCACATCTAACTTTTAAAATTCCATCTATTATAAGACCCATAGATTTAATGCCAACTTTTGGAAAGGATATAATCAAATGTACTCAGTGATTGTATTTCAGAAACATTAAAATTTGTAAGTCTTGGAATCAAAAAATAGGATACTGGCTGAAATGTCTGTCTCTTTCACAAATCTCTAAAAAGGTAGAACTTGAATCATCCTTGTATCTTTTCCCATTAACCAGTTCTAGCCTTGGTGTTTCCATACAAGGAGCTCCTTATACAGGGAGTTTTTAATTAATATTTGTTGAACAATGTGTGCGAGTGTTGCAGGTAGAAGTATTAAAACTGGAAAGCATTCAATTCTCCAGCAATTCAACTTGGGTTGAACCAGTTTTTTAAATGTTGATTGCAATACTTTTGGCCACTTGCCACATGACTCTTGTTTCTAAGAATCTCTATAACTGAGAATCTCCACAGCTCTGCTTGTTCACTAATGCAATTCTTTGTCTTTCACAATTACTCTCTTTCCTGGCCAAAACACAGAACTAAACTTTACCTCATTCATTTATATTATTGCCATTTAACTGAATCAGAGTGCCCCCTCTGTGGGTAAAATTTGGATAAAATAGCCCTAGCCTCATATTCATTCTAGCTTATAATCAGCTAAAATCATTTTTATAATACAGTTTACGCTGAAACGATATCCTGATTGGGATTCTAGACAGCTGGGCAACACATTTCTTCTACAAAGAAGAAATCTCAAAACAGAAGCCATGCTAGAAACAAACACTAGTTGCATTTCCTGCCTTTAAAAAAAATTATGCTCAGTAGTTTGAAAAGGCAAAGAAAAAAATCTGCAATGAAAATATGAAATCTGTCCATCTCATCTTTTGCAATCCAAACTTCAGCGTACTCTGAGGCTATGTAACTGCTCATGTTTCCATGAGAATTGACAATGTAAAGCTGGACAGAGGCCTGCGTTGGTATCTGGTAGCACAGAATTGTCAGTAAACTGTCTCCCTGGTTTATAGCACTGTCAGAATGCAACATACTCAACACAAATTATGCTTCATTAGGACCTTTGATACTGGTAACTTTGCCCAAGTTGTGTTATGGAGTTTTTTGAATTAGTGATGATAAGTGAAATGGATATACCAACCCCTTTCAAAATTTGCTAATCAGATTATCCTTTGAATGTGTTTTCTGGACTGGCCCCACAACCTTGTTGTTAATGCCATACCTTCCCCTCCATCTGGACCAGGACTCTAATAGTAGAGCTGACTTGAAAATAATCAGTGCTGGGTGCAAAGAGATTGTAAGTGTACATGTGGCCCTCTGTGGCTCTCTCTCTCTGTGTCTCTGTGTGTCTAATAGAATAAAATGGCAATGCAGGGAAAATTCCATGAAAAGCATAAAGTGCTATGTAAAGGCAGCGCATCATTTTTGCAGTCTAAGATGAAACATAAACGATTTTTGGCATACCTGCCTTGTATTAACATACTTTATTCCCCTTTATTCACCTTGCACATGTTTCTTTTCTAGAAGGTTCTAAATATACATTTTTAAACAAGTAAGCCCTGCCCACTGTTAGACTAGACAAATAAAAACTGATTTTTGAGATTTTCAAGACAGATGAATTGCAATTTATGTATTTCACTAACTTTCTTGAATTCTATAATCATCAGCAATTCTAAATACACCAGTTGAATAACTCAATTTGTTTTGGTTTTCTGTTTGATTTACTAAATCAGGGGGAATTAGATACCCTTACTATACTTCCAGTTCAGATGACATGTAAGTTATATTCAAAGTGCTCACTTTCAGAAAGCATTTCCTAATTATAACTAGTAATGATGATAATAGTAATTATTATGAAAGTAAGCAGCATTTTCATAATTTATTATTTGCCAGGCACTGTCATAAGCACTTTATTTACATAATTTAATTTAATCCTTTCTTCCATCCCATAGAGTAGGCAGTATTATTATTCCCGTTTTACAGATGTAAAAACTGAAGTTCAGATATTAAATAATGTCCTAATGTCATATAACATATAAGTGAAGGAGCTAAGACTAGATCCCAGATCTGTCTGATTCAGAGCCTATGATGCAAACCACCGCCATCATTCTGCTTTTCCAATTCATCAGCTGTTGATTATCTCTTTACAAAAGCAGAGATTAGTCTTTTCGTGCTACGCATGCTCATTCATGACTTTCCTTTACACCCCACCTCTTGTGTTGGTTAGTGACGAGTACTACCATTGGAGTTTTGCTAAAATTGTTCAAGAGCGGTTTGGAGAAACGCCAAACATCACAGTTATGAAGAAGCCTGGCATTGCCATTCTCTGTATGGCTTTATGTATCTATGTTTGGCCCAAGAAACTACTTTAACACACTATTCTCTTGCAGCCTTTGGGAAAGGGATCGAGGATTCTCAATTTACTGGGCTGTTGGTGCGCTTGTGAGCAGTGCTCTGCCCTGTTTGTTGAATGTGGTGACAGCTTTCAGTGACATTTTGCTGATACAGCTCTTCTGCTTTGTGAAGGCATCCCCAAAGAAAACTGGTCCATGACCTTAGATGTCAACCTGTCATCAGCCTGTGACATTGCGTTGATTCTTCAGAATGATCTGTGACCTCCTTACAGTTTTCTTGCATGGGGGGTACTTTACCAAGGACAGACTTCAGCATGGAGGATGCTGCATGTCTTGAGAACTTTTGACAGAAAGTATTGGAAATTCCCCCAGGCTAAATTCCCTTTCCTTCCCACATTGACACTTGGGTTTGAGCTGCCCATCTATGCCTTAGGCTTATTGCCCAAACTACAAATTCAGTTCAGACTCACTTGGTATTACTTAGACATCCTCTTTCACCCTTTGAAAAAGGGACAAGAGAGATTGGCATTCTTTTTGGAAAAATCTTGCTATGAACCTTCCCGAGCCCATGAGCCAATGGGAGAGCTATGAAGCATTGCCCGAAGAACTGACTGGGAATTTTCCAGATGGATGTCTCTTAGTACACAGTTACAAATATTCTCTGTTTTCCTGAACTGAAGAAAATTACTTCTTACCAGGATTTTAGACATGTTTTTCTTTTATCTTTCTCTCTCTCTCTTTTTTCTTTTTTTTTTTGAGAGGGAGTCTGGGTCTGGAGTGCAGTGGCGCGATCTCGGCTCACACTGCAACCTCCGCCTCCCGGGTTCAAGAGATTCTCCTGCCTCAGCCTCCTGAGTAGCTAGGATTACAGGCGCCCGCCACCGTGCTTGGCTAATATTTGTATTTTTAGTAGAGACGGGGTTTCACCATGTCTCAAACTCCTGACCTCAAGTGATCCGCCCGCTTCGGCCTCCCAAAGTGCTGGGATTACAGGCGTGAGCCACTGCGCCCGGCCGACATGTTTTTCATTTATAGAAACAAAATTTAAAGAAAAACTGTTAAGGAAAACCTTCTCTACTTTTGCAAACAAGGAGGAACAAAGTATACAAATGCTATAAATCTACATGATCAAGAATCTTGTTTGAGTGTGTGTGAGTGCACACACGCGTGTGCATTTGTTTTAAATGACAGGATTTTTTTTCATTAATTTATGGTCTTGTAGATATCTTTATCTACCTAGATTTTATTGGCATAATAATCCAAATTAGATATTGACTTAAAGAGATGGATGTGCTTAGTTTAAACATGCTAAGAATAAGCTCCGTTGAAAAAAACTATTAGAAAAACAATTTTGTTTACCAACTGTACCTAAACTACTTTAATATAGATTTGTACCTTAAAGCAAAGCCAAGCATTAACTTTAGTAGCTATCCCTGTGCTTTTCATATTATTGGCAGCATCAAAAATTGAATAAAAGCAAGAGAAAGTGAGAAAGAATGTGAACAATTGGCAGTTTCATCATGAAATAAGCAATTGGATGAAACAGAAAAAGATCTGAAAAAGGATTTCAAATTTCTGTTCTTATAAAATAGCCCTTGTATCAAGTCCATTCATTTTTCTATTAAGTAAGTTTATATTGCCCTCTTATTATTTTTAAAACGAAGTATTTCCTTAAGCCTACTCTACTCTCACCGCCAACCACAGCAACAACAAAACAAACTGTGTTATTTGCTTTATTCCATTCCACAGGGTGGCTTTTTGGTAAGTTGAATCATTGATATTGCACCTTTTTGGCTTTCATGTGACAAGATTATCTTTTAACAATGATTTATTTTTCCCATTAAAGTTGAAAAGATCACTTGATCATAAAAGAGCCAGACTCTAACATCGTTCAGGGCTTTGGAAACTTTCTGAGACCTCATTTTTCAGCTACATTGAGTCAGGGAGCTCAAAGACTATTGATGAAGCATGTATTGTTTTCTAGCTGCTTAAGAAAATGTATTGGCATTAGTAAATAATGCTGAACACAGAGGTCAAAAGAGCAAGTTATTTATGTTCATGCACATTTATATAGTTTCTGAGTTTTACATTATAGTACAAAAGTAAGTTTATGAATCCTGATAGTCTCCAAGACACACAAATCCTGGCTACTTATTTTAAAGCAAAACTACACCACACATTTACTGTGGATTGTATCTTCTAATTCATTACATACCAAGCAATAAGGAGCTGACCTAATGCTGTTGTGAAATAAAGGCAGAGACCATCTAATGGGGAAAAGCACCAGATAAAAGTTGAAGAATCGACCTATTTATCTTGATTCTGAACTATTTGAAAGCCTACTAGAAACTATTTTAACCCCTTTAAATCACAAGCTCTTCATTTCCAAAATGGGAATAATGGAAATGTGAGGACTTTAAAAACTGAATCAGCCAGGGGATAGTTATTATTAACTTTAAGATGACAAGTAGATAGATGAAATCAAATCAATATTACATTTTCTTGGTAATAGCATGATACCAAATATTTATAATCAAATATGGTTTTTGCCTTCCACATGATTGAATTTTCCTTGTTGATAATTGGAAGAAAAACCAAATAAAACTTTGGAAACTCTTTACTATCCAGTGTTTGAAATCATTACTAGCCAAATTCATAGGCCTTCTGAATTCTTGGACACAAAAGAGAAAATTTCATCTTGTCCATATGTTTTGGGGATGTTCTAAGTTGCAAAGAATAGCTTCACATTCATTGGAGAAGGAGAGTGAAATCTACTGAAATTTTAAGTATTAATTCAGTTGTGGCTTTTCCATATAGACTTGGCTACTGAGTCTAGAAATTAAATTAGTCAGAGTTATGTAACTACTAATCCCCAAGAAAAATCCCTAAGATATTTACAAAATTCCATCATGATCATCACCATCATCATCATCACAAATCATTGCCATAACCATCAAAATTAATAAGTAGTTATTAAAAGCTTCATAGGAAAACACACCATGCTTGCCTCTGCTCTAACAACACTGTAGCACTGGTTCCCAGCCTTGACTGCATATCAGAATTGTATTGCATATCTCCTGCTGCCTAACCATATTACTGCCAACTTAGCTACCTAAAGCAATACAAATTTATTATCTCACAGTTTCTATGGGTCAGAAGTCTGGGCACAGCTTAGCTGAATCCTCTGCAAGGCTGCAAAATCAAGGTGTCAGCCATAAGCAGGTTCTCATCTAGACACTCAACTGAGGATAGGTCTGCTTCCAGGTTGACATGGTCATTGGCAGGATTGAGTTCCTTGTGGGTTATTGGACTGAAGGCTTCAATCCATCATTGGTTGTTGGCCAAAAGCCTTATGGACCATCTCACAACATGGCAGCTGCCATCATCAAAGCAGCAAGGGAGAGACAGATTATTAGTACAGCAGAAGTTTTAATCCCATGTAACATAATCATGAAGGTTACATTCCATCACCTTTGCTACCTGCTGTTGGTTACAAGCAAGTCACAATTTCTACCTTACATCCTAGGGGAGGGGACTACACAAGGCATAAACACAAGAAAGTGGGGATTATGGGGGGCCATCTTGGAACCTGACTGCCATAAGAATCAAGTGGTAGAGCTTTTCAAAAATAAATATTTTTGAAGTTCATTCATTAAAAATTCCGATGTAAAAAGTTTGCAGTTTGAGCTATAAGTAAGCGTTTTAAAAGAAAAACTCCTATGTAACAAAGCTGCACGTTATGCACATGTGCCCTAGAACTTAAAGTATAATAAAAAAAAAAAAAAAGAAAGAAAAACTCCCCAGATAAGTAGAGTGCATAGCCAGGTTTGGAAACCCCCTGCACAGTGGCAAGTTAGTTTTATTCTGGTTCTCTAGTGGAGATGTGACTTACCAAGACATAACATATACAAGATTTTTGTTTGAAAAAAGCAGAAATAGACCATGAATACCTGTTTCGATAACCAATCTTCTCTTTGGCTCTTGATTAATATAAAAATGTTGACAAACTCTTATGAACTGCTTCATTATATAACTAAAAACTACCATGGATATATTATGTATGTTATTAGTATGATTAAAATTATGCATTTTACCATAACAATCCTTTTCCAATGTTGTGAGTTCTGAAATGAAAATAAAAGGTGCTTTACCTAATCATTTGCTAACAAAACCAAGGGGTAAATAATATTGAAAAATGTAATACAATTATGTCATTGCTGATAATAGGAGCATTTAATCAAGAATCTGCTATATGACAGGTACTCAAAGTTAGAGTTATCTCTGACCCTCATAAGTGTTTTCAAGGTAGATAAACTTTGTTATTCACATTCTTCGCATAGGAAATCATACTTTAGAAAAATTAAGTAACTTTTCTAAGGCTACAAAATTAATACAGTATTGAAGCCAGGAGTTGAATCTATTTTAAACTTAATCCCAAAAATATATTGCCTGGTGGCTGGATTCAATTTACTATGGGGAAGGGGGCAGAGAGATGTTATCTTATTTTTAACATTAAGGAATCCCAAATCACTTGTTCTCATTATAATACTATATTTTCTAGGTGTTCAGCCTCTATAAGAAAAAAAATCCATTTTAAATTACCCTTTTAATAAATAACCCCCAAATGCTTTGGGGATTATTAAGAGTAGAAAACTTGATTCACTTTTGTATCTCCAGCATACCAAAGTGCCTGCCACTTTGAATGTATGAAATAAAGGTTTGCTTCTACAAAATAAGAGAATGATGAACATCTTATACAAGCCAACTCTATATAAGATAACTTCATTGGTACATTATGTTTGGTTCCATTTTCTCAGCAAATAAAACTCAAGCTATATTTTACATTATGTTTTCTCCCAGACGCCTATAAGTTAGCACTTAATTTTAGACTGGATAAAAGAAATGAATAGTGAAGGATCCCATATCCCCATTTTCTGTATCAACAAAACAAAGCTTGAGGCGAGGTAACTTACTGTCCCTCAACATAGTATGTTATTAGTAATTGAACATGTCAGTCATGATATCGGAAATAGTGGTATAACTTGGCATGCTATCTTTGTCCTCCAAAATGTTGGAAATACTTAGGGTTAGATAAATAGCAATGAAGCCCTACTGCTCTTGCTAACCCCCAGGCCCTGAATTTTGAAAGCATGTCTTTTGTTTTTGTTTTCACACAAGGATCCCTGTTGCTGGTAATTACAGCTTTAGTGACTCACATATATTTATATAGCACCTCTTTTCCAAGGTGCCCCATGTACTTTGGAAACATTTCCTAACAAAAGTGTGCTGTAGAAAAAAAGTATTCTCATCTCCTTAAAGCTGTTCCTGAAAAGGAAAGTAACAGTTGCAGAGATGGGAAGAAATTTTTTTCAGGTCCCCAAGCACAACGTGAAGATAAATATTCAAAGTTAACAAATGCAGGGCTAAAGCGAGATTCAAACTAAGGTCTGAATGACTTAGAACCACACAGACTCTATTATGCCTTCATGTGTATGGACCCACTGGAGAGGTGGCGGCAGATAGCCTTATCTGCTTCTCGCTTCTCTGAGGGTCTCAGGATTAATATGGAAGGCAGAGATGAGCTCCATAATATAAGATTTTGGCTTTTACATCATTCATTTGACAGATGCTTAAAGAACTCCTACTAGATGCCAGGCAGTATGTAGGACACCGGAAATACAGCAGTGACTAGGACAAGTGACCTTTCCATTCACATGGAGCCTCCATGTGCACGGACATTGCAATCTATTAGCTAAGAACCCTGGTGATGGTTCAGTGTGAGTTAGTGAGAAAATACTAGGATCTGCAGGCATCCCAGCTCTGCTCCCGCCTCTCTCTCTGACGTCACTGTGTAGCTCTCTCCCCTCCTCATTATTTTTCAACCACCACGGCTTCCTTTCTTCCTTAGATTCATCAAGCTCATCCTCTTTCTGGGGCTTTTGCATTTGCTCCTGCCTACCGGAAGTAACTTTCCGGCAGATCCCCACAAAATGCCCCCCTCTCCACAGTCAGGTCAC
Organism: Colobus angolensis palliatus; assembly: GCF_000951035.1. Lineage (NCBI taxonomy): Eukaryota > Metazoa > Chordata > Mammalia > Primates > Cercopithecidae > Colobus > Colobus angolensis. The sequence continues at coordinate 6,266,779 of NW_012114566.1, forward strand.
CTTCTCAGGCAGCCGTTTCCTGAATAACGCGTCTGAGATATGCCTTCACCGTACCCACACCCAGCCACTACTTTCCCAGTATCGTGTTTTCCTTTCTTCAGAGCACATGCTTTCTAAAAGTGCCTTGCTGCTGCTTTTTTTTTTTTTTTTTTTTTTTTTTTGAGACTGAGTCTCACTCTGTCGCCCAGGCTGGAGTGCAGTGGCACCATCTCCGTTCACGGCAAGCTCCGCCTCCTGGATTCACACCATTTTCCCGCCCCAGCCTCCCTAGTAGCTGGAACTACAGGTGCACGCCACCACGCCCAGCTAATTTTTTGTGTTTTGAGTAGAGATGGGGTTTCACTGTGTTAGCCAGGATGGTCTTGATCTCCTGACCTCGTGATCCGCCCGCCTCAGCCTCCCAAAGTGCTGGGATTACAGGCGTGAACCACCGCGCCTGGCCCGCCTTGCTTCTTTATCACCTCAGTGCTTGCCTTCCTCCTCCACACTGTGGCATCTGTGTAAGCAAGACCTTCCCTGTCTTGGACTCCTCAGTATCCCTAGCTCTTACTGTGCCTTCAAATAAAAGCTTTTTGGATATGAATGAATCTAACAAACAAGTGCATTAATGAGTCATGTTGGGCCACCAGCAAAGGATAGGCTCTTATCAAAAAGTAGGCTTTAGCTCTCAGGACCACAACCCAGACCCAGGAAAATATACAGCCCCAAAAAGAAGATCTTCAGAATTTGAGAGTTGCTGTCTAATCAGTCCAGTGAAAGATGTTCCTCTTCCCAACTCTCACCACCCACCTCTGCCTGAACTCACTATCCACCCACCCAACATGGAATACATTGGAAAGACGGAAAGAAGAGGGGGAAGCTTCCAGGCTTGGAAGGTCAGAGCCAGACCTGCCAGCCTTGTCCTTTAGGCCAAAAAAGACTGCCAAAGCAACGGAGGACCCACCAAGCCCAGGTGATACTAAAGCCACATTTAGGGTCTTATGTGAATTACATGAATTTCCATGGTGTAATCCCTTTCAGTGAGGTGGTTTGTTGCCAAGTCCTTGTCGGCCCCATATCTCACCATACCTCATCTTCTGTTTGCCAGAGAACACCTCTGGCTCAAATTACAAGTGGATGTCCTGGTCTTGCTATAGCTCCAATGAAGTAATATAAACTGCAAAACAGAATAATCAGGAAAGGAGATAAATTAGCTAAGGGTATAAAATAAGGCCTAAATTCTGGTAAAACTGGCTAGACATATGTAGAACGCTGAAACTGGATCTCTTCCTTACACCTTATACAAAAATTAATTCAAGATGGATTAAAGACTTAAGTGTTAGACCTAAAACCATAAAACCCTGGAAGGAAACCTAGGCAATACCATTCAGGACATAGGCAGGGGCAAGGACTTCATGACTAAAACACCAAAAGCAATGGCAACAAAAGCCAAAATTGACAAATGGGATCTAATTAAACTAAAGAGCTTGTGCATGATGAAAGAAACTACCATCAGAGTGAACAGGGCAACATACAGAATGGGAGAAAATTTTTGCAATCTACCCATCTGACAAAGGGCAAATATCCAGAATCTACAAAGAACTTAAACAAATTTACAAGACAAAACCCCATCAAAAAGTGGGCAAAGGATATGAACAGATACTTCTCAAAAGAAGACATTCATGCAGCCAACAAACATATGAAAAAATGCTCATCATCACTGGTCATCAGAAAAATGCAAATCAAAATCACAATGAGACAACATTTCACACCAGTTAGAATGGCGATCATTAAAAAGTCAGGAAACAACAGGTGCTGGAGAGAATGTGGAGAAATAGGTACACTTTTACACTGTTGGTAGGAGTGTAAACTAGTTCAACCATTGTGGAAGACAGTGTGGCAATTCCTCAAGGATCTAGAGCTAGAAATACCATTTGACCCAGTGATCCCATTACTGGGTATATACCCAAAGGATTATAAATCATGCTACATGCACATGTACGTTTATTGTGGCACATGTACGTTTATTGTGGCACTATTCACATTATTGTGAATTGGACTTTGGTATCCAAGTCCAAAGACTTGGAACCAACCCAAATGTCCATCAGTGATAGACCGGATTAAGAAAATGTAGCACATATACACCATGGAATACTATGCAGCCATAAAAAAGGATGAATTCATGTCCTTTGCAGGGACATGGATGAAACTGCAAACCTGAGCAAACTATCGCAAGGACAGAAAACCAAACACCACATGTTCTCACTCTTAGGTAGGAACTGAACAATGAGAACACTTGGTCACAGGGTGGGGAACATCACACACCTGGGCCTGTCACAGGGTGGGGAACAGAGGGAGGGATAGCACTGGGAGAAATACCTAATGTAAATGACAGGTTGATGGGTGCAGCGAGCCAGCATGGCACATGTATACTTATGTAACAAGCCTGCACATTGTGCACATGTACCCTTGAACTTAAAGTATAATAATTTTTTAAAAAGGCCTAAAACATTGGCTTAAAGGAAGACTTCAAATGGGGATTTATTCATTCACAAGTATTTCTTGAAAATCTTTTGTGAACCAGGCTCTCTTCTGGGTACCAAAGAGAGCCTTGGAAAATCAGGCTCTGGTGGATCATCCATTTTGGTGTCAAGAGATACATAATAAATACACAAGATAATTTCAGATGGTATCAGAAATTATAATGAAAGTCGTGATGTAATAGAGAATGACAGATGGAGATGGGTGAGGTGGCCCTTGATTAGATGACCTGAAAAGTTCTCTATGAGGAGGAGCCATTTGAATAGACCCTTGATCTGATAGGAAGCAGGGAGGCGTGGAGAGATGTCGGGGGGAGTGCAAAGCAGGGAAAGTGCTTCTGGGGAATGAGGGCTTCTGTGAGATCAGGACACACAGAAGGCCAGAGGGATGGGCAAAGCCAGGTCAGGTAGGCCTTGCCAATCATGATTAGAAGCTTGGCTTTTATTCTAAGTTCAATGGAAGGTCAGTGGGGTGTAGGGCAGCAGTACGCAGAAAGTTAGCTGAACTTATTTATTTATTTCTTTTTAAATTATTCCATTGCCTAAGAGAATGAATTGTAGGGGGAAAGAGTAGATGTAGGGTACCAATTAGAAGGTTGTTACAGTAGCACAGTCAAGCTATAATGCGACTGATTTATATGAGGGAAAACTTCATATTCTACTTGTCTTATTTTCCATAGGCCTTTTAAACCATTTCCTTTAAGCAATAAGGTGTAGAAGGAAGAGTGGCCCAAGAGTTAGAAAGCCTAGGTCAATTTCCATGTCACCTCTTAATAATTGTGTTGTCTTGCCCAAGTCATTTGACCTCCCCAGGTCAATTTTATTATCTTTAAAGCAAGAATATCTTTTCTTTTAAGATGAGTCAATCCCATGATGTAATGAATCTGTTACAATGGAAAATGCTATACCACGTGGAAGTTGTATCTAAATGTGTCCTTAGGTTTTTCCTAACGAAAAAACCTATTGTGATATAATGAAGTATAACATTTTTTAAAGGAAAGAATATTTTATAAAGAAAGGACTTATCTCAATTTCTTCTTGGATTATTTAAATGTCACACAAATTTTCCTTGGAACCACCACCCCCACAAGCAACAAGAATCATTCCTCATTTTAAAACCTATGTTTACAGCTTCAACTACTCAATTTACAATAATCTCATATTGTTCATGATGTTATATATCACTAGTGAAAATCACGTACTTACAACTTATCTACTCAACACATTAAACATTTCTTAAAGGCAGAGTTCATATCTTTTAAATCTGTCTCTCCTACTTTACCCGGAAGAATATCTTGCACTTGTAGAAGCACTACACATTTTAATTTATTGATTGATTCCATCCAGAGTTGGACCATTTTTCTATTAAAGAAGGTGAGGAATTTTGCACAAGCTAGAGATCAGTCTCAAAGTGAACAATTTTTCACTGCATACTATTGAACTCAGTTCCAAAAACAATAGCAAGAAATACATAAAATGTTAGCATTAGGTATTGGTGATTTTTATTGTCTTCTTTTTTCAAAACACCTTCCCAATTTCCTGTAATTTGCACATATTTATTATGAAAACAAATATTAAAAGAAGAAAAGAAAAAATATGTCCTGTTTCAAACAGGTCAATCCTTTTTTTAACAGAGTGGAATTTACAGAACATACCAAGAGAATGTCAGTACTTGAGTTCTCTAAAGCAGGGGTTTCGAACCCCTGGTCCAGGGGCCAGTACCAGTCCATGACTTGTTAGGAACCTGGCAGCACAGTAGGAGGCGAGTGGCAGGTGAGAGAGCATTACCTCCTGAGCTCCACCTCTTGTCAGATTAGCAGTGGTATTAGTTTCTCATAGGAGTACAAACCCTACTGCAAAGTGCACATGGGAGGCACCTAGGTTGCATGCTCTTTATGAGAATCTAATGCCTAATGATCTGTCACTGTCTCCCATAACCCCCAAATGGGAGTGTTTAGTTGCAGGAAAAAAAAAAACTTGAGATTCTCATTGATTCTACATTATGGTAAGCATGTAATAATAATAGAAATAAAGTGTGCGATAAATGCAATGTACTTGAATCATCCTGAAGCCATACTCTTCCCCTTACACTCTGTGAAAAAATTGTCTTCCACCAAACTGGTCCCTGGTGCCAAAATGGTTGGGGACTACTACTCTAAAGTACTTGAAATGCTATTTCACTAAATCTTTGTAAGAAAGCTACCCACTTTATAGATGAACTAAAGTCCCTATGAGTTTAAATGAGTTGCTAAGAGTTGCATTTGTTCATTCAGCTGAGATTTTGAGAAGGCATTCTGTGTTTCCTGGTAATTTAGAGAGAAGGTGGCATTAAAGCCCAGCCACGGTCTCCTAATGTCCATGGGATTCTAAAAAGCCCATGGAATAATTCCCCTTAAATAGCAGCAGGTATTGGTGGCATTTGCCTTTCTTGCTGTTTCACCATCTTCTCATCCTTTATACTTCTCCAGATGGTTTGTCTTTTTGTGGTCTCCTCACTCCCTGGCTACATTTTTCCTGAGCAAGTACCCTGCTCCCTCTTGTTAGGCTATGACTTTCATGTCTGGCAACCATAAGGGGCTCACTCACCATTATCTGCTTAGGATGTTGGAATTCAATAGCCCATCAGTCCTGGGGGTTGGGGTATGTATGCATATTATTATTTGATAGGTCCCAGCAGAACAGTCTTTTAGAGCAAGATGCACATCATCAGTGGTTTTGCTGACAGATGAGCTCACCTCCTTGACACAGATCTCATGATTCTTGGCATAAATCTCAACAGGAATTAGCTACTGCTTCCACTGTGTTCCCATAGCATGTTGTCCCTGCGTTTCAGTACTGGTTTTAGTCTATTTCATATGCCACATCTCTCCTTTTCCTGACTGTTAGATGCTGGAGACTGAGCTATTTTTCAGTTTCCTCTGGTTTTCTCCCTATGCCCATCATGTGCCATCTTCATTGTAGGCCTTCAGGAAAGCTGTGCCTGCCAGATCCTCTTATTTCTGGTTGCCAAAATACTCAGCATTACACTTCTACCCCACAAAGATCTACCTGGCTTAAAACCATCACCCACCTGTGTATGCCTTTGGAGCCTTCATATCACCCCTGTCCTCACCCCTGACACCTCTAAGGCACTGAGTCTTACTGAGCCCACTTTCTCCACAGTCATATTCCGTGCACACAGCCATCTTCCCCATTCCTGTCTCCCTCTCCCTTTCCCTTGCCCTGTTCTCAGCGTTATCATCCCCATCTCTCAAGAGTCCACTCAGACTTTCTAAGGTGATCATTTGTTCATCTGAGTACACTAGGTCACGCTTCCTGCTACTTCTGTGAATATAAGTTAAGAGACGTCATATAATCAGGTAACTAGTGAGGATTTCCAGTCTCTACATAAGGTGTTTTCAACAGTAATGTTGACTCACCTCAAATCACACCACTTAGACAACTATAAAGCCAGGCTTACCTGGCGTTTTCTTTTTCTGACTCATGAAACTCTTGTCTCTGTCATATGTTTATTTTTACTTCTGAATTGATACAGTCATCCTGAATCCTAAATCCACGTGTGATTTCCGAAACCACTACTCTCACTACTAATCTAGTTGAGTAGGAATCCCTCTTAAATAAAAATTTTAAAAGATAAAACATACAACCAAAACACAAAGGGCCATATTGAGAACCATGCAAAGCACTTTAAAAGTGGTAAAAGATACTAGCTAGATAAATTAAAATCTCTAGATTACAAAAATGGAAATTCACAAATTAAAAAAATACCTCTAGATACCTTTATATCTGTTTCTTCATTTATTCCATCTTGTGTGTTTATAGAAGAAACAATATTCAGGTACTTTTCATTTTACTGGGATAAGAAATGGAAATGCTAACTACAGTGTAGCTTCATGACTCAAAAGTCTGTAACTGGTATTAATGAACTTTTAAAATGCTAATTGTAATGCTTACTCCAACAGAAAGATGCCTTAAAGCAAAACCTCACATTTCTTATCTGCTAAAAGCAATGTGTTTTGCATCCCTTACAAAATAAAATGGTTGAAATAAGGTTTTTAAAGGGCTTAAAGTTTCAAGGACTTCTCTTGTTCTTCTAGAGAAAAGAAATTTATAAAATCGCATCCATTAATGGTCCCTCTGCTAGAAAATGAAAATACTCCCAAATATGTTCCACTCTAGGAAAATCAAAAATAACATGTAAACTGCAAATATCTTAGCCAATTCAGAATATTTATTAACTAAATAATTTAATAATAAAGAAAATGCCTACTTGATTAATTGTTACAGAGTAAAAATTACAATAAAACTGTCTTGATCAGTGCTTTGCAGAAGCACCATTACTGTCTGTGCAGTTGTTTAACAAGGATTTAATTGGAAAGATAAGTGAATGCACATTTAAAAGTATTGTTAATTTGCTTTATAATCACCCCATCCTTCACAGTATTGACAGCACAAGGCACAAACCCCTTTCTGTTTTACAAGTATTATTTTCCATATGTGCACAATAAATTTTGAAGCAGTAATTGGAAATTTTATGGGATCCAACATACCTAGTATAGTGGGTTTGGAGGTGTACTCTTCCTTTACAAGAGGTAACCCAGTTCTAGTTGTTGGAAACGAGTGACAAATCTTATTTATTTCCCCATCCATGTTTGTTCAGATGCATATTTGGTCCATTTCTAGAAAAGGTTGCCTCTCTTATATTTTGTATCTAATAAAATCAAGATTGAGAGGAGAAAAAAATCTGAGTCACTTTTAGTCTGTGACTATTTGTACTACTTTCTTGAAAATGTGCATTATCAGTGGAGGTTCTAACCAAGGATGGTTTCCAGACTATGGCCAAACCAAATCACTTGTATCTGCAAATAGTGGTACCTGAACCTATTAAAGAAGACAAGAAAAGGGACGAAGAACATCTATGATTGATCTCTACCTCTACAGCCACAACTGACACTCATTTACACACACCTCTTAGAGTTTGGAATCATCTCGTCAAAAATCTAATCAGTGTGGTTTGCAAAACAACGTGAGTGTAATGCCTCAGATTTCTAAGAGGTGGCAAATTTGACTACCCAAGTTTCCAATGTACAAAGCCCAGAGACCTTCTTTATTGTTGAAAGAGCTTAAGGCTACTTTGGAAGCAGGTCATTTGCTCAGCCCAGTGGATAGAGAATGTTAGAGTGCCTTGTCTATTGACTGATTCTCAAGGAGTCACAGTCTTTAGGATTTATTTCAAAAGAAAAAAGAGATGAAAATATGAGCCTCTTCTTGAAAATGGTGAACCATTAATTAAACCTATTTTGAAGGCAACAGTTGTTCGAATCCTCTCTATTGATAAAGGCTGCCCACTTGGTTATGATGAGCAGGGAGTGTCCCCAAAGTGTCTCATGCCAGTGACAGTAAAAGCATGAAAAAATATAGGGAACATGCTAAATATCCCCTTGGCCATGCTCCCATTAGCTAGAATTGGTAGAAATATTTTTAGGTTTGGTTAACTATAGATTTTTTTTCCCCTGTAGACAGCAAACACTTCAACTATAAAAGCTTAGAAATGTCTTTTGAGGAAAATTTTCATTAGAATCCTTTGCAGTGTAAACCTCTTTGCCCTCTTGATCAAATGTGTTACCTTATGTATTGTCATGGGAACAATTATTTTTATCTTTAGTTTGACTATGCCTCCAAATCTCTAAACTTCTCACATTTACATGTACTGTTTACATTAGTTTTTTATGCTTACATATATATACACATATAGATGTGTATATATGTGTATACACACATATATATGTATATATATATATACTTGGTGACTGACTAGATGGTTGACTAGATATGTGTGTGTGTGTGTATATATATATGTTATATGTGTGTGTGTATATATATATATTGAGTTTCACATGTCTAGAGATTTTCCAATAAATGCTAATATCCGATCACTAATACCAACTCGCAAATCACACAACTCTATTTCTTCATTCTGACATATGTATATATATATATATTTCTCCAGTGAAAGTTCTTATGTACCGAGTTTCACTCACCCTGTATGTGTAAGTACTTGTGTGTTGTAAAAACTGTGCGCAGACACACATATGTGTACACTTTAAAGATTCCTTTTACTACTTTTTCAAATTTCTCCATCAGAGACATGGATTTTAAAACTGTTTATCTCTGGTGAAAATGTCTTTGGGACCAAGACCTTTATATGCCCCATTTCAACTAGACAGAGCTGAGACTGGTCCAATAATGAAACGTCCAGCTGTCCTTTAATTAACTAAAATGAGGAAAATGTAATGTTTTGATGAGAGAACCAGGATTCTGTGGGGGATAATGGGAAGACTATATGTTTCTGTGCCTTCCTGCATATGACACAGCCATGGGGTGCAGGAAAGAGAGGAGGCATTTTTATGCCCCAGTAGGGGGAGCTTTCTTTTCCCTACTGTAAGGACAGCATGGTGCATGTGTTTAAACACGCCATCCTAAAATGCAGACTTTTCATTTTCATTTTGCAAGTGGGAAATTTCACTATGTGATGGGCACATTAGTCTTCTTAGCGACACATTTTGTGCAAACTCATTTGGGAAAGAATAGGAAATTTAGAATACTGCCTTCATATTTCTTCTGGAAATGTTAGCCTGAATCCATTATTTCCAAACCTGATGAGGATTACAGTTCATTTGTATTTCACAGCAACCCATATTGTATTCTGTTTTGTGAAGTAAATAAGAGATGATACCGTTCTAATAGTGCCTGTATTTTGCTTTCCATGTTAATAGTCTTATTCTGGGGGCAAAAGGGAAGGAAAAAGGCAGAGAGTGGAATACTCAATTTAGCCTTCTCTAGATGGAAGGAATGTGTTATTCTGACAAAGAAGTGCCCTGAATTATTTTATAAATAATCTAAACTGGAGGAGGTGGAACATAAACTCACTTAGGTCACTGAGTATATCCATATTCAAATGATATTATAAAAAGCACTGTTCATTAACACCCAAATCTCTATCTCTTATTTAACTACGTTTAAAATACTCATGGACTAACCTGATTTGACAGCAGTGTAGGTGGACGCTTATGTGCCACTGAAGGGAATTCTTTACAAAATAATTTCCCACCAGCATTTCACTGTGCCTGAGATGCCACAATTAGAAAATCAATTCATTGGTTGAGGCAGGAAAGACAAATAATTTCACCTCTTATACTAAATACAGTTGTTTCTTGGTGACTGACTAGATGGTTGTGTTAAGAAGGATACTGAAGCATTGTCCTAAATAAGTGAGAAAGAGTTCTGTGATCCATCCATAATGGATCACATTAATAATGTATGGCACGGATATTATTTAAAAAGAAAAAAATACCGAGTGCATGAGTATGCCCACCATGCACTTTGTCTCCGGTTTAAGATACTGGATTAAGAAAAATTGACTATTATACAAATAACATATGAGGCTTACGCTTTATCGACATAATCATGAACATAAATCTTTTAATCTGGTAGGATATAATATAACCTAGCATACCTTTGACGGAATACAGCAAAGAACAGGAAATATTGGAAGAATCAGAAGAAGGGAGGATTATATGATAAAGAAAAAGGAACTCAGCGGGAGTTGAGTTAGATTAAAAAGCCACATTTTACTTAACAATTTTACCACCTCTTTTTCACGTACTGACTAAATTTCTTTCTTGATATAAAGTATGACTAGACCACTTTGGTTGACTCTAGTTCATATGTTGAGGTTATTTCTATTGGAATGAAAGGAAGTCCAAAACAATCCTCCATTGAAGAAATGTCCCAGCCCAATTAATGATTTTTGCTGATGACCATATGGACTATCTTTCTGTCTACAAAGCTGTCATCAAACTATAGCTAAAACTAATCATCCTAATTGCAAATCACTTGAAAATAAAAGCAAATCACTTGAAACAGAGAACATCTACAATGAAATGTATAAGCAAAGTCTTCCCACTTTACCTTCACTTACTTTGGGCTCAGGTTGGTGAGATTTATTTTCATTAAGACAAATTCTTAGGCCCTGAAAAAAATAGATGAAACCTACCATCTGCACCACATTTCAGTATTTGATTTAAGTCATCTGTTGACTTTGAACATGCTCGTATATCATTCCTTATACGAGTTAAAATGTAATCCCCTTCACTGGGGACTGTAAAGAAATGTTGACTTTCGATTTCTTTACATATTTGATCTTTCAATATATGAGAATGCTGCAGCTGGAAAACTCAGCACCATTAGGGAAACAAAGCAGAAAATAAAACATACAAGTGAATCAGTTAGGACTCTTCTGATTTTAAGGAACAAAAAAAAAAAACAAAATTTTTTTTTCCTTTATGTAACTGGAAAAATCAGGAAATGATGCAGCTTCAAGCATAACTAAATTCTGAAGCTTAAACAGCGTCATAAGGCCTAGTCTCTCAGTCTCTCAGCTCTGCTGTCCTCCCTGTTGACTTCATGCGCAGGCTTTTCATGGTTGTAAAATGACAGCCAGCAGTTCTGGATCAACATGATCCCTGCTTCTAGTCTCTCAGGAAGCTCCTTTCCCAAAGCACCTGACTATTATTAACCAAAATTGTGTTATTAACTCATCCCTGAATCAATCACTGTGGCTAAGGAAATAGAATGGGCTGATTGGCTTAGAACGAGGTAACAAGCACCCTACGTGGAGGTAGAGGGAGATTCCCAACCAGAATTCAGAAACTGCCGTAAAAGGAGGGGGATACTCCCCAGAGGAAAACTTGTGCACAATATTCAGAAATAAGATGCTCTCTACAACAACTAAGTGAATTTTTACAATTAAGACAATAAATGCTATACTGTACAAATCAGAAGAGATGTCACACCTCACTCAGGCAATTCTCTTACTTGCAAGCAATCTTTGAACATGCTTAAAACTCTTCAGATAAATTAATTTTGCAGGGTTTGGGGAACTTTTAAAAAACATTCAGTAATTGCTTTGGGAGCTGATGTACATAAACCTCGCAGCAATTGATTGGTTCAGGAAAGGGGAAATCATGTCCAAGTTTAGTTGGTTTGCTAGCTCAGGTATAAGTGTGGACTATCACATGTCCTGAGTATTTCATTTATACGTAATCTTTGAAATGTTTTAGGAGCAAAAAACACATGCTTTCAAGGTCTTTTAGGCAACCAACATTGAAAAGAAAAGAAAAAATTATCATTAAAGCTAAGTACATGTTGGCATTCAAGTACCAAGATATTTAATAGAAAATTACAACATGGAGTGTGAAAGAGGAGAGATTTAACTTTCAACAGGCAAAGGTAAATCTTGAGAGGGCCAGAACAATGATGTAGAATTATGTAGATGAAAATCTTGTCAAGACCTGATAGCAAACACAATCCAGCAAAGGGCCAGGGACGCTCTAGACATTAAAAAAAAAAAAAAAAAAAAAGGGGGGGGATACTTTTTTGGTAATTTTGGTTATTTTTTGTGGTATCTGTGAAGAAGAAGATGCTTTATTCAATAAGAGAAAACTGTTTACTGTTTTTGTTGTATCAGGGACACATGACAAAGCATTCAAATATGCAAATAATTGCAAACTGATGTATCCAGCAGTTTAAAAATTGAATAAATAATTTAGTTTTTACACATGGGCAACTCTTGCTAAAAACGACAAATCAGAACTCTTCTGTTTGAATCTATTTTATTTTGTTAATAGATGAGCTAATATGATAGGCATTTAATTGTATAATGTATTATTAGCCATTTTCTTTGGCATACCATTAACTTTAAATAGTATTAATATTTAACATTTCATAACACACACTACAAAGTTCTTATTTTTTCCAGCTGAACAGAAAATGTGCACTGATAGTAAATCTCTTCAAAGTGGGTTTTAAGATGCTCAGTATGCAAAACCTGTTCCATTTATACTGTTTGATCAGAAATACTCAAAATGCCACAGCATAATAAGGCAAATGCTGTAAGATGACAATGATGCCAAAACTGTATTATGATTGTGTATTCAAATACAATGTATTGCATAATTAAGCATAATTATATAATTTGAATATTTAAGAGAGCATTTAAAATGTGATAGGAAGCATCTAAGTACATCAGCTTCTCAGGATGGTTAAATCAGAGAGTGTAAAGTTGTGATTAATATTTGTTACTGAATGGAAAACGAATTCAAACACAAGTTTGCAAGGAGAACACTTGTAGCTGACTCAAAATCATAGGCACTTTGTCTCATCACATTTGAATCTGTTTAAATTTGACTGCCACATTTTTCTGTCCTTTCAAAATGACATTTAGTTAGTTGAAGTAGTGCTCAGTGTTCCTAGGATAGGTGTAGGATGCCTAGGATAAACGATGCTCTTTGTTCCATGGATATCAGTTGTGCCCTTAATTCAGACCAGCATTCTCAGATAGGTGTGCCCATGATCATGAGGGGAGCTGGTCCAAAAAGAATAAATGGAGCAACGCAAATCCTTCCCTGTTTCCAGGAAGACTGCCCAAAGGCTATGCCCCACTTAGTGTAAATCAGCCAGATCTTTTTGTCGAGGGAAGACAGTGCTGATCATGCAACTTCTTAAGTAGAAGATGAAGATTGATTTCTTGTTAATAAATATTTGGGGGGTATACTTTTAAGTGAGCAAGAATTAAGATTCTGAGCTTTTCCAGCCCTCCCTGCACAGAGCTTTTTTTCTCCATTACCAGCACTGAAATATTTGTTTTATTAAGAAAGAACACTGGGAGTTGAATAAAAGTTCTTTTTATTTCTAATTGTCCCTACGTTTTCAACGATGTGAACACAAGCCCAACAGACCAGGCTTATGGCATACTCTAAAATTGGAGTAGAAACTCGAGCAATTTTTTTCTACTTCATTTTATGTAATGGTGACTTAATTAGGGACTAAAGACAGGTGAATAGAAGTTGTCCCAACAAAGAGTATTTAATATGTCACTTTTTTCAGAGATTTTTGCCATTGCAATTAAATAGGAAATGAAAAGACAAAATTTAACTAAAGATTTCCTGTATCTGTTGGTACCAAAGCCAGATAAATTTCTCCAGAGGTCAACATGTTCTCCAGAAGCTGACCACATCCAATTATTTCCAGCCCACGCCCAACATGAATCTTATGCTCCTGCAGGCAAATATAATTATTACAGGCAGAGAATGGTATGTTTATTTCCACCTCGATGACTTGCTGATGACAACAGATTCCGTGTTCTGGATCTCTTTTTTTCCCTGAAATTCTCTTGCTTAACCCATTTTTCAAAACTCCACTGAGGTTCCAAGTCCTTGTGATGAATTCAGCTCATTTTCTTACTCATCCTTCTTCTAGATGTATTTTTTAAATTTTAATATGCATTTTATCACAATTATTTTAATACCTTAAAATATTTAATATTTTAATACCTTAAAATAAGTTATCCTAGTTTTTGTTTCCTGTATCATTATAAATATATTAGTACATAATTCTAATTAATATATGTAATTTTCCCTTTATACTAATTCATGCAGTTATGCCTTGTCTTCCCAACCAAAACCATCTAGATCCTCATGGATAGGATCATATATGACTTTTATATTTTTTATCCTCAAGCCGTGCAGAAAAGTGCCTATAAATAACGGATGTTTAATAATGATGGTCTTAATGATAACTAATATATACTGAACACTTCCTATGGGCTAGGTACTGTACGTGCTAAGTTTTGAACAGTAGTATCTTCTGATCGTCACAATAATCCCGCTTAGCAGGTTCTATTTTCATTCTCATCTTAAGCTAAAGGAATTGAGGTAGAATGTGATCAGTAACTTGATTGCAGGCACAGAGTTGGTAACCAGCATCAAACAGGTACGCTTGAACACCGTCCATGTTTTCAGGCATACTCGATGGACTAATTAACTCCACAAAAAGCCAGAAGATGCAAGTGCCAAGTGACATTTATCTCAATATGCCATAAAGGTTAGAGAAGCTGCATATTTTTATAGTTTCACTTTACAGAGAATTGGGCTCATTGTGGCAAACAAGCAACTTGCTGTGCCAGCTAGTGCATGACTATGTGTCATTGCCCACACTGCAGTCACGTCTTGGAGTGCCCTTCCTCCCCACAGCCCCACACCCACCTGCAAATCTCTTGTTCATCCTTCAAAATCAAGCTAATACATTATCACCTCTCTGAAACTGTCCTTAAATTTCCCAGGCAGAGGCAACCTCTCCTTCTCTCCTCTGGTTTTCCTTCATTTTATCTATGCGTTTGCTATAGCATTTAGTACTGTATAGTCATTTACCTTCTCACTTGGAGAGCTTGAATTCCCTAATAGCAAGTAGGGAGGGCTTGTTACCTTTACCTCTACTGCCTGGCAGAGGGATTAGTACAATGATGTAAATAAATAGGTCTTAAATGAGTTACTGGGAAAAAAATGTAGGTTATACTTGGAATTTAGCTGTCTCAACTCCAGAAATGGCACATTCTGTCCCTGTTCTCTGTCATCTCCCCCAGGTTCCCATCCCCAAAATCTTTGGAAGAGCAAAAACTCTCATCTTCAAATTCCCTAAAACCTTCCAAGGACTGGCGCTTCTCTTTCACAATAATTTCCTTGGTGGGGAGGGTAAAGGGAGGAAGGAAGAGGTCAGTTTCTTTTCCTGAATGACATTATCTCTAAAGACTCTGGAAAGTGGTAAGTGCCATTTAACACTCTTTTGTTTCAAGTGTCTATGATGTGAAGAGTGTTTGCTTCTGCAGACTGAGCAGCCTCATTGGAGTCTAATATTAGACGTGATATAAGATGTGCACGTCTTTCACATTATGAGGCTTTATGTTTCAAACCCCCATACCTTGCCTCTGTGTATTTGACAGCTGCTGTCCTGCAAGGCAATGGCCAGTAAGAGGCATGATTGCACTAAATTGGAAGCATGAGGCAAAAGGGTATGTTTTTATTAGGGGGGCAGGGAAGAAATGTGAGGGTAGTAGGTTAGAAGAAATCATCCACAGATGCTGATCCCTGTCGGTTAGTGGATGTGATTTCTGAATTGTGGTAATTCCTGTTTCTGTGACAGTTCATCAAAAATCGAGGGCACTACTTTTGAAAATTACCCATGGTTTCATTTCCAAACTAGATGCAGACTCTGTGCTTTTGATTATTAGAATTATCCAACTCGCTCTGTGGGGCAATGAGGAGGGGCATTGATAAATCCTGCCCCAACCGATACTCTGTAAGAGATTCGTTACAGAAGCATGAGGTGGCAGAGCAAACTCCATCACTTTTTAACAAGTGTTATCTAAACACACAGTGGCAACCGATGAGTGAGCCAAAGTGACAATTTGGAAATTCATTTCTCTCCTTCAGAAAGTCCATGTGGGTTGGGAACAGCAGAACTAAAAGATGTGGAGACAAACTTTTTTCTACTTTTATTGAGCATTTCTAGATGAATTGTGAAAGGCAACTCGGCAGATGTCTACAGGCGTCTCTCTTTCCCCAAAGACTTCTTTTAAAGTCATATAAAACACATCTCATACCAGCTTGCCAATGGGTGAGGAGGAGACAGTACTTCAAAAACTTTTCATGGTTAACACCAGATTGATAGCTCCTTTAGCAAAGCTAAATCTTGAGAGCTGTTTTTCTTTCATTCTCCCAAAACTGGCTCAGGTTGAGTCCCAGTTTTTCTTCAGGGATATGGGAACACTCAGATGGAAGCTGTGTAGATGGAAAAAGTGTGGAAAGGGAGGGATGAGTGTAAATTGGCTACGTGTAGTGCAGGAAAATCATTTCTCCACTGGTCGCATGTACAGCTGGCCACCCTCCTGATCTTGCCAAAGGGGCATATGAGCACCATTGTTAAGAGATGGGGCTTAAAATGTAAGAGGAGTTTCAAAAGAAGTGAGCTGCAGATCCACATAGGAACAGGTCAGGAATTCTTTAAGTGGCCGGTAATACGAGTATCATGCTACCAACACTGAACAGTTTATCACATAAATATAATTGTCTTCTTTGAGAAGAATAATAAAAGCTGACTCCATATGTTACATATTATTTAAAATCGTTCCGGCAAGATGTATTAGTCCCACAGAAGAAGCAATTCTTCTACCAGAGGAGGACAATAGCAGTTTTGTTGTATAACATTGTCATTTGTTTAATTTGTTTGTTCCCAGTACTAGTTTTACAGATTTTTACGAACTGTTACTTTTATAGAAAGTTGAGTTACTCATGATGGATATTGCTGGCATTCATAAAGACAAACATGGGGGGCGGAAGAGGCCAAAAAGGTAGATGGTGTGGATTTCCCTAATGAAATTTGCTTAAGCCATCGCTTCTAAATTCTTAGAGAAACCAAAAATTACTGTAGGGAGTTAGGTTCTGTTTGGGACATTTCTAAGATTTTTGTGTGAGTTTATTTAAACATGATCAAGTTAAACTCAGCCTGGAAGACCTTTTGTGAACAGACAAACTACTACTTTTATTCAGAAATAATTGTGAGTAAATGGGAGTTCTCCAAGGTTTTATGTTTGTGTTTGAACCAATTACCACAGAATACTAATTTTATGGTTCAATGTCTACTACCAATTTTTAGGCATTTTATTGGTTAAGAAAACCAGTTTTTTCTGTCATTTCTCACAATTTCAACTAAACTTTACTTTTTAGCTAAATTAAGTGAAAGTCTTCTAGGTAAATTTTGAATTGTGGAATTTTAAAATGGAAACATTTTAGTTTGCATTCTCCTTTGACTGATAGATTTAATATATACCGAATGAGAAAATGTCACCCAAGAGTAACCATTCATGTGTTTTGAACTGTTAAACTGCATTATATTGCAGTTTCAAAACACTGAAAGCAAGTGTCTAAAATTACCTAAACAAAGCTGCCCCAACAGGGTAGATGAAAAGCTGGCCAGAGAATCAGCAGTAAAGATCAATCTTCTTTGATATCAAGGTATCTAGATATTCACAATTTGTTCATTTGTAGCATTCTGGCAGACTTAAAACTCTAGAAGAGAATAGCCATGTTATTGCAATGTAATCTGGATAATTAGGGCATTTAGAATCTGACAATAGGCCGGGTGTGGTGGCTCATGCCTGTAATATCAGCACTTTGGGAGGTCGAGGCAGGTGGATCACTTGAGGTTAGGAGTTCGAGACCAGCCTGGCCAACATGGTGAAACCCTATCTCTACTAAAAATACAAAAATTAGCTGGGCATGATGATGGGCATCTGTAATCCCAGCTACTAGGGAGGCTGTGACAGGAGAATCACTTGAACCCCCGGGAGGCGGAGGTTGCAGTGAGCCAAGATCATGCCACTGCACTCCAGTCTGGGCAACAGAACAATACTCTGTCTAAAAAACAACAACAACAACAACAATATTGAAACATAATACATATCTGCAAAAGCTAATTGAAGTCAAACTGGAATTCTGCAAAGCAATCTTTATGAATGTGAGTAAGTTAGGTCATATTAGGTTGGTGCAAAAGTAATTGCAGTTTGGCCATTATGTTTGCACCAACATAATACATCTTTTATTCTCAGTGCAAGATTTTTGATCTACATTTCTGAATAATTTGGAAAATAAAATATGGTCATATCAGAACCACTGGCAGGTAAAATTTCTAATTATAAATTGGCCCAAATAATTTATATTTGACTTTGGAATGTCTTGCTAATATCTTTATACATGTATTTTACTTTTTGCTGTTAAAACATTTTCTAAACATACTGATAAAGATGTAGAGAGATGGATCAGAAACATACTGGGTGTTAAAAAATTATCCCTAGGTTTAAAATGTTCTTTCTAAATTTAGATAAATGCAAGATAAATCCCACAGGAAGTTCACAATTCCATAGATGTCTAAAACTAAAAGAATGCAGAGATTGTCTCAACTCCATGCCTTTTCTTATAATTATATATTGATTGAGTAGAGAATTATAAAAACACCCCAGCCTGATCTTATACAACTATGTTGCTGTTTGTCAAAAGAATACCTAAAAACTTGTGAAAAGAATATTTACAAACTATATTTAAGAATATTTAACTAATTGCTATAAAATTTAAATAATACAAAAATATACAAAGAAAAATTACATCATCTAGTCATTTCATAAACACATACATAAATATAAACACAAATACATACGTTAATATTTAGTGAACAACACCACTCTAGATGGCTCTATGTGTTGGTGTAGAGAGATGGATAGAGATGAATAGATAACAATATGATTCTGCCACTGGTTATTTCTTAGCAAAAATGTTTTATGTTTAGTTCTACTTGAATTTTAAGAAGAAAAAGAAATTAAATGAACTTGAAAAATGACTGAACTTCAAATAAATGTTTATTTGACCCAAGAAATATTAGTTTCTGAAAGATAACCTAACCTTAAGAAAAATGCTAAGAATTTAGAGCCCTTAAAAAAGTGTTTTTATTTTAGACCAAGTCTTTCTTTCCTCATTGAGGAAGAAATTAGTACAATTATTCTTCCTTCCAGATAGTCTTCCAAGTTATTTAGGATTTTATTATTGAAAATGTCATATTATTTACATTTATAAGTATATCCCCAATATTGTCTGGTCTTGTTCTATGCTGCACAGGAAATATGTTCACCCCTTGGTTATTTTACCAAGTTTTCTCTGTAAGTGAAAGTACCTTGCTGTAATTTTGTGTTTATTAGGTTTGAACATTCAGTTACTTTTCCAGAAAGTGTCATGGTTAGGCTACTCTCTAGTTTCTGAATGTTTCACAGTATCTGCAAATGGTCTTATACTTGAAGAGCATGTCATGGTATAAAATCATATATCTATATTTAAATTTCTCTAAATTTTGCACACTTTTTCATCTAGCACTCAGTGTTGCTGTGACATTCTCTGAGGTCATTCCTCCCACCACCACCCCCTTGGTTAGCATGATTTACCTGTGCTGCCTGGAACACCATATGGCATATTTTTAATTCCTAAATTTTAGTAGCTACACTAGGATTTGTTAGATTAATTGTTCTACATCAAATTTTCCTGGGAATAAGTGTGTCACTTTAGTAAGCAAATTTAAATCCTTCTGTATTTTTAAAACTTTTCTTCTATTACATCTTTAATATTTTTTTCTGTTTCATTTGCTCTGTTCTCTTCTTCAAGAGAACTAGTCCTATTTTTCTTGTGTACTGTAATCACTTTTATCAATATACTAAAACTATTCATAGACATATTTTATGTCTTTAATCTTTTTCTTTTCATTGTATGTAATTTCTTCTACTTTATATACCATTTTGTGTTTTCATTCATGCATATTTTATTTTGCTTCTACTTTGACATTTATAGGGATTTTTTAATTCCACTAATTTCTGGAGCTCTACCCACTGCTTTACATCTTTTTGAATACTTACAATTCTTTTTAAACACTCTTTCTGTCACATAATATGTAAATAATTGTTTTTTTTTTAACTATAGGTTAACCATTTGTCTGAACTCCACTGGTTTCTTGAATAATTCATCTTCTGATGTATAGCCCTTCTTCCTTTTTACTTGGGTCTAATTGATGATTTCATGCTGTTTCTGTAATTAGCTACTTTTTCTTGAAAAAGGCCATTTACTCAATTATTCTAATGCTTGAATAGAGCCATTTTACTCAATCTCAATCTCTCTCTTTCTCTCTCTCTCTCTCCCCTCCCTCCCTCCAACACAGCTTTGTGTGTCAGAATTTCTGTTTCCTCTTCCTCTTTCATGCAACTTCCTCTTTGGCACTATTCCTATGTGATGATCCTGAAGAATGGACAATAAAATTAGTTTGCCTTCAGTACCACCTCCGTTGACTTTCTGCAGCATGAAATTTCTAGGGCATTTCCTTACTCATAGGACACACCCATTCTCATGTCCTGAGACTCTAATCAAATTGTCAGATATTACTCTTGAAGCTATGACCCTTTAAAGGAAACCTCTTTCTTCTGCCATTTTTGAAGTTTGTATTGGCTCTCAGATTCTTCCCTCATCTTGGTGCAGACTTTGATTTCTATTTTTCCAGTATTTCACAGTACATATGACTGTGTATGGTTTGATGCTGTTTTATTTTGTTTTATTAAAGATTGAAGGTTGTATTGTTGGTGTTGTGGCTCTCTACTTTTCAGTGTTTGTTGGTTTGGGAATGTCTTGAAAGAAATTAGTTCTGATGCTTTCACTGGAAATAATTTATGACCTGAGCTCTTGTGGACTCCTAAAGTTTATGCCATTGTGTTTTGGTCTTACTTCAAACATTCCTTTAAAAAAGCCTCTTTCTATTGAATTATTTTAAACAAATCAAATATATTATCTTTCCTGAATATCCCTTGCTTTAGTTGACTTTTCCCTTCCCATAATGAAGGATGAAGACCTTCCTTTCCTTTGTCTTCTCTCTTTCACAGTTGTTTCTGCAATACCAGCCCTTCCATCAGAACTGGATGGAGACCTGTGGACACTCCTAGTAGGCTGCAGACTTTTTACTATGGTCATTTGACCTCCAGAGCAAGTCAATAATTTGTCTCTTCATTAAAGCGATATTTATATTTATTAAGTTTTTTGAGAGACAATCCCTAATACTGAGTGATAGAAGAGCAGAAAAGAAGTCTACCGTTGTTAGCACCTCAACTAACTGAACACATTAAATCAAAAGCCTTTCTCTTAACTGGACTCACCTTCCTTAGAAGACGATCTAACAATGTTTTCTTTCTACTCAAAGATAATCATTTAGAATTTTAGCCCTCTTCGTTCTTTCCAAACAGCTTATCAAAGAAGGCTATGTAATTGTCTCCCTAACAGAAGTTCTAATAATATAAATTCCTCCCACTCATTAGATTTTAGTCATGTTTTACAGTACTTTTTGGACAGGAGCTCTGGAAATGAATGGCACCTGCTGTCTACCCCTCCATCTAACTTTCTTCCCTTTATTACATTCTGGAGAAGCCATCTCAGTTGCTCTAAGTATTTATGTATTTGCCTTTTTGTAAATATTGGAGAAAATTTAAGCTTTCTATTTTTTTAATGGCATACTCCACTGCATCCCAATTTGCTTTTGTGAGTAGAAGAGACAGGTGTACATTTTTTTTTTTTTAATTTTTACTTTAAGTTCCAGGATACATGTGCGGAATGTGCAGGTTTGCTGCATAGGTATACATGTGCCATGGTGGTTTGCTGCATCTATTGACCTGTCCTCTAAGTTCCCTCCACTTGCTCCCCACCCCTAACAAGCCCTGGTGGGTGTCATTCCCTTCCCTGTGTCCATGTGTTCTCATTTCGACTCCCACTTATGAGTAAGAACATGCAGTGTTTGGTTTTCTCTTCCTGTGTTAGTTTGCTGAAGATGATGGCTTCTGGCTTCATCCATGTCCCTGCAAAGAACATGATCTCATTCCTTTTTGCAGCTGCGTAGTATGCCATGGAAATTTTTAGCTAGTTAAATTGACTTGTATACACTCTGGGCGTGCCCATCAGGAATTCTCCCATAAATAAACATCCCCCATACTGTGTTAGGCATTAAATGATTCTGGAACTGGTACTTTTCTGCCCAGTTTAAACCCTCTGCTTTTTGGATTGGGCAAGTTTTCTATACTCTTTAATAAATTTGTTTTCATGTTTGTTGTCAACCAGCTGACATTTATTTTCTCTGCCCTTTTTATAACCTACTTCCTGATTCAAGATATTGGGTCAAGACTTTTAAAAGGCCTTAAGTTCCCTTTTGCTGATTCCTCTTCATTATTTCGCCTATTAAACTAGGCATGAAAAAAACTCACCTTTGGGCCCTCTTCCCTACCCACTACTTCCTCAGAAAACTTGCAGAGTTCAAGCATCACTTGCAGTCAAATTATTCTCGTACCTACTTTTCTAACCCTTAGTTTCCTCCTTTCAACATATCATTCAAAGTGTGATTTTCATTGCCTAAATGTATACCTCCACTTAAGTAGTCACTGGTCACTGGAATGATAGAGAAATTTTATCTTTGCTCCAAGAGATCTACTTCTTCTCCATATACTCTACTGCTTATAGAAGTTGACTGCATTTGCTTTCCAAAGGTAACAAGTCTAAGTTATTTCTAATAGCTGCTTTTTGCCTGTCTCAACCACAACACTTGACTTGCACAGAAAATTGTCAATGAAGATAGTAAGGATTAAAACTCATTTTGTATTTGCTCCATGAAGCAGTCACTGCTTTCTAGTGCCCTTGGTTCACCTGAATGTCCATACCCCAGCTATTTAGCTCATTTCCACGTGCATGCCCCATTTCTCCTTCTTGAGAGAAAACACTATCTTTTAAATATTTTCTTAATTTTTCACAATCATCCAGAATGGATGGCAATGCTAACAGGCAAAATTTCTGTTTCTCTTTAATTTCCAGTTAAAAAGTAGCCCAGAATCACTTAGCACACACTTTTGTTCTTTTTTCTTCATAGTATTACAGCACAAAGCTACCTTGTTTGGTAGTCCTGTCTGTCTCTCTCCATGAACAGAAGGGTCTTACAGTCTTATCACTGTATCCTCAAAGACTGATGCCATGATAGGTGTTTAATAACTGCTGTGTGAGTATCGGGATAAATGAAAAGATTTGGGACAACAGCCACTTTAGCTCTCACTCCTCTCCTCCAGGTCACTCCTCTCTTGACCTCTGCATAAAGGACATCAGGCCTCAGCTGCCTGGCCCCTTCTTTTCCCCACCCCCACCCATCCACTCCTCCTGGGTATCTTTATGGAATCTAAGTCCTGATTAGAAATCCTTCCAGAATCACCTTCTATAATGTTTCTGTTTTATTATCTTTATTTTCTAGTAGACTACAAGATACCTGAAGGCAGGGTGTGTCTTTTATTTTGTCACTAACAGCATCTAGTATATTACTTGGGCCTTCATTAGATGTTTTTCTAATGGATATTTGTTATTGAATGTTTTTTATTTTTATTTTTATTTTTTTTATAAACTTTTGATTTTTTTTGCTGTACATCTTACTGTGAATATATGGTACAAAGACAAATGTACATTAAGTCATTAGTGGTTACATGAGTTTTGCTTATATGGTTTTGTCCTTATATGGATGTCATAAATGACAAAATAAAATATTGAAGTTTGATAAACTCATCTGTCCCCTGTAAACTTTAGTCCACTTACTGCATAACTTGATTCAGTTACTATTTGTTATTTTTAAATATGGTTTTAAAAACCTTCAAGCCAAACTTTATTACACATTTCTGAATCAGGAAAGGGTAAACTGTGACACAGTTCCTCTGTGCCACAGACTCTTTTGGGGAGAAAAGTTCTGCAAAAAATAAAATAAAAT
>NW_012114566.1:6290897-6358406 GCF_000951035.1 Colobus angolensis palliatus
GTCCTTTGTAGGGACATGGATGCAGCTGGAAACCATCATTCTTTGCAAACTATCACAAGAAGAGAAAACCAAACACCGCATGTTCTCACTCATAGGTGGGAACTGAACAATGAATGTTTTTTATTAATTGGCAAAAAATTAAGGTTTGGATGTGTGCCATGTATAGCTGCACATTTTTTATGAAGTGGTGAGTATCCTTGTTCCTGCTACTTCAAAGACTTAGTAATTAATACATGTATCTTTTCTCTCTCTCTCGATTCAGTACCTATTACAGATGATAACCTCATATGAGAAACACAGATTTTCTTTTTATCATTTATTTCCTACCCAGGAGTTATTTCTCCATAAAAATTAGTCATCCAATCCAGGTCCTTATTCTCCTAGTGAGAACTCCATGAGTTTGGGATATCATGTGTATATAGGAGCTAAAAATATATATGTTGTAAATTTCCAAAAGTACACAATTTGGTGCTCACGTGTCTAACTCACCATTCAGTTATTTTATTAATTTTCCTACTAATCCTTTCCGACTAATTTCTATCCAGAGGATCCTCTTCCCCAATCGACTTGATTTTGCTTTCTATTTTTCAGTAAAGTTTCCAAAACATATGCACTAAATATAATATTAGATTGTGACAATCAGACCATTCATTTCATTTCTGTGCACAAAAGAACATTTGCTTAAAAATGTGGATCCTGGAATCACAGTGGTTTGGGGTAAATTCATGCCATGCTGTGCAAAAGTGGCACGGCCTTGAATTGGTTAAAATACTTCAGGGCTCTGCTTCCTTAACTATAAAATAAGGCTAATAATACTTCCTAATTTATAAAGTTTTAATATGAAACTCAAGTGAAATAGATGACTATTATTATTGCTATTATTATGCAAGTGTTTCTGGGATAAGTTTTTCTTTTTTTTTTTTTTTTTTGAGACAAAGTCTTGCTCTCGTCCCCCAGGCTGGAGTGCAATGGCGCAATCTCGGCTCAGGCAACCTCCGCCTCTCGGGTTCAAGCAATTCTCCTGCCTCAGCCTCCTGAGTAGGTGGGATTACAGGTGCCTGCCGCCACGCCTGGCTAATTTTTGTAGTTTTAGTAGAGATGGGGGTTTCACCATGTTGGCCAGGCTGGTCTCGAACTCCTGACCTCAGGTGATCCGCCCACATCAGCCTCCCAAAGTGCTGGGATTACAGTTGTGAGGCACTGCACCCGGCCAGGATAATATTTTTATAACTCTATTTTGAGAAGGATTTGTGTCTGAAGAAACATGACTTTATCACTTTATTTTGTACAAATAAAGCACTATAGTCCATATCTCTGTTTCAAATATTATTTATTAAATTCAATGTTTCCTGGATGATATGCCCTTTCTGAATGACAGTCAAATACCGTTCAGTAATTCCCTCATTTTTTTCTGTCAATCCTAATATATCCTTGTTTGTTTATAAACAATTCATTTTAAAAATTATACTCTCATATAATAAGTGAAGTGTCTTTATTTTGTTCAGAAATTTATTACTTTATATGTGTTTAACTTCATAACTCAGCAAGAAATTATAGCATCATTTTGGAAAATCTCCAGTCAAACTCTGATCTTTGCCTATGATGTATCTGGTTTTATTTAACTGAAATGGGGGAATTGAATACTTTTAGGTTTTTCTGCTATTCTTAGTTGACTATTTGACTTTAGTTGTGTCATTCTGTAAGAAACCTTGACAAGTTAAATTTATCCATATAGAAACCTATAGTTAGGAGACCTGTGAGATGACTATAATTTCCTTCCCATTAGTTTCAATGAATTCCATGCATGTGAAAGAGAACTGGAGAGTGGAGTCTGCAGCCCTGTGTTTGTCGTTGTGCAGGTATATTGAGGGGAGAGATATAGTCCAGGTCTCCTTAAGTTGTTCCTCTGCTGCACATTACCCTTAATCCTCCTTTGAGCAAATGCAGACTAGAGCAGCTATGCCAAGAAGAGAAGACTTAACTCTTTGAACACAAAGGGCCCTTGGACACTTAGCTTATGCTTTATACAAAACCTGTGAAATGGTTAATATAGAAATGTGAGTGTCATTTGTATAGTAGCCAATACGAACCAGAAGAATTGAGCTGTAGCCAGCATTTATTTAAGCATCATTTTTGCCATCTGGATTCTTTTGTGGGGAAAGAAACATTCAAAGGGAATTGCCTTTGGTCACAAAGGTGATTTGACTTTTCTCTCTATTTATATATGCATCATTCCATTGGCGCCGTTGTTCAAAGGTTCCGTAAAGAGACACTTTTGTTCTACTGCTGCTTGAGAGTTTAGATAGCATAGGAGAACCTGAAGAAGATGTGGGAAAGCATATCAAGCATTTTTGTGGACAAATTGGACTCATAAGGGACATTGGCCTGTATGTGGAAAAATCAACTAAATAATTTAATCCAGGTAAAAATCATGCAGCCAGTCACTCACATAGGACTCATTGGCGTCTTCCCTAAAATACAAGTCACTTGATATGGCAAATCGTTTGTAGTTCAATGTTCAAACCCAAATGCTTGTTGGACACCTACCTATAAGCTGGTTTAGGTATTGATTCAACCCATTCCTTAGCAGTGAACCTGAAAACAAAAAAATGGCTATCGCCCAGGAATCATAATTTCTAATTACCTTTGACCTGTGGCAAAGTAGAATAATTTAAAGATGATAGTGAGCCTCTATTACACAAATGTTTTGAAGATCAAAACTTGACAAGATTGGCATTCACATCTGGGAATTATACATTTTATTTTGATGTTAGAAGACAAGGCTTTTACATGAGTATGATCTAATTTATTTTATTGTTAGGTTTATAGGATTCAGAACCAGTGGTTATTTTATGATAATGTGATCAGGTAATTTTTATCTTATATGAGAGCTCTTTCATAATACTGCATTAATTAAATCTCCCATCTGAATAAGGAGTTTAAATGGTATAATGGGCAATGAGGTAAATCTGTAGAATTCCCAGCCATAGCATATATTATTTTAAAGTATATTAGAGATAGAACTATTTATTGAGTGCTAACTTCTACAGAGCCTTAACTTAAATACCCATGAAATATACAAAAGAAACACTCACAAGTAAAGCTCTTCTAAACCAACAATAAAGTAATAGATCAACAAATGCGAAATAATATCATCTGTGCAAAATATTTACGTGCTATTTACATGCACATTACAAAAATGATTGAAATGGAAATGAAAATTATTGGTATATAATTCTAAGTATTCATCCCCTTATACTATTAATTGGAAACTGATATATTATTTAACTCTTAAGCGGGAATGTGTGATGTTTAAAAATAAACAGCAAATTATGAAGTCACAGGGTAAGTGTTAAAATACATATATATGTGTGTGCATGTGTGTGCGTGTGTAGATGTATTAATCTCATCATTAAAAGGAGGAAAAAAGAGCCTTTAAAGTTTCCATTATCCATTATGTCAGGTAGCAAATATCTTCTCAATGTAACTCCAGACATTAAATCTGTCGAGAGGAATGCTGTAAAATAAATGTCTGGGATACCTTCATAAACAAAAATCTTATTTCCATAATTCATACAGCTGGCTGGCATTTATTGGCACGTCAGGTGCAATGGGGACATTTCAGGAACATTAACATGTACAGCATCATTTGTCAACAAAGCAACAATGTAAGCAAATCGTTCAGAACTCATACAGATTTACAGCTTTCTCCGCCAGCTGCTAATTACGGTGTGCTCGGCCTATTTGGTATGGTATTTTTATTGGAAAATGACAAAGGGGTTATAGTATCCCAGTTTGGAATATAGATGTGGCTTTTAGTAATAATATGAATGTAATATGACCATGTAGCTTGGAGTTGTGATCCAGTTTTCCTGGTCTTATAATTGATCAGCTTTGATTGATGAAGGACAAAGAGAAATTCACAGCCTATTTTGTTTCTGATGTAAGTAACCTCTAAAACAAAGGAAAAATAGGGAAAAAAAAATTATCAAAGGCCATGTCACAGCAGTTCTTAATGTTTTCCCCTATGGAACATGACATATAATATTTACCTCTCAAAGAAAATCTGATGTGTTGATTGCTGATGGAGCAAATGTTACAGGAGCCTGTACATTTCAGAATTCTAGGTTGTGCTTTGAACAATCAGGAAGGCCTTCCACAAATATGCTTAAATAATGTTAAGGTTATGACAGAAGGTGACAAATGTCAGCAGCATCAAAGTTAACATCTATAATCACCCCCTGCTTACACTGTTCAGTTTTAGGAAAAGACACAACCGTACAAGCAAATGATGGAGTGTCAACTCTACCTTCCAATTCCCTGGATTGTGTCAAGGCATATTATAATCCATAAAATGAAGAGTGGTGCTGCCTTCATGCCCATGATGTAAATCTGTATTTAGAGATGGTCCTTCTATTTAACCAAAATACAAAAAACTAAATTGGTAAATACTTATTCAACCATTATTTAGATTTATCCCTTCCCAAACCTTATTAAAATCCATTAAATTCCAGAGTTAACCTATTTGGCATTCAGCAAATCAATTGCTGTCAGAGCAGCTGACTTGACCAGATATTAAAATATTTTCAACTTGGCTGGCATCAGATCCTGAGCCCTTCCTAGAGCTGATAATGTCAGGACAGCAATGGTTGACTGGATCCAAAATGCCTTATACTAAATAAGTATCAGTCTCATGTTCCAAAAATAAAGATTCTAACTCCAGAAACAGTTTGCAGATAAGAGTCCTTCTATTCTATGTAATGCCCCTGTGAAATCCTGTACCATCTTCGCTTACACATTTGTCATTATGTTTTGTTGATTGTTGGTTTCTTCCTCCTCCACTAGAATAGGATTCCTAAACTCAGCAAATAAATGATGTTTAATTTTGTACCCTCAGAGCCTAGTGTACTACCTGGAATATAGTAGGTGCCAAATTAAGACTAGTCAAAAAAATGAATAAATGTGTACATATTGGGGCAGCCCTGCATGAGATTGTGATGAAGGAGGAATTTGCTTAAATATCTTGCCCACTCATCCTTTCTTGAGGATACCACCTCCTAAGTCCTCTGAGATGCATATTTCTCCTACACTTTTTCTTTGTCTCTTATTCTAAAACCCACTTGCAGAAAAGTATCTGAACCTCATAAACATTAAGATATAAAATATAAAGAATCTTCCAAAGTATTGTCTTTTCCAGGGCCATTTATATTCAAACCAAGATCCATGCCTTAAACTAAAATTGAAAATTAATTTGAGGGTATTAGACATTACTTTTTATGTAAAGAAGCATTTTTACGGTGAAGGCACCATCTTGGTTTTCTTTAGTAGAGAGGATCTCACTCAACTTTTCCCCAAACCACCCTTGCTTGCTGCCAAGTGGAGATGGTGTTGGTTCTGTTCTCCAGGATTATGTGGCATGCAGATTCTACCAGGAATTGAAATGAAGACCTTAGAATGGAAACGTGGCCTAGCTAAGGAAGAATACTATGGTTTTAATTTGCATTAACATGAAGTCCTTTTAGACTGAGTCAATACGAAAAGAATCATCTAGTGCATCAGAACAGAGACTTTTCAACCCATATTATTGTCTTTGTGAAGCAAAACGTGCTACTGGAATTAGAAACAAGCAAAAGGGTGTAATTTTTACTGTTCAAACAATGTTAAAACTTTCAATGCATAACAACCCCAGAGAAACAGAGTTGATGGAATCAGAGAAGTTGGAGGAAAGGCACCTTAAATTTAAAATTGAATACTTGTGAAGAGTTACAACTCATAGTCTGCCTTTAAAATATAGCTGGGCAAGGAGGTCTTGTGTCACCTTACAGGATGATCACTTTAAATTGGTTTTAAATTTACAACAATTATTTGAATAAAAGCCACCATTTCCAAAGCCACCCTATTTGCCTAAAATAATCTCTGAAAGTAAGTTAGGTATATTTATATTTATTTATAAACTAGCATTTGTATTAACCCTTACCCAAATTGTTATCCTTGCTTGTATTTAAAACCACTAAGTCAGTGCTCTAGAATAGTCTGCATTAATCTTTACAAATAATTCATGTTGCACTAATTAATGATTCATACATACTTGAGAGAGAATGGATTGATGTTTACCTGTTCATTATGCAAAAAGTCTTCACAGAAAATATTTCCAAAATTCCAGGAACATTTTAAGTGTTTTAAATTATTTTAGAGGTATCTGTATATCTTCACAAAAGTAATATTCTAACTATAAATCCCTCATAACTAATCATTTATTCAGACCCTCTAAGGACTTCCACTAAGAACCATTTATTATCCTCAATAATACATAAGAATCCTATTCAAATTATGTCAAATTTGACTACAATTTTTATTTCTCACTAATTTAAACAGGCCTCTCCTATTCTTGTCCTCTTCCTGCCCTTCCCTCAAGCTTGGTAATATATGGCTACTAACTGGATTGAAAGCATAAATGATAGGAAGCAGAGTTTTGAGAATTTGTAATTCAGAAAATAATGGCAAAATCTGGGAAATCTCATATTTTAATATCACTATTAGTTGATTCGCTTAAATGCAAAATTTAATAAAGAAAAATATAAAATTTGTATTTTGTAAGAGCAATACTGAAATTATAATTTAGGATACATAGTATGTATATATTTAAGCCTATAGATCTCAATACAAATACAATTGAATGTAGAAAGTCTACCTTTAATCCAGTTTATGAGGAAATGTCTTAACATGACCTTTCTAGGAGAAAGCAAGAGACCAGTCATGAGAACCATTTAGTCCAGCAATCTCTCAAGATGCCAGTTGCCAGCTTGATAGGAGTGAGCATTTAATTAGCCTAGTAATTCCTTCCGATTGTTCCCTTCTCAACTCTAATTGAAGAGAGACCTTAATCTCAAAGGAGAAATATTTAACTTTTAAAAAGTCACAGAAAGGTGGAAAGTAACAGTTTTGTTAAGCAAATAGCATTTACTCACATGAGAAAATAACTTTTAAACAAATATTTTATGTTTGTTTCTTAAGGTCTGTAGTAAAACAAAAACAATTTCAAGCGAACACACCTGAGAGTTCAATATCAACAGATTCTTTTGAAAAGGTATTATCAATTGCTGCTGCCATAACAAAATACTTAAAACTGGGTAATTTATAAAAAGCAGAAGTTTGTTCTCTCACAGTCCTGGGATCTGGGAAGTCCAAGATCAATATACTAGCATCTAGTGAGGGTCCTCTTGCCATGTGCTCATGGCAGAAGGCAGAAGAACAAGAGAGGGTGGGCCTACTCCTGCAAACCCTTTTTGTAGTGGCATTAATCCATTCATGAGGGCAAAGCTCTGATGACCTAAACTCCTCCCCAAAGTCTCCACCTTACAGCACTGTTGCATTGAGGGTTGTTTCCAACAATGAATTTTCCAGGACACATACAGACCATAGCAGATATTATAAGGACATATTTCAAGAATAAGCTACATTATCCCAGTAGGAATGTCTGAAATGCATGAAGTTAATTAAGGCTAACAAATAGCATCTAAACTAGTGGGTAAATCCAAAGAAACTCCATGAAACAAGGAAGTCTCGTTTGTGGGGTGTAAAATAAAAGTCTAGATACAGATCAAATCTTGGTCAAAAATAGCATCAAATGTGGCTAAAGGAGTGATCACAGTTTAAAACTTCAAATGCCTTTAGTATTTCTGGAAGTAAAGACTTCAGTTGTATTAAGTGAAATACATGTGTTAAAATTCCGAGGCCATCATGCTATGTTACACAGATGGTCACCATCCGCTGTAAGGTGGCTAAAGGGAAAGAGGTGAGTAGCTGGCTTGGGTAGCCACCCAATGGAGTCAGTCACATTATACCTTACCCCTTTATTATGCCCGGCCTGATCTACTGCAGCAATGAGCAGTTCACTCTTTTTGGGCTGGGCTCAGTAGCTCACACCTGTAATATCAGCGTTTTGGGAAGCTGAGGCAGGAGGGTCACTTGAAGCCAGGAGCTCGAGATCAGCCTGGACAGCAAAGCAAAACCCCATCTCCATAAAAACATAAAAAATAAAGAATTTTAATTAGCCAGGCATGGTGTATGCCTTCAGTCCCAGCTACTCGGGAGGCTGAGGTGAGAGGATCACTTAAGTTCAGGAGTTCAAGGCTGACATGAGCTCTGATCGCACTACTGCACTCCATCCTTGGAGACAGCAAGACCTTATCTTAAAAAATAAGTTTTTTTAAAAAACCAAGTTTTGGTTTATTTTATTTTATGAAGTTAGAAAGTATGCAACTTGTCTGTGGGGGACAAAAACCCTGAGAAATACATTAAACATTGGAAAGGAAGGGAGAGTAGGGGTACATTGTTCAGGGTTGCAAAGTGAAGCTGAGAGTCTTAAACAGAGGGAGGCCTATGTACTTTCTTAAAAACGAACCACCAACAGCAAATAGGAACACAAGAAATAGATTCCGGAAGAAGTGTTTCCTATGGAGTAAACCATGTATGTGCCTATTCACCAAATGCCATATATCTAGATGCTTCCACATGGAAGAACAAAAAACCATGTTAGCGAACTTAGACATTTGAATAGTGTTGTTGCTGTCCATAGATGAGAGTCTAAGTAGTTTTCCTACTAGCAGAGAATAGTGTACCTTGGGAAAGATGTGTGAACATGTAAGTTCCTATTAATGCACAATTATCACAAAAATTAATCTGAGCATGAGCAATGGGCAATGTGAGTGTTGAGGATCGCTTGAAACCAGGAGTTTGAGACCAGCCTGGGTAGCAAAGCAAGACCCCCCACCCCCGCCATCTACACAGAAGAAGAAAAAAAAATTAGTGATAACTAAAACACAATGAAAATACTGTCAATCAGAAACAAATAATACATGAGAAAGAAATGAAGCCATAACTACCAAAGCCAGAAATGTATGTCTCAGAGACCAGAAAACACTTTTGATCCAAAAGTCAATATCCAATATTTTCACATAGAATTCATCTCGTATTTCTAGTCTAATCTATGCTTGACCCTTTCCATTGCTACTGAGTGACACGGATCACTTTCCTCTAATTTTGTTTTCAGTTTTGCTATTTCTTATATTGTGTATCTGCCTCCATGAGTTTTAAATGGCTAAATTGTTTGCTTAGAATTCAGGTGTTTTTCTTAACAGATTATTTCTAGCTGAAGCTGTTTCTGTCACATATTGTTGAATTCCAAATGCCCCCCTAAAACATAACCATGAAAGTAATTTCTTTCCTATCCTCATCAACACTTCAGATAGTTAATAGCTGCAGGCACATGTTATAAAAGAAGTTGCTGAAGAAGGGAACTTGAAGTGAATTTGGCATAGAGTCATGGATGGTACTAAACACATGGATGAAGTTATTTACTTAAAATTTTTCTTGTCGGCCTGATTTGGCTATATTTTCAAAATTGACACATACTATGCTGTAGACTTCTATTTTCACTAGCTGAGAAACAGAATGATTGCAGACTTTTGCATGTTATGCATTTTTAAATATCACCAAGTTAAACTTAGATTTTGATTCCGTGCCCAGGACCAAGTGGAAAAAAATCTCCATCTTCAATAGTTCCTATTATCTTTTAGTCACAGGGCCACATACTGTATTTCTTCCATGAGTGAAACTCCCACTTGGAATTCCAAGCATTGCATAACTAGTGGAGTATTCACATCATATATAACTCAGTAGGCCTTCATATCCTAATCAGTTATTTCATCTGCACAAATTCTTCTTAGCAGTTAAAACTCTTAAAATCATAGTTCAGAATGGAGCCAACATTTAATTCATCCAACAAATATTTATTAAACACCTACTTCTGCTACTGGTGTCACAACCATGACTACTACTTTACATAGTTTTGTACTGCTTTAAATTGTTTTTACAAACTTCATCTCATTTAACTACTACAGTGAAATTACCTACTGCCTCGAAGGAGCTTAGAGACTCATAAAGTAGATTAAATCAATTGCCAGAACAACTGGACTTTAAAGAACTTGTCTATGATGATATCAGCTACTGTAGTATTTTAGATGGTTTTGGTGAACTCTCAGTTGATTTTAGGTAAAAGATTCATCTGTACAAATGTATATTTATCTCTCATTGTATTTTTTATTACAATCTAATGTTTTTTAAAAGCTAAGGAAATGCAATGAAAATAGCATTTTAAAAAGTGTCAGCCATATGAATGCTATTCCTTAATACATGTCACATTTAAAATATGACCTATTTTTAAAATATGTTACCTATATATGTCACAAGCCAGATTTGGTCACAGGCCATGGTTTGCTAATCTCTGTCCTAAAGCAATATCGTAGTTCTGAACGTTTGACTGAAGAACATGGATGACGGTAGAAGTCCCAAAACTGGTCTTCATAGCTTAGAATAACAGAACTGCTGAGTTTGAAGGAAACCGAACAACTTACCTCACTTACTCTCCAAACACTGTTCAATTTCTCTTCATACTTTTTTTTTTTTGCAATGTGGTAGTCTCTATATTTCTATTTGATTCAAAAGTTTATAATGTTTTTAAATGGCCTGTGCTGATGTCTCTTCAAAATCTTTATCTTGCTTAATCTTAGAAACTTTCTTGCTAGGGAGTGTAGGAGTAGACATGATAGCAAGGGAAAGGCAATAGAATAAATTTTGAAAGCTAAATGCTTTATTTCGATATAGCTGATATTCACAGACCTTAAAATTTGCATTAGTCAGCAATCAAGCAAAAGTCATAGTTTCAAATACAAGAGGGCAGGATCTGCCTAGCTACATGGGATAGAACCACTTAAAAGTTGAGCTCTATGATTATTCTGATGAAGTGAATTGGAGACTATCAGCTTTCCCTTAGTAAACATTTGTCCTTCACATAACAATCATAAGTATAATTAAGAATTTTTTACTTCATCTGGTGCTTAAAATTTTGTGTGATGCAGGATTTACTTTTCTATTCTAATTTCTAAAAGTCATATTTCAGGTTGCATTCTATTAGGGTTGTCTCACTTAATATAAGAAAACTATTATGTAGCTTAACTTGCATCTATTTCCTTTTTATTATGGTCACTCAATTGTTTGTGACTTTCTCTGGGAATGCTTTGTTAATTTTATCCCAGTACCAGCTATGTGCCTTCACTTAACAATGAGCATTGACTACTGGATACTTATCTTACCTTTTTACAAGATATATATTTCAAGGTTTTGTTTTCATATAACATAAAACAGTAAGGCATTCATTAATCACTATTAAATTCATTCTTTTCCTCTTTATTGAATTCTGAAAGAAAATCAGCTAGTCTTTTTTTGGCATGCATCAGCAGAAGTATGTTATTACGAGGTGTTCTTAAATAATATATCTTCATAAAACAATATAGGTGGAGGTTTAAGGAGAAATAAGGAAAGAAATTGGAACCATCTGGATATCCAAAGTAGAGAAAAGATTTTACTAATGGTTGTCATGTACACGTTACAAAAATAACATTATACAGCTTTCTAACTGGACAGGAAAAGGCAGAGCTATCAAAAAGTTGAAAAAGAAGATAGCTCTGGAGTGAAGCAATTGACAAAATCATTTGTAAGACATGGATTTAGAAGAAAAGTGGGGATTCATACTTCTTGGGTCAGTAAGGATTAAACATATCTCAGAGATGACCCGCTTGGCCCTGGGAATGGAAATACAGTTGCACTCCAAAAAGGATGGCTCCCTGGAAAATGCAGGAAGAGGAGGACAGGAGGGAACAGATTTTTTGTTGTTGTTGTTTTTGTTTGTTTATTTGTTTGTTTTCAGGGATGAGTGGGAAAGCACCCTCTATGTACTTGCTCCTAAATCAGCCTGGTGAACTGGGAAGAGTATAGATTCCAAGAAAGGAAAGAATGTGAATACATGCTTTGGAGACAAGACAGAAAATGGGAGAAAAAGCAAAGAAGGAAAGAAGGAAGGGAGGGAGGGAAGAAGAAAAGAGAGATTCTCCAGAGACCCACTGAACTCCCTCACATGTAAATGTTATATTCAAGAAGCAATGTTATTGGAAATTCACTTCATCAGATATTTAAGTATTAATGCATAAGTTAGAAATCAATTTTAGGAGTGTTATTCATCCAACACAAACATTTTTCTGGCTTTTCATCTCCTTGTCATATTCCCAGCAAAATAACCAGACAGACAGGGTGTATGTCTCTCCTTAAATGAAATTAGTGAAGGTGGCCCGATCAATTATTTTTAAGCCTGACCAAATGGGCATGCTCTAATCTTGCTTATTTCAGCATAATGTTGCCCAGCATGATAAAATACTTATTTAAACAGGTGTGTCAATCTCAGAGATCTATATGTATAGTTTACCTTGAAGCCAATTGAAAACAGAATATTCCTTATTGATTTTGCCTGCCCAGCTGCTGTATGTAGTCAGTGGGACTCACGTGGATGTAAATAGAGTGAATCAACTCCTTGCTGGCCCTGGACCTCCTTGAATCGTGTGAAGTAGGTTTCTGATTCCTTTATGTTTAGGCACAGTCAGGGAGACAAGAGTGCTACTGTCTTCTGCTGGTACAGAGAGTTACCTCAGGCTATGCAGGAAAAATCCTTTTTTCTTATTTTTAGACCTGAATCGTTCTATGCCACTAAGTGTATTCTTGTGAATACAGATAGCACTTTGTTGTCATGCTCATGGGAAGGCAATGGAGTAACCTGTTTGGACGCAGCTGCAGGCCACCTGTAGAGAAAGTCAAATTAGGGAGAGACCCCACTGTTCTTTGCATTAATGCTTTTTGTATTGTTGTTTGACTTTTCCCCCTCTGTCTATGTATCTTTTTCAACTAGGGAGATCAGGAGCACATTTTAAGGCCTTCTGTCCCTTTAAGGCATCTAATGATTGAAAGGACTCTAAGATTTGAAAGGCTGTAAAAACTCCCCAGTTACCAATGAATGATGGCAATACAAAGAATCTTAAAGCTGTTGAAGTTGAAGTAGTCTTCTTACAGATTTAGTTTGTTTGGTGAACTTCCAGCGGCAGCTCTTACAAGGTACTGTTCAAATATTCCCACCTATCTGTGCTGCTGCTCCTTCTAAAGATTTATCATGTTCTCAGTGGAAAAGTAGTTATCCATATTAGCAGTTTACTTTACTACAGATAAGAAACAAAAGAAATTATAAAAGAAAAAGAATAAAGTCCTCATCTACCAATGTGAAGCTCTAAAAAAGAAGCCCTTAAATGAAATATCTACTTTAGCCATAAATATTAAAGGAGGGAAATGCACAAATAAAACTTGTTTCTGGAAAGCTTGATTTTGGCTGAATATCAAAAACCATTTCCTGACAATGAAATCCATTAGGCTACAAAATAATCTCTCAAAGTAGTGGTTGCATTGCTTATAAGATTTAACATTTAAGGTTAGACTGAAGACAGCCACAGATTATCAGGCTCAAATGCAGAATGCTATTTCAGAAGTTGGAGGGACCTACTTTTTTGATCCTAGCTGTTTCTCTTGTTTTGAATTCCTTTACTTGGAAAGTCAGCTTATAATATAGGGTTTTATATTAATTTTTTGGTGTCCTCCACCATGGATCCTTGAGAGCTGTTTCAGGTGACTGGGATCGAACCGCATGAACCAACCTGACTGTGTTGGTGTACGTGCACCGTTCTTCAAGCATCTGAAGCAGAGTCGTCATCACAATTATTTTAAATGCAGTTAGAGGATTCTGTCTGCCTCAGCTTTACAATGTTTATCAAGCTCCTGTATTAACTCAGTAACACAACCTGCCATTACAAAATTCAAACTTTTGATAACCAGCGTTTCACCAATATGAATTTATTTATACAAGATGCCCTTTCAGAGAACATATTATATCTAGGTAGTGACTGAGAGGTTCCCTAATCAATTCTTTGAGATGCAGCTTTAGTACCTTAGTCCTGATGACCATGACTTAATTCATTTGATACACGTATGTTATATATTCCCACTAAAATCAAAGAAGATATGATAAAATTTGCTGCAACTAAGTAGTGGCACTCAGACAACTTTAATTCTCAAATCCTTGGCATGCATCCTGAAAACTCAACTGTGCACTTTCTCCTTAATGCTCTACTCTCTTTTGCTTTATTGTAGTGAAGAAAAGAGAAAAGTAATGATAATACCTTGCATAGCATAATATTTTACAGGGTTTTGTTTTGGTTTGGTTTGGTTTGGTTTTTGTTTTTTGAGATAGTCTCACTCTGTCACTCAGGCTGGAGTGCAACAGAGCAATCTCAGCTCACTGCAACCTCCACCTCCCGGGTTCAAGTGATTCTCATGGCTCAGCCTCCTGAGTAGCTAGGATTACAGATATGCACCACCATGCCTGGCTAAGTTTTGTGTTTTTAGTAGAGACAGGGTTTTACCATGTTGGCCAGGCTGGTCTTGAACTCCTGGCCTCCTCCGCCTGCTTTGGCCTCCCAAAGTGTTTACAAACATGAGCCACTGCACCCAGCCGTACTTTGCATTTTTACAGCTTGTTTTCACCTATATTTTTTTTTTTGACTAAATGCTCACAACAACCCAGCAACTGAGGCTGAGATTAAGTGACAAGTTTCAGGACTTGAAGGATGGAGCTCTGACTCTAAGCTCTTTGCTCTGTCCACCTCGACGCCATAGCTGAATTCTCACATGAAGAACATTTTTCATGTGGCATTCTCTTCTCCTGGGACTGGCACATAGTTAGCACCTTAAACTATATATCCAGTAAATAATTAGTCCTGCACCAGAAACAAGGCATTTCTGGCAGCATAAGGTATAGCACCTCACAACAAGGTAGTTGGAACTCAGGGTCAAAAACAAGACAGATACCTCAGGGAAAAAACCATGTCCCTAGCCAATATCCCTAGCAAATGATCCCTAACTAATCATGATGCCAAGGTATTGCTGCCTCAGGAAACAGATTCAGGGCATTTAAAGCGAGAAACTTTTGACTTCCAATATAGGGAGAAAGAACTGATGGGCCACAGAGAGCCAATTGAAGCCTACCTTAAAAGCATTCACCTCCAGGCATGGTGGCTCACGCCTGTAATCTCAGCATTTTGGGAGGCTGAGGCAGGTAAATTACCTGAGCTCAGGAGTTCACGAACAGCCTGGTCAAGGCGCTGAAACCCTGTCTCTACTATAATACGTGCACGTGCACACACACACACACACACACACACACACACACACAGAAAATTAGCCAGGCATGGCGGCCTGTGCCTGTAGTTCCAGCTACTCGGGAGGCTGAGGCAGGAGAATTGCTTGAACCCAGGAGAAGCAGAGGTTGCAGTGGGTGGAGATGGCACCGCTGCACTCCAGCCTGGGTGCCAGAGCAAGACTTCGTCTCAAAAAAAAGCATACATCTGTATCTTTCGCTACCTGTGTTTTGAAGTTGAAATTATTTCATACTACTTTTATCCTTGGATGCTTTCTTCATAGCTTAACATAGGTATTGTTTACCAATTAAAATGGGAAGCTGGTTTAAATATCAGCAATCATACTCTAACAGCACAATTAAAGGAGTATTTGACTCAAAGCCTTGGCTGTCCTATTCACAAATTTTGAGTGGTTATTTCACTGAACTTCCGTTTATTATCTTCTAAAATGTGGAGCATACAAACTAATAACTTTTCCCCAGATTGCTGTGATTCCTAAGTGGTATAGTGAATGTGAATGCTTTGTTACCTGTAATGCACTATATCAATATTATTATTATATTTTGCTTCAATATGTTTATTAGCTTGCTAAAATCATTTCCTAAATTATCTAGCTAATCGCCTTTTTAACATCCCAATCTGATCTCTGTGTGCAGTCAGCTCATGTCAGAGTAGTTAAAAGTGAAATGGGAAAACATGAGCAATTCATAACAATCCTTATTTGAACCACTGTATATGGACAACTCCTATTTTTTGTCAGCTGGTATGAGACATCCACATGTAACCTTAAAGCCTATGTTGTATAAAAGTTTTTAATGCCAGAAATCCCATATGGTTTTGATGTAACTTAAAGGTGTACACTTTCCTCAAGGTCAAGTCTAAAAATTGGACCACTACAGGCTCTGACTACATGTATGAGAAGCCAGAGGGCCTGTGATCTCACCTGCCTCAATCACATACCATTATTTACTCCACTTGCTTCTTTCGAATGGGTATGATCCCAGCCAAACGTAGTGAAGGGGAAAGTTAAGTAATATTTGGAAAGCCATTACACATGTAAAAGGTACATTATATTAAATATAATGCAGCAGAATGGTAACTACATATGCAATTCATATCTGCATAAGTCATGATGGTGGAGGATTTCTTGAAATTACTTTCTTTTCCCCCAGTGAAATGTCAGTCGTTTTTAGTTTTAAGTTTTGCAAAATTTGGAACCTGGTTTTCTTACACACTATTAACAATTGCTGCAGATACATTTCAGTCACACTGCTCTAACTTGGAAGAAGAATCAGCACCAAAATTCTATGATGTTTCAGGTGGGGCAGAGTGTGAGAAGACAACTCAAAAAGAGGCTGGAGAGTCTCACTTAGCAGAAACTTCAGCTCTCACTTCTTTTATGGTTGTGTTTCATAACACTTATCTTTTGACTTAGAGCATTTGCCAGGAAAACTTTGATTCCTAGGGCAAATAAGCCTGATAATTTAGAACTCAGAGATGTCTTCTGAGTTTGCAAACATCAATGCATTATCAAAAGCCCTGTGAATTATTAGCCATTTAAATACCAGCTACCTATTTTTTTCTGATTACTGTTTCATTTTAATTGCTCCCATTTCCTGTCCTGACCTTAATGTTTCAGTGAAAAGAAGGCATCCCGTGAGAGAGAGAGAGAGAGAGAGAGAGAGAGAGATCTTTCATTTGTGAATTGCATAACTTCAGAGGTCCTAATTTGGCCAGCATGTTTGCTGCAAAGCCTTGGAATGCTGTTTTGCAGTTTCAAAAGTGATCATACTCAGCTTCCCAGAATTTTTTATGCCTAGAGGATGCCACAAGAACAAGGGCAGCCTTGTTAACAAGTTCCAATCTCTCAAAAACAAGATAGGATTCGGATATAAATCATCATTTCAGCTCACAAAGCCATGTTCTCCACCCCACTGAAGGGCTTCATTTACATCTAAAATGGTTAATACTGATCTGCACCAGAACTCCTAAGTGGAGGAATGCAGCTGCCATGTGCTTAGTGACTCTGGGGTTAGGGAAGAATGACATCACCAAATGTAAGCATATTATCATGCTGACATAGAGGCACCTTGTTTTCTCCTCTGTGGATAGAGCAAGGATTGTGTTCTGTCTCTTGTTTTTTTCCTCTTGAAGAATACCTTTCCCCCTCCTTTCTTAGCAGCTGCAATATGAAGGGTTGAAAATGTCACTTCAACTAATGATGAATGATGCTTGACCTCTGGATGGGTTACTCTGAATTTTATGCAATTCTAAATTAGTATGAAAGATGCCAACTCAAAGGACTTTGGCTGTTAGGATTTGCTTCAAGGATAGATTCGTGTAAAGCAGTTAGTAGCTTTGGGGTTCTGTTGCTGTTGTTATGTACTTGGTAGGGGACTGGGAGACTCGTGCTCTATAAGCAAGGTAAAAGGCAGAATGTGCTAACATTTTTATGTGTTTTTTTTTTCCTGTGAGATTAATATCTTTTTATACTAGAAATATTGTCAGTAAGCAGAACCAGTTTGTGAAAAAAACATTCTCAAAAGGGCAACTGGCCCACATGTCTTTGTTGTTTTTATTTGAATATAATTAATTATGTAAAGCAATAGTTACTGAAGATTAACAATTAGTAGATTCTGCCAAGTAGTCACACAGAAATTACTAACTAATTGAACGACTGGTCCTCTATTGTGTCAGAAAGCAGTACTGAGTGTCATTCTTTTTATCTTTTTACTTTGTTGTTTTCACAGATCCTCTTTTTTCTAAGATGTATGTTTCACAGCAGACTAATAAATAAATAACCCTGGTTGTAATTT
Organism: Colobus angolensis palliatus; assembly: GCF_000951035.1. Taxonomy (NCBI): domain Eukaryota; kingdom Metazoa; phylum Chordata; class Mammalia; order Primates; family Cercopithecidae; genus Colobus; species Colobus angolensis. The sequence goes on from NW_012114566.1 coordinate 6,308,842, forward strand.
CATAACATGCAAAAGGGTTTGAAATAAAAACACCTGTTTTAATTAGCATTATGGTTTGTTCACTTTAAAAAAAGTGATAATCCTGATGTAGTTAGCTGACATTTTTAAAGCTTTGAATTTCCATCTGTATCTTATATTATGATGTTTCAGGATTGTCATGAGTTAATTATGTTAACTTGGGAAGCATTGCTTGCATTTAGAATGAAAAACTTCAGCTTGAATAGACAGAAAAGCAGATGCTATCTTTCTTGTCAATTGCTTTGTTGTGGGCTGCCTTGCAAGTTTTCATGTATTTCTGGATCTAAAAGGAAGTGTAAATCTCCATTTATTTTAAGTTTAACATAAACTACACAATTTCAGTATTCTTCTGTTTTGGCTGTATGTATCTTGTGTATCTTTACATGTGTAGCTTTCCTGCCCCCAAATTCAGAAATCCACAGTCAAATTATCTCTTCTTTAATTCTTAATTTGTTTTGTTGTGCCTAGGCATTATGGAGATTAGTACATAATAAAATTTAAGAATAGGACAACTCTACTGGCTCAATCCTCTCTCTAGTTATTTTTTTCTACCACTTTTTTGCTTTTGTACATCAACCTTTTAAATGGTACAAAATACATGCAGCATCTGGGCACAACAAGGCATGTTAAGAATGGAGTAGGCACTCTAAGTAGGAATTTCCATGCTTTTGTGAGTTTAATGTTCCTTTAACATAGAGAGCAGCTGTGTTTATGTCAATAATTACACATTGGAATAAATACGTGTACATGTGTTTCTTCATGGGATTAAGGATGTTAGGTATGGCCTTACACAAAAGATTCTTGTCCCTCCCATACCCACCCAAAAGGTTTCTATAAAATTCAAAACCAAGTTACACTGTTTTGAGATTCTGAAATATTTCTCTGGGCATTTGGACTTCTAGATTTCAACTGACAGAATATGGGATTGATGTGTTTGTAATCTTCTGTTTGCCCCCCGTACCTCATACCCATTCTCCACTCTTCACTACCCTGTTTGGTACCCAGGATCTGTATGCATTCGCCTTCCAATGGGCTTCCAACTAGATTGGGCCAATGAGAGGTGTCTGCGGCAGAACAGAGGGCAGGAGACAATGCAAGAATGCCAGGACTGTGAATGCTTAATTCCTGAATTGGTGCCATAAGCAATAAATGCTCATGCTCAAAAGAAAGTGAGAACAAAGAAAAGTGGATCACTCTAGGCAGAACTCCTGGGATAAGCATTCTTCCTTTGGGCTTTAAAGAAGTGGTGGGATGGGGCCAGAGGAGGCGAGTGGATATGATAGCTTAGGTCAAGAATGAGCAAGAACCGCAGTATGGTTCTTGCTTGGGAATATCGAGTATACTGGTATAATGGCCCCAGATGCTCAGGTCTGAATGAGGTCAAATTTTAAGACTGAATGGCAGGTTGTGGCCAGGAAAAAGAGGCCTTGAATGATGGAATTAGAAAACTTAGTGTTTAAAATGTATGACGAAGGTGTGTTCAGTATATAAATCCAATCTGTAAATGATATGGAAAGTGGAAGTTTATTCAAGTGCCTTATCACATATTCAAATGAACGTATGGCTGTTCTACCACTTAAAAATAGCTCTGTTCATTAAAGGAAACGTAACCTAGATTTTCAGAAAATTAAAATACAATGTTCTTAAGTCAGTTTAAACTTTAACTGAGATTCATAGTTTGGTACTGCTTTCCTAAGCATTTGGACTAAGGCAGAGAGTATAAATCTAATGGGTCATCTTCCTGACCAACTTTCCATTTTGATTGCAAACAATCAAGTTGTTTATTTAGATACAACCACTGAACCAAGTCATTTAGACACAAACATTGAACAACAATCCATGTGTTTCATTCCTCTCAACTTTGGATGTATTTTGCCTCATAAAATGTACAGCATTGTAATTGTTATTAATTAGCTACACATCAAAGAACTTGGGTTAACAGTGGGCCATGATGGCCTGAATCACAGAAAAAGTGTGACTTGTTCAGTGTATTTGTTTATTTATTTATTTGAGACAGTCTCAGTCTGTCGCCCAGGCTGGAGTGCAGTGGCGTGATCTCGGCTCACTGCAGCCTCAGCCTCCTGGATTCAAGCAATTCTCCTGTCTCAGCCTCCCGATGGGACTACAGGCACGCACCATCATGTCCAGCTAATTTCTGTATTTTCAGTAGAGATGGGATTTTGCCATGTTGTCCAGGCTGGTCTTGAACTCCTCACCTCAAGTGATCCACCCACCTTGGCCTCCCAAAGTTCTAGGATTACAGGCGTGAGTCACCATGCCCGGCCTTTTACAGTGTATTTAAGACTAACACTACTCCTCTAGAAACAAGGCTGTAATGGAATTTACCTTGCCAACCAAGCTGATTTGTTTAGATGCTGATCATTGGAAATAAATCATTGGAAATAAACTATTAATGCAGGAACTCATGTTGTTTGTTAGTTTTTTTAATGTAATGGTTCGAAGTGGGTGGCTTATGAGCCTCATGTAAAAATAATTCTATTATTAGTTCCAGGACAAAACTTGGACACTTTTTCCCCTTCTTGCTCTATATGTTGCTATACAACTGTTTTCGTTCCTTGCTGTTTTAGGTGGTTTTGCAAAATAATTTGTGAGTGAGATGGATCAGGGTTAGAATATTAGCCTTGACACTAACTTCTTGTATGAATTTGAGCAAGTTATTTAATTTCTCTGGTCCTTAGATCTTCACTTATAAAATCCATGAATACTACCTTGCTTTGTTACTATGAAAATGACATAAGATCATGCAGATAAAGTACCAAGCACAGCGGCTGGCACATGACAGGTGTTAAGTTAATGGTCTTGTCATCTTTGTTGTTGTAGTTGTTCTTATTATTATACAACTTTCACTTCTATGCTGATAATTTTCACATTTGTCTGTCCAGTCTTTATCTCTTTACCAAGCTCCATAGTCCAAAGGCCAAATATCTGCTTAGCATCACCAAACAAAAGTGTCAATAGCATCCCCCAACCAAACCCATTCTCCTGGCAACTTTTTATCAAAAAACAAACTGAACAAATTAAAATTCTTAGCTACTCTTTCTGAAGTATTACATGTAAGATAACTTGCATAACTAGCTACAAGCAATAGGTTTACTTGGTTCGTTCCCCCTTTACCACCCCTATGTTCATTAAATGGATGGCTTCACATAGCCTTTTCATTGCATTTCTACAAATACTATTTAGTTCTAGCCTTCATGGTATCTTGCTGGGCTGTTTCCAGGGCCTTCTAACTAATTTGCATATTCCTACTTCTCACCTCTCAAATGCATTTTTCTATTTCCTACAGATTTATCTTCATGAAATACAGTCTGGATGATATTTCCTCATACAAACTTTTGACAATTCTCTCACATCTAACAGAGACCATTTAACGTATTAGCATAACAGTTACACTTTTCCCTGGCTTCCAAGCTAAGTTCCCATTACATTTCATCATTCACTTTTGCACTGGTCATAACGAGGCCTCTTGCCAATATCAAATTTTGATCCATTTCATACCTCTTTGCTGGAATAGTGGTCCTCAGAGTTTAACATGCATCAAAATCAACTGGAGGACTTGTTAGATCACAGACTAAATAGTATTTGTAGAAAAGCAATCACACAGCCAATTGCACCTAAAAGCTTCTGTTTCAGTTAAATTTGAGGTAGGTCTTCATAAAATTTGCCTTAAATGTCCTGTGTGTGATGCTGACATAGCTGGTTCTGAGACCACATTTAAAAAACACTGGCCTGGGACATCCTTCCTCAGCCATCTCAGTTCAACAAAATCCTATGCATTTCTCACTGCCATTGTGTGGGAGAAGTTTCATCTGTCACTTGTCAGAATGAACCATTCTACACGTTGTGTTCATGAGATAGGAGGCAGGACTCAACCATAGAGGTGAGGCTCACACACCAGACAAAAATGTCCCTAGCTGAAGAAGAGACCGGGCAGACCTGGGCAAAGCCAAAAGCCCCCCCCCCCCCAGGAAGGCCTGATTTGGAGTCTTACCTGTACTGTGTCACTAACAGAATGATTGAAGTTTTAAGTGGAGCGAGATTGCCTGGACTCTGCTACTAAATACCTGAGTGAACTTGAACAAGTTACTGGATCTCTGGAGCTGCTTTTCCATCAGTAAAGCTGTACTAATAATAGTACATCCAGCATATGTTGATGTGAGAATTAAATGAATTCCTGTATGTGAAGCACTTAGAATAGTGCCTGAGAAGTGCTCAACTATTATTGGTTTTCTAGTAGTTTGTACCTTTACCACAATGCTCCACTTGGTCACACAATGACGTTTAAAGTTTGTAGGCCTATCTCCTTTTCTAGATGTTGGTTTCCTTAAAAGCAGAGACCACATTGTTGTGAATCCTCAGAAACATAGCCCTGGGTTTAGCACTTTATAGAAATCCAGTAAATAAAATTTTTAATTAAACTGAGATCGAAGGAAGATTGCAAAAGGATCTTAAGTAAGTAAAAATCTTCTAAACAATACACAAACCATCCATTTCTTTTTCCCTCATCATAAAGATGAATAAAAATGAGGTCAATTATTAATAATACATTGAAAGTAGGTTTGCCTTTTCCTTTGAATTTTCTAAACGCTATAATTAAAATGACTTCAAATTGGAAGATTGTTAAGAAGAAATTAATCTTATTGGTAAGTAAAAAAACGAATCCCATGGTTGATGATAGATATGACCTGTTAGCAATAGTTACACTTTTATATTTTATTTTCTTACAATCAGCATGTGGAGACCAACATAATCCAATTAATTGTAATTCCCTTTTGTTACGTCGGTAAAGTAGTTCATGATACTAAAACACCATTGAAGTCTTATCTCTAGTCAGATAATCCAAATGGATTCTCATTTGCAAACTACTAGCAGGTCTTTATAAACTTCAGTAAAATAGAATATTTTGACTTCCCTGAACCTGTAATAAATGTGACACACAAAAATTGGTCTGTGAACTCTAATCCTTTGTAAATGCTAGCCATCAGTTTTCTAGACTTCTTTCTCTGCTATGTAAGGTTCTTATAAACGCACCTGTTTTTTATTAACTGACTTCTTTTAAAAGCATTTTTTCAACAGTGAATATACAGCATTTGAATACATCAAAGCCTCTCAGCTGAGCTTCTTGCTCATTGTGTCTTTTTGGACACACCACCCCTCTTCTATACGCCCACTCCAACTCATCCTACATGCTACTGCCAGAACATCGTTCTAGAATGTTGCTCCCCTGCTTATGGTTATCCAGACTTTTTCAGTTGTAAGGACCTTCATGCCGTACCCTCTGCCTTCTCTTCTATCCTCAACACCCTGAAATATGGAATCTATGCCTCTAGGGTCTCCAACAACTTGTGGCTTCCCAAATGCATCGTGTTCTTCATTCCTTGGCATGATCATTGCCTCTAGCTGAATTTTTCTTCATCTCTTCTCTTCCTCTCTCCCAGCTCCTGCACCACCCTCACCCACCTGACTACTCATCATTTAAGATCATTATTATGTGACACCTCATCTGGAAAGCCTTCTAACTACACCCAGATGAAGCCTGATGCTAATCTTCTATGTTCCCATAGCAGTCTGTAAGAAGTTATATAATAACATTTACCATACTTGATTACATATTTTTCTATTTGACCAAACTTCCTATATACTATGAAATCTTTGCACATAGAAGCTAGATCTTTATTTATGTTTACCACAGCAGCCATGACATGCCTATCACAAAATTTGGGTTCAATTAATATTTGATAAGTGAATGAATAACCTACTTATGTCTTCAGCATTTGTTAAGTGTTTTGAAAGAGAATGATAAAGAGAACACAAAAATAATGCCATGTGTATAAACATATATCTATTGTCATCATCGTTGGTATTATACTATGAAATAGCTTCTGTTATCAAAGGAGGTTAAAATTTGATAGGTGGTGCAAATATATTAATAGCTAATAAAAATGAGTGCATCCATCATTGGCTAAGCACTGGGGATATAAAGATAAATAAAAACAAATTTCTTTGAGGCAGAGATAGAGGAGAGATCCTTTGTTTAAATCACTATAGTTAAGTCTAGTAGGCATGCCCCAGGAGTGATGGGGTTCTCAGGCTAGAATTAGAAACATGGTAAGCAAAGTTTGAAATGAAACCCAATGTAGGGAAGAGTCAAGATTAACAGCATAAATAGCTAGGCATCACAGACTATAGGCAGAGACCAGGAATTAGTGCCACAGGTTTGTTTAGGCTAGAATAATTAAGATGATAATGTTGTTCAGTAGTTTCATCAACAAGAAATCGTTGCATAAGAACCTAGGTATTTTACCTTACTTTATGGAAGTAGTCGTAAAATTTATAAATCTCCCAACTCTTATTTTGTGTACCTTTGTAGAGCTTTAGCGGTGACTATGGTGAAGAAAAGTCTTGTGATGCAGAAAATTTAGTTTACTCCCATGAATCAAACTCATCGACATAATTTAAGTTAAAAATTATCATTAATAATTACTAGAAATCTTCTCTTCATTTTGGTTATCTTAATTGACAACTGACAGATTTCTTATCTGGGAGTAACATAGTTTCAATGAATGAGAGTAGCAATATCTTAATCTAGCAGTTTTGTTTACCTTTTATTTCTATTTTTCTGAAGAAATATTTTCAGACAGAAAATTCTAAGTTAGCAAAAACCCAAATCCACATCCTTTTCAATGTTACCATTTCTAACCCTACACATATCACCAACATAGTAAGGGGAATGATAAAAGCCAGAAATCATATTACATTCTGGAAATATTTGCCGAAGTCTGGCTATATTGGACACTTTTCATATATTACATCACTTAAATCTCACACAAAATTAAGAACTCTCGTTTGACAAGTGAAGAAACCAGAATGTTAAGTAACTTCTATATATGCGTTTTTGCCTACAATAGACATATTATCTGTATATGGGAATTCATAGGACTTAGTTTATTTCCTAGATATCATTAAGAGATACGTTTTGACTTGGCCCGGTGCTTCATATTTGCAAACGTAATATAACTTGGAGGGAACAATAGCAATGGTGTTGAAATTTAAAGCCACTATGAAGCAAGCTTTCAAAAATGACTTTGGCGAAATTTAATCCTACGGTTCTCTCCCCTTTGGAGTATGTAATGTATGAAATCATCCATGGAATTCCAGCAAATTCAGAATCTGTTTGGAGAAGATGGTTAAATAAAAAGAACCATTGTGTACCGTATCTATAGAGTACAAAAAGCCTTTGACTGAATGGAAATAAGAACAGTGTTGGAAGCTCTGAGTAAGAAAGGAATTAAAGAAATATATATGGGTACCATGAAATACATCAATTCTTTTTTTTATGATCCTCACTGAAAGAAAAAAGTCTGTTCATTTTTGTTGCTGTTGTTGCATCTGAACAGGACTACCTTTTCTCAGCTACCTAAACAAAATATCTAAAAGCCTGGAGAGAAGCATAATGTCGCTAATGTCATTTTATAAGGTAGCATTATGCATGGAGTTATGATGATGGGAAGATGTTTTATGTTATGCCATTATAAATTAAAAATGCACAAAGCAATGACACATTTGTTATACTTTCCATCTGTGGTGCTTGCTTCACAAGTTTCAGTTGTACCTATTTATTATGTTATTCTTTACATTCAAATGAAATCTGAGGAGAAATAAAAATTAAAAAAACAGCCTTGTTCCTGACTCACTTCCTGTACTGGATAGAGGAGAAGACTGTTCCACCTCCTTCCAAGAGAGTAACTAAAGATATTTCATATCAGCCTGTGACATGTGCAAGCTTCGGCCTTCTCAAATAATTTCCAAAGATATTCACACAACATGAAAGCACACAGAAAGCAAGCTAACATGGCGTGCCGAAGTAGCCCATTAGATATTCAGAAATAAAAGCTTTTAAAAAAAAGGTTTTAAAATCTTAGAAAGTTTGTGATTACTTCCTTCCTCCCTCTTGCATAATTCAAGGATGCCACAGAAAACCAGATTTTGTAGACCAGGTGGTAGTAGAACCATCTATCCTGTGCACAGGTCTAACTGTCTCCTCTTGCCAGAAAGGAACCATTTTCAAACATAGGACTCCTAAGAGCTTCCTGGAGGTTACTGTGATAAATCGTATGAAACAAGTCTCTTTGATTTTGCATACAAGGTTTCATATTTAAAACCACTTTGCTCCTTTCTCTTTGATAGGTAGCATGACTATAGACAGTTGATTGGACTTGGGTTGAGTTTTTCCTGAGGATGTTTCCAATGTTCTCTTGCAGTACTTGGAGTCTCAGGTGATGGCAACCATGCAATATTTCTACTTTAGACATAGTAGTTGTACGAAGAATGAGTATGGAAATGGCAATCATGATTTTATTGTTTGTCTGGAGACCACACTGGAGAGTATTCTGCATATTTGTAGAGCAAATTATTTGAAATAGGTTAAGCCTGAATAGGCAAGCAATTTTTCAACTAATTCCAGCTTCAAATCTGTTCTCTGAATATTGGTAATTATTTTTCTTCAAATGGAATTACCTAAAGAACGCAGCCTGTTGTTCACTGTGTTTCACAAGTGTAGCATAGCCCTTGTGTCGAGAAGATGTATAGGTATGATCCAGAAATTTGACATCATCTTTCTCTGCCCAAAACCTTAGGGCATTGTATTAGTTTGCTTGAGCTACCATACCAAAGTACCACAGACTGGGTGGCTTAAACACCAGAAATGTATTTCCTCACAGTCCTAAAGGCTGGAAGTCTGAGATTAAGATATCAGTAGGTTGATTTCTCCTAAGGCTCTCTCCTTGGTGTATAGGCAGCCGCTTTCCTCCTGTGTCTTCGCATGGTCTTTCCTCTGTGTGCACCCTAATCTGTTGTTATAAGGACACCATTCATATTGGATGGGGGCCCATATGACCTCATTTTACCGTAATTACCTCTTTAAAGATCCAATCTCCAAACATAGTCACACTATGAAGTGTTGGGGTTAAGACTTCAACATTTGATTTTGAGGAATGGAAGAACACAATTCAGCACGCAACAGGCATGATGCATATTTTTGGGTGATATATATGTTCTTTGAGTTTGTCCTGGCTTGCCCACCCCCCAAGGACAAAATAATATGATTCTAGGGAAGAGTAACAAGATGTAAAATGTCCAGAACTTTATCTATATTCACTTTCTGAGCACCTGATGAAGCCCTCTCCTTTGAGGAACATAAAGCAGCCTCAACAGCTGTAGCTTTAAAAACACAATGCCCAGCATGTAGCCTCCTTCCATCTCTGTTTGTTTGAAAAAAATTGAGTGAACAAACAAATTAACGGGCCCATTTGTTTAGTTTTCTCATATAATATCCTCAATGAAGTCTCATGTTACAGCCAAGGTGTGGAAGGAGGAGCTTTAGCCAGTGCAGCAGAGAAAGATGCTACTTTTGGCACAGGGTTGACATCACCATGTTTGAGAATGTAGAATCACTGTAATCCACCAGAAATCAGACCGAACCATCACTTTCAGGAGCCAGCACAGCAGGAAACGTGGAGCTAGTTGAGTGATTCAACCAACTTCCTTTTGATCCATTCCTTTAAATGCTAAACTAAAAATCTTCTATATCTTTATAAACAGTGTCGTTTTATCTACATTAATATCTAATCTTTCAATTTGATTTTAGGGCCAAACATATTATGTTTTGGATCGATCATCCCTCTGGCATCTCTTTCATTTGGGATATGACTTTCATGTATCCAGCAGGCCTTTTAGATAAGAGATTCAAATGGTCATCTTGCTGGAAGCAGCGACATCATCCTTTATGAGAGTTTCGTAGTGTAACAGGTTCTTTCCACTGTATTAATGTGATCAGGGCTATTCTCTCCGTATCCTGGGAAAGCTAGGGTGTCTTTTCCTCCTTTTAAAATTGCAACAATAAAATAAAAGTTGGAAAGAGGTTTTAAAAGTGCTATGAGAACTATTACAAGGTAAACAAGCACTTGATTTTCAACATATAAAGAAGATTTTCTTTCTTGACTCGGTTACCCTTCTATTCAGGATAGTCCAAGTGCAAGCACATTTCAACAAAGACTAGGTTAAGACAGTTTGAGTCTAGTTAAAGTTGAACCTGATATCACAGCTGCTGGTTATATATACCAATATCTACAGAGCAATATATAATACAAGAGGAAAATGGTAAACTCATTTTTTTTTCCTTTGATACAGAGTCTCACTCCATCACTGAGGTGGCTGGAGTGCAGTGGCGTGATCTTGGCTCACTACAACCTCTACCTCCCAATTCTCCTGCCTCAGCCTCCTGAGTAGCTGGGATTACAGGCATGCCACCATGCCTGGCTAATTTTTGTTATCTTTAGTGCAGACAGGGTTTCACCATTTTGGCCAGGCTGGTCTTAAACTCCTGGCCTCAGGTGATCTGCCCACCTCAGCCTCCTAAAGTGCTGGTATTACAGGCATGAGCCATTGTACCTGGACAGTAATGAAACTCTTAATGATATTTAAATGCCCCCTTTTCCTTGGAAACTACCATTGACCTACTATGGCTATCAAAGGTTCATCTTTCAGTTCTTCTTTTTAAGAAAAATTGTTCCTAATAGCTACTGTCACATTTTTTCTTTCAAATATATTTTTAAAGCTTGATATAAATAAGTTTTTACTTAAAATATGCCCTAAAGACTCTTCAAGAAAGAGCATTTCAAGATAACCTTGTTTGGGTACAACATTTAGGTTGTGTGTGTACGTGTGTGATCTCATAAAAGTCACATGGTATTTGCATTGTAGAGCTTAGCCTATCTTTAATTCTGTTTATATGCTTTAAGGCAAAACCATAACCAAAATGAATTTGAGATAACCTAATTAGAGGGCCAGGAGAAACCGGCACAGATTAAAAGGATTGTGAGACATTGTGGTTCAACCAGACGTCTTCCTAGGATTGGACTATAACATGTGATATGCTTTGGCTCTGTGCCCCTACCCAGGTGTCATGTTGAATTGTGTTGAATTGTAATCCCCAATGTTGGGGGAGGGACCTGGTGGGAGGTGATTGGATCGTAGAGATGGATATCCCTCTTGCTGTCCTCATGATAGTAAGTTCTCACAAGATCTGGCTGTTTAAAAGTGTGTAGCACTTTCCTCTTCACTTTTTCTCTGCTGCTGGCCATGTGAAGATGTGCTTGCTTCCCCTTCACCTTCTCCCATGATTGGAAGTTTACTGAGGCCTCCCCAGTTATGCTTCCTTTACAGCCTGCAGAACCATGAGCCAATTAAACTTCTTTTCTTTGTAAATTAACCAGGCCCAGGTAGTTCTTCATAGCAATGTAGTTTTTGTTGATCCCATTCAAGAAACTGCATCACACTGAGATAAATCCTCTAAAACAACCAGGCTGGCTTACAATGTTTGTTCAATGTTTCAGTTGCCTTAGTCTCTTTTTTATTTTACCATTTTGGCCTTTATTGACCTGCCTCATTCTGGTGACATATTAGATATGTTTCTTTCCTTATGCTTTAAAATGTTTTTCAGATACATTTTCCCACTTGATACCAACAATTATCCTTTTATCTTCATTTTACAAATAAATAAATAAATAGATAGATAGATATACAATGAATTAGTGGTGAATCCAGTCCTGGAATGAGTGTTTTGTATGGTCTTTTTCCTACTCTATCATATTTCCTCTTCACTCCATTGCTACCTAACAATTTGCTCCATCTCTGCCCATTTCCTAATGCAGTTGCTTTTTATTACCAATTTGTTTTGTATCTGTTTATGTAAGAATCTGTGCCTTCTACAAGTCAGTAATTACCAAAGATGAGAGTCAGTTTACAGGTAAAAGCATAGCCTCAAGTAAGACATTTAAGGGTAAAATGTAAAAATTACAATCTTGACATAATAGTCAATCAACTACCATTCGCAATTACTGTTTATTTGCCTTTTCCCTTTCTGCTTCTGTCAGCCAAGATTAAGTCTGAACACAGTGATTTTAAACATAGTGGGGGCTTACTGGCTCTTTATCCTGGTTTCATCACTTGGCAGCCATGGGAAAATTGTTTAATCTACCTATGCCTCACTTTCCCTCTCTGTAAAATGGATATGATGATAACAGTAGCATCTTCCTCATTACCTTGCTGAAAACATTAAATTAGATAATGAATGTAGAGTGCATAGCACAGTCCCTAGTACAGTGTAAGCTCTAAGTAATTGTTGGTTATTGCTTTCATTGTGAAGTACCCTGAATGAGTTCATACGGATTTTGTTCTATAAAAAGTTATGATTTTGTCAAGAATAATTACCAACTCTTAAGTTCATATTAAGGAAATATTAATACGTGTGTATCTAATTTTCTAGTTCCCTGCCCACCTATGGTAAACTTCATAAATCTTTGTTGAGTGACTTCTATAGACACTTATGAACTTCACTATAGTGGCTCTCAACCAAGAATAATTTTGCACGATGGGGAGATACGTGGCAATCTCTAGACACAATTTTTATCATCCCCACTGGGAAATACTACTGGCCTCTAATGGATTAAAGTCAGGGATACTGCTAAACATACTAGAATGTAAAAGACAGTCCCCACCACAAAGAATTTTCCAGCCCCAAATGTCAATAGTGTGGTGCTTTTGAGAAACACTATTAGAAAAGGGAAAAGTATAAGACATCATCGCTGTATAGAATCTAGTTAGAAAATGCTTATCAAATAATGCAAATACATTTGCAATAATACCTGTTAACACCAGGATAGGGTTATGGTTAGTTCATCTTGAAGACTGCTTGGCTTCATGAGAAGGCATACTATATGGACATAACTTCATGTTTAGATAAACTACAGTGACCTTGCAAAATTTGCCTTAACATCATCTAGTTTATAAGGGATCTTAACCTTGGTTGATTACGAAAACTTGATATAAAAATTAGTATTATATTTCAAAATACTCTTTCCAACTATTTGCCATATTGCCTATTTAAGCTATTTGCTGAAGGGCTACAAATTATTATTATTTCTTTAAATGGAAACTACATAGGAATCTATAGTAGGAATGTTGGTTTAGGTGATACAGTTAATATTATATGGTATTTTAAGTAGATATAATCAAATGGTATCTATTCATTGGTAAATTTTCTTTATCACTACATTCAATTTTCATGTTCACTTGAATTAACTGATATTAATGTGGAGATGAGTAATGTTAACGCTGTTTTCCTTCGGTTAAGCCATTATTTGTTGGTGGTGGTGTTTCCTTGGTCAAGCTAAAATCATTCTCTTTTTTACCTGCTGAACACTTTCCTTTAGCAATTTCAAACTTTGCACCAAAATGGCATTTTGTGTTGGACTTTTCTGATAAATTTTTGGTTGAGATATTTGTGTGTGTGTGTGTGTGTGTGTGTGTTTAGGTTTCCACTTTAAGTTCAGTGCCAAAGCTACAGTACTTATACATTTTCTAAATGTGTTTTAAGCAATAAGTTGTACAACATTTTTAGAACATGTGTTAAGCTATTTCTCTAAGAATGAAGCTCTTAACAAAACATAAGCACTCTGCATGAGATCTTAGCAGCAAAGTGCTTAAAAGATAAAGTAAGAATTGGTACCATGGGAAGAACACCAGCTGTAGAGCACACAGGTCCATTATGAGAAGTATGGTAGTGGGTAGGGAGAAAATGATTTAATCAGGAGTAAAACCAATTTTATTATAAGGGCACGCAGGGGGTGTGGCACCATAGTGAGAGGGACATTTCAAAATATCTGACAGATTTCAACAATGTGAAAACCCCGTTCTTTAAAGTGACAGTAAACCCCATCAGGTCTCCCTTTTTGATGCTATTGTTAACAGTTGACTGTTTAAAGCTGGCCTGCTAAGATGCTGTCGGCCTATTTCAATAGTGTGTAGCCAAATAAAAGACTAATTGTTGAAATACAATCAATCAAAAATGATTGCAGGGCAGAAAGAAGGTCTCCTCTGCTGATTTTGTTGTGGATCATATTATTGTGTTATGATCGAGGTAGGAATGAAGACTGAAAGGAAAGATTAGCCCATCTGAAATAAACAGATTCACCTTCATGTCTTCTCTTTGCAAACACACTGTTGAGGAGGAACACCACTTACTATAAGCCTTAGAAACGATCGTTCATTTATTTTAAAAAAAAAAAAAAAAAGATCTGCTGAAGATTTGGGCTAATATTTTTAAAAGGACATGAACATTATTAGCAAAACAGCCCATGCAGAGAATCCCTACAGTGACAATTCTCAGCTTTTCTTACATTTTGGTGCAAAATGCTCCTCTGCATTCATAAAACTGACATCCAAGGGACATGTGAATGCGAGCCCAAGACATCAGTAAAGAAACAAATTTTCAGTTGACCACATACCTCAGTGTTTGCCAGGATTCTCAGCTTTTCAGTTAACCCCCAGATTGTCTAAAATGATTAGTTTAAGTTTTCATGAAGCCCAGAATCCAAAACCTTTTCCATGTTGCCCGTTTAGAAACACAAATCATCTGGCTCGACAGCAGTGCCTTTGTACCTTGCTTCCTTTTCATTTTATGTCAAGATGTCCCTTTCAGACGTGAATGCATCCACTTCTTGGGTGAGACTAATTCCAGACATTCATATTGAGGGTGAAAAGGACAAAAATAATTGCCCAGCATACTTTATTTCTACTACAACCTTCATTTCGGCTTTTACTTTCTTTAATATTTCAACATTTCCACTCGCTCAAGCTTCCCAAGCAAATACTTCTGTTGTTTCTAAAAAGAGTTGGTAAGCACTTGTGGTTTGTCTTTAGTGTGTTATCATTTTTGACAGCTTTGCAAAGCCTACGTAGGCCAACAGGGGTCTGTCTAATATTGTTGCTGGGCATATTTTCCTCACTGAGATGAGAACCAAAAAAAAAAAAGATTTTGAAGCAGTAAGAAAGAATTAATATCCTTTCTCACTCAGTATTCTATTCCTTGCTGACTTTATATTCAGGCAAAAAAAGGGAAAAAGTGTTACCCATTATTCCCTTGTACATAGCAAGGCTAACACATGTAAAGCAATAACTCATTTTCTATTGCCATGTTTAGCATATGTCTCTTGTTGGCTCAGCAAGGCCTTTAGGCTTGTCCCTTGAGCCGGCCATCATTGGCAACTCTTAGCCCCTCGGCCTCAAAACCAAATAGCTTTGAATCATGTTGAGCTGTGATGCTAATTTTCATACTGATGCATTATGGGAATAAATGTATCTGACATACTGTGTCAATGGCACTGTCTCTTTGTGTCTCTTGTTTTTTGTTAGCTGCATTCCTACAGATGGTATTCCATTGAAAATGTTCCCTTCCTACGGAAAGAGGGAGGGAAAAAAAAAAAAAAACATGCACAGCACCAAACCTCTAGGTGCAGAAGGCTGTTAACGGTTGCTGATGATAGTAGGCAAACATTAACATAATAATTAGTGTCTTGTAATTGTTTCATTAAAACCAGTTGTTCCATTTCTCCTCGTGTTTTCCCAGAAGAGAAGCTGAATTTGGACGACAGCCAGTGGGAGGACATCCACGTTGTCACCGGAGCACTGAAGATGTTTTTCCGGGAGCTGCCTGAGCCGCTCTTCCCTTACAGTTTCTTTGAGCGGTTTGTGGAAGCGATCAGTAAGTACCTCACAGAAAAGGGCAGGTGGTGGAATAACCTGATATCCTGGAATTATTAAGTAAATAATAAGAATGATTATAATAATAATCATGGGGAACAGATAGTATCCCCGATGCTCCATATCTTACGTTTTCGTTTTGTGTTTTGATGACTTGTTTTATTTCTGGCCCTGCAGTATTATCTGAGGTTTTTTTGTTTTTTTTGTTTTTTAATTAGGAAAAAAAGTATGACATGCTATTTAAGGTAGTCAATTTAAGCGTCCTCAAATGAAAATAGTGTCTCATCAAATCTGCTTTAAAGGGTTCACCGTGTGCACCCCTCGTCTCTGCCTTTATACTTTCAGAATTGCAATGAGTTTGAATAAAAAGGGGTCTTGAAAAGAACCCCAAGTAAATTAAATATTACATTTCGTGAAATACATGTTAAATTATCAACTAAGACATCATGTTCTCTTGGTTCACTCACCCTTCACCCACCAACACTAGCAAACAGCCATAATTTGCTTATGAGCAGTGTGATTATCAAATTAAGTAATGGCAAGTTTCTTCTGTTAAACTGGTGACATTATAAGAGAGTGAGTTATATCTATTACTAACCAGTAGTCATTGTACACTCCGTGAAGCTTCCTTTTCTGTTTTTTTAATTCATAAAACACACACACACTTAAGTAAAAGTGAATAAATGAATGAATAAATCAATGAAAATCTTTTCCAAATGCAAGAGTACTTGTGCTATTAATCCTTCGAGAAGCAACTACTGGTATGTCTCTAAATTTAATATCTTAGGGTATGCTTACTGTAACTGTGACAGCTTGGAAAAAGTTTCCTGGCAAGCCAGCTGATTTAAGGAAGAAAAAGAAAGAAGAAAGAAAGGTAAAATTAAAAACTTTGCAAGCCTGGCAGGAGCTTAATTAAAATCCTAACGAGACAAATCTCCAAGAAAAAAAAAATTGCTGTACTCAGGAGGTCTGATCTTGGATGGCTGGATGTGCAGTGTTCCCATTAGTAGAATTGGAGATTTGGGGGTCCTGTGTTGGAAAACAGCCCCTCAATATGCCCTCTAATTCTGTCATTCACAAAGCCTTCACCCTCGTTTAAAGCTCTGGCAAAATGGTATCAAGAAAAAGAAGAAATTTCTCTACCATGGTCTTGTTGCTTGCTCAGTTTCAGATTTTGTTGTTATTGCTGCTGCTGTTGTTGAATGTAGTAACAATACTCTAACTATGGGTTTTGAGTTGAGGCTGGAACTCTTATCCCTTGTCATGACTTCATCTCATGAGCCCTCTACTTCTTCAGAAGAGCAATGTTTCATAGTTACGCAGGCTCTCTTAACTTCATTTGAAAAGAAGAAATAAAATATAAACAAGCCGGCATTTCCATAACAGCTTTTTCTGATATTCTGTCTTGGAACACCCAATCAACTTACAATGCTGGGACAGTGTTCTGGTAGGAAATTGGAGGGACTTTGTGTTTAGATGCCTATTTCTGATTGTGTACATTTAAAGAAGTCATATAAATTTCACATCATGATCTCCACACACTCAAGTGAAGATGATCTCATTTGGAAACTTACTTCGGTATGTGCCATTTGGGGGCTATAACTAGGATAACCATCATTTAAGCTTCTTTTAGTTCACCTGATTCTAAAGATATTAGGAAAGTCATTTTCTTAGCTTGAGAGATATGGAAAGCAGGCCCTCAGAACCCACATGAGAGTATGTCCTTTGAATTTCTCTAAGGAGTAGGATCATCTCAGGGATATTCTAGACTTAAGGCCAAATTGTATAGAGTTTCAAAAATATAGGCATGATAAGAATGGAACATGGCAGAGTTGAGGCAGGCAGCAGACTATTGGGATTGATGGCTCTGGCAAGGGTTTCTGCCAACACCTATAAAATGGGTTATGATGAGAATGAATAAGAAAGTGCCTAAGAAAGTCCTTTAAAAATGTAAGAGGGTGCACAAACAGTGCTAACAATGTTTCTCCATATGAGCTTTGTTTGATAATGTAATTTGGAAGAGAAGAGAGAGACTTCTTCCTTCATTGTTCAAGGGAAGGAGAATCAAACTCAGTGTTACTGTGTCAGGAGCTGGTTCCTACCGGTGGGTTTGTGGTCTCGCTGACTTCAAAAATGGAGCCCTAGACCTTCTAGGTAAGTGTTACAGCCTTAAAGATGGCACGGACCCAAAGAGTGAGTGGTAGCAGGGTTTACTGTGAAGAGTGAAAGGATAAAGCTTCGAAAGGGTGGTCGGGAACCTGCGCGGGTTGCCGCTGCTGGCTGGGGTGGCCAGCTTTTATTCCCTTATTTGCCCCTTCCCGTGTTCTGTTTCTGTCCTATCAGAATGCCCTTTTTTCAATCCTCCCCATGATTGGCTACTTTTAGAATCCTGCTGATTGGTGCATTTTACAGAGCACTGGTTGATGAATTGAGGACAAAGAGGCCCAGGCCCATTTACAATCCCATTGCTAGCTACAGAGTGCTGATTTGTTCGTTTTTACAATCTTCTTGTAAGACAGAAAACTTCTCCAAGTCCCCACTCGACCCAGGAATTTCAGCTGGCTTCACCTCTCATTATGGTCTGAAAGTTTGTGTCCCATCAAAATGTATATGTTAAAATTCTCACCCCCGAGGTGATGGTATTAAGAGATGGAGGCTTTAGATGGAGATTAGGTCATTAGGGCAGAGCCCTCGTGAGTGGGATTAGTGACCTTTTAAAAGAAGCCCAAGAGAAACCTGTATCTTCTTCCACCACGTGATGGTACAACTAGAAGTTGCCATCTATTAGCCGAGAGTGGGCCCTCACCAATACATTAAATCTGCTGTCAACTTGGTCTCATACTCCCAAGACTCCAGAACGGTGAGAAAGAAATTTCTGTTGTTTATAAATTGCTAAATTTATGGCATTGTTTATAGTAGGCCAAATGGACTAGGACACTCAGCAGCCTTGCTTCAACTCACAACCGAATAGTAGAATGTCATTATTTTTTAATATGTAAAACAGAGAGATCATAATGGGGCTGAGAAATATGTTATGATGTTGGATGTTAGTACATTTACTAACCCATGTGTTTTTTATATAACCTTGAAGCTAGTCCTTGTGTTCTAAAACTAGGAAAAACTGTAGATTGTAATTCACATTTAAATATTCTTAAGCAATAAGAGAATGGCCACCTAGTTTCTTGGCAATGGTAAAAACCACACCAGAGGAAATACTTTCTCTCCATGTGTACCAATTGTATTAAAAAAATCTTTCAAAATTTTAAGAACATTTATACCCCGTTGCAGGGCTTTATCATAGCTTACATAGCCTCTTGTAAAAATCTATACGGTGAGAAACTCAACAGATCCACTCACGAGTTTTTGGCTCTATATGGAAAGGGACCAACCAGGTAAAGTAAATTCACAGGAGAGGATGAATTGAGGACAAAGAGGCCCAGACCCAGCCTCTTTGTCCTCAGATCCTAGTTCTTCCCTTTTCTTCCCTGTACCGTAGGAGGGTTGGTCCTAGCCAGCTGAATTTTGCAGATGCTTTTTTTTATTAGTGGTGTTTTTTTTTACTTTTATTTCAGATTAAGAAGGTACATGTGCAGGTTTGTTAGCTGAGTATACTGTGTGATGCTGTGGGTTAGGGTACAAACAATGCCATCACCCAGGTATAGAGCATACTACCCAAGTTTTTCAGCTCTTGCTCCCCTCCCTCCCTCTCCCATCTAGTTGTCCCCAGTGTCTATTGTTGCCATCTTAATGTCCATGTGTCCCCAGTGTTCAGCTCCCATTTATAAGAACTTGGGGTATTTGGTTTTTTTTCTCTGCATTAATTTGCTTAGGATAATGGCCTCCAGCTGTATCCATGTTGCTCCACAGGACATGATTTCATTTTTTTTTTTATGGCTGTGTAGTATTCTGTGTGTATGTACCACATTTTCTTTATCCAGTCCACCATCATTGGGCACCTAGGTTCATTCCATATCTTTGCTATTGTGTATAGTGCTGCGATGGACATGCAAGTGCTCGTGTCTTTTTGGTAGAACGATTTGTTTCCTTCTGGATATATACCCAGTAATGGGATTGCTGGGCCCAATGGTAGCTCAGTTTTAAGTTCTTTGAGAAATCTCTAACCTTACATGTGCTCTTGAGGTGCTATTGCACCCGGTCAAAGCCACTGGAAGGAGATAGCAGAAAGAGAGAGAAGACAAAGGCCAGCAGTTTATTAGTTTATCCCCAACCCGTTCACCCTTGCCACCCATCTGCCTCAGGTAGCTTTTCAGCCTGAGGCTCCTTCTGCTTTACAGCTTCAGCTTTGACCAGACAGGCCCCCTCTGGTTTCAGCTTCCATCTGGTGACACAGACGCTCCTTTGCTTTTCCAGCCTGGAGAAGGTAGTGGCTTCCTGGTGTGTCTCCTTTCTTGATTACTCTACTCTTCCCTATCTGGCTCTCAGCTTCTTCTTTATATGGGCAGCCAATTCTCTGCATCAAATTAATTCCCTCTGTTGGCGTAAATACTTAAAATGGTTTCTGTTTTTTGGTTACACACAAGTAAAATATCACGTCAGTTGATGTCGTGGTACATGTTGTCATAACATTATTTCCCTTTTTTATTACCCCCAAGTCCAGTTTGTGAAGCGTTAACATTTTTATTTGGCCCCATATTGGGAGATCTGTTACCCTTTCATGGAAGAGTTAAAAGGTGGTTAGACCCAACGGAATTTTGCATCCAACTGGAATACTTTGCATCTGAGGAGAAAATGTTATTTCTAGTACAAGCAATTAATGACCACTGGTGCCGTCTGAATAATTTTTATTATATGTTTGAAAGTTATCACATAGTCCAAGAAGAGTGAACAGAAGGCATTTACTTTTTAAAATAATTTCTTTTTGGACCAAAAAAAAAAAAAACCCATTAATATCATAAGACCCTGCAATTGCCATAGTAATCATAGTAATCCCTTGTCTGATAATACTCATTGGGGTAACAAAAACACTAGGGATTGTTTTATGTCTCAGAATCCAAGTACAGCAGCTATTGATCTGAAATTCTATACTTGAGGTCAATCCAATTGGGTCACCTGCAGGTTATTTCATGGGGATTTAACCCACTGACTGCAAGGACTTAATTCCCTGGAAATGACTTGTGCTGAAGGCATTATTAGTACTGTAAATGTGAACTCAGTAGAAAAGCACAGCCAGGGAGTTTTATGATAGGTGATGCAATCTTGTGGCTAGAGGCCTGCAGGGGTCCAGACATTTCCAGTAGATCTAAATCCTAGCAAATGTGCTAACTTTACCTCTGTTCCCATCTTTTTCTTCTGGTAACTCTACAGATCCAAAGAGAAAAGACAACAAGCAATGTTTTTTCTGTTTTAATGTCTGCATTTTTCCAAAGTTCCTGAAAAAGAGAAAGGGAGGAGAAAAACCCATTGGCATTTCTAATAATTGTCTCATTTAATTCTCAAAATAAGAAAGCAGGAGATATTGGAGAAATGGAAAGATCATCTGCACAATAATTTCTAGCTCATAAAGTTACTATGAGAATGAAATAGATCAGTATTTTCTTACTCCATGTTAGGCACTCAGTAAATGATTGAAAAAGAAATTAATTTTTAGAAGAGTTCTAAATGCACATAGCTCAAAAAAATAGACTTGGCATTCAAATACAAACATAAATACTTTGTATCATTGTATATTGCCTTGAGCAATAGCTATTGCCAAATATCTGTATTTTATATCATCCTACAGAAGACCCATATGTCCTATGTCATCTTATATAAGACTACAAGCATTTTTTTCTACATTTTAAAAGCTGAGTTTAGAATTAAATTAATGGTCAGAAATTTCAATATTGGAGTTTTAGGTTAGAAATAAAGTTGAACCTTCCAAGACTGAGTGATGTTTCAATATTTAGTACTAGATATTAAAAGCATTCATACCTTAAATGTTGACTTCTCTGAGTACATTTTAACCCTGCACTCTGATTTCTATGATCAATTGCTCAACATCTTTTGAAATTTATTTATATGTACACAAAGTTACTTTTCTATTTCATATGAGTAACTATTTTAATTTTATTAAGATTCTTATAATTATTTACTTGATCAAATTACAATATTCAACAAACAAAAATCTTACAGAAGTTAGGATGAAAAGCAATGGATTGGGCCCTATCACATCATATATATCCCCTGACCTATTCATGAGAGGAAACCTCATTTAATGATTTTAATTTTCATCTCTTCTGGTTACTTTCATAACTCTAGATAATATCTCTACTTTTATCAACCATGGATAATGTCCGTTACCTAATATTGTTTCATTCTACTCCACTTCTTTTAGTATATGGTAGCCATATTATAATAATTGCAAGCTAAATAATATGCCTAAACCTCTTTTTATTGTTTCATCAACATTCAACAATATCAGCTAACTTCCATTCATAAGGTGAGCATGTACTCCTTCCCACCCTTTCCTTCATCTTTCTATAGTGTATTTTTAATTTTTAATAATTGAGGATTTTTTTCTAGCTCTACTAGAATTGGCATACAATGAACTGCATGTTTTAAAAGCGTAACTTACCAACGTTTTGACAAATGTATGCACCACCACCAAGATAAAGAACATCCCTATTATTCCCAAACATTTCCTCTTAATCCTTGGTAATCCTCTTTCCTTCCCCTTTCCACCTGCTGTGCACTCCCATCCCAAGCCACCACTGATCTGCTTTCTGTCACTATCGATATATTTACATTTTCTAGAATTTTATATAAATGGAATCATACAGTATGCACTCTTTTGGGCAGGGGCTTTTTTCATTGAATATAATTATTTTGAGATGTATCCATGTTATATTAAGAGTTCATTTTTCATTAACGAGTAATATTTCATTATGTGAATATAACACAATTTGTTTATTTGTTGATGGATATTTGGGTTGTTTCTAGTCTTTGATTGTTACAAGTGAAGCATTTACAAATCTGTGAACATTTACGTACAAATTTTTGTGTGGACAAATGCTTTTAGTCTTCCTGGTGATACTTAGAAGTAGAGAGCTTGTTCATATGGTAGGTATATATGAAGTTTTTAAGAAATTGCTAAGCTGTTTTCCAAAGTCATTGTACCATTTTTCAATTCCTGTCAACAGTATACGAGAGTTCCAGTTTCCCCACATCCTCAGGAACACTTGGTGTGGTCAGTGTTTTTAATTTTAGCCATTCTATGTGTGAAGTGGTATCTTGTGGTTTAATTTGCATTTCACTAAAGGTTAATGATGCTAAGCATCTTTTCATGTGCTTATTGACCATTCCATTATTTTCTGCAGTTAAGAAACCTTCTACATTTTCAAAAAAATTGACTCTTTCTTTGCTATTGAGTTTCAAGAGTTCCTTATATATTCTCAATGTTAGTTCTTTATCAAATATATAACTTGCCAATATTTTCACCCATTCTATGGCTTTGTTTTCCTTCTTTTAACAGTGTTTTCAGAAGAGCAAACATGTTTAATTTTGCTAAAGTCCAGTTTGTCCATTTTGTCTTTTATGGATCTTGTTGTGCCTTCGTGCACTAAAATTATTTTCTTCAACATCTGTTCTGTTGTTAGTCTCAGCCAGTGAATTTTTTTTAATCTCAGGCATTGCAGTTATTATTTTTAGAATTTTGCATTTTTAAATATATTCTGTCTTAAGGTGTTTAATTTTTCTGTTTTAGCTTTTATTATTTTAAATTGATGCATAATTGTACATATTTACGGGGTAGAATATGATGGTTTGATACATGTATACAATGTATAACAATCAAATCAGGGTATGTGAGCTGGCAGTTGTTGATTTGTTGAATTGTAAGTTTCCAAAGTTGCCTTTTGTATACAAAAATAACTTTTCCTCCCACTCCTGGGCAATGTTCCATATATTTTCCATTATTAGAATGCAGTCAATGCTAACTCCTTGATCAAAAACAATTGTATGGTTCCAGTACTGTCTCTTTTGTGTTTTTTTTCTGGCTTGACTAAGTAAATATTATATCTAATAGTAATATATAAAAACATATTAACATATATATTGTGTTCATATGTATATATACACATACATATGAATGTATGTATGCGTAGGACACAGAGATTAGGCAAGTTGGTGCTCAATTGAGACAGTAATGATGTTACATACAAGTCTTCAATTTAAAGGCCACAATCACACATGCCTTTGAAGACAGTGTTTTTTAAATGCCTGGTTTTTTAAATGATGATTAATTAAGGAGTAAAACAAGTTGTGCGAAATGGCACCCATAAGATCAACTGAGCGCCATTGAAATGCAGACTATTAGTCACCAAACATAGAGATTATCCTATGCCTAGTCCTTAAACAGAACTCATGTCCCTGTCTATACGTCAGTCACACCATCATCATGTAAAAATAATTTAAGTTCAATTAAATACATTGCCCTATGGCAAAAAGTACCTATTGCATGTTCTAATGTTTTTTTCCCCCTATGGCCTTTATTCCATTTTGCCTTTAGAGTATATTTTCAATAGGTAATTGTGGGGGAAAAAGACAGTCAAGTATATCTGCAAATATTTTCTTTACTCTTGACTTTATCTTGCCCTTTGGTCAAACTATTTCTGATGCATCATCAACTCCATGATGACACTCTTTAGGAGAAAAGAAACAGAGCTTGCAAGGCACTTGACTAAAAACAGTTGCTAAACATGAAAGCATGACAGCGACAAATTGCTTTAAAACCAGAGAAAGAGCAGGGTGTAAAGGTTCATCACAAAGAAACCAGAGATGTCAAAATAATGCAGTATAAAAATATCCTCTATTGCACCATTTCAAGGAAATTTGAAATTGAAACAAAGGTAAATTTTACAAACCCTCTTTTTTTTGTTGTTGTTTCCACTGCAAGCTAACATTCTCACAGACCTGGTGAGTATTTTTGTTGTGGTTGCTTTTTAATGTGTGTGTGTGTGCACGCACACACGCAGAAATTTTATGGCTAATGCCGAGCCTGTCTCTTAACTCATTCTAATTATATTCATAATTAAATTGAAAAAAAAATACTTGACTAGAGCCAAATGGCTTGCACAGGTGTCTTTTTGTAGGAATGGTTTAGTGCTAGATGATAAACAACTGGATCTCCATCTCCTTAATTTGGCTTAATGAAAAGTCCTTTATAAGTAAAAATAGAAGGTGATTAAGAATTAAAATTGGGCCTTGACGCAGAAATTAACTGAGTGGTAAGACATCACCTCCATTAGAAAATGTGGCACTTGTCTTTTTGCTTTTCCTTAAAACTTTTGTTTTACTTGCACTCCTTTCTTCCAGCTACTTAAGGTCACTTTTTCAAAGCAATAAACTCTCCAAGCTGAGCAACCAGCCAGGCAGCCTTCATGAGTCAGCTTCCCTAGCATCGCTTACTTCTACTGAATAGACCTGCTTTTAAAAAATAGATAACAAAACGCAAAACTTCCCCTCAAAACTTAAGTGGAAATCAGTTGTCTTGACCTATTCCTCTAATAGTGGAATTGAGTGGCTGGTTTTCACTGCCTGTTATCAACTTCACTGCATCAATAGATTGTAATAAAACTGAAGGTTGGGAGGCCTTCTATCCTACGCTGAGGCTTCTGCCTCATTTCTTATGCCTTGCTTGACACCACATTATGATCACCGCTGATGAGTCTTCCAAAATATCTGCCCACTTACCCCCAACTCTGGCTCAGGCCATCTCTAGGAGAATGGGCTCTCCTATTTCCCATATTCATTTTTTTCTCTCACCCAACCCAGCATGACTCTAGTTATAAAATACAGGTAAACTGATATAACTGGCTTGCATTTCATTTTGAGAAAAATCCAAATTCCTTCCAAGGTCTTCAGAGTCATTTATGATCTGGTCACCCAGAAGCTCTCCAACTTCATCATTTACCGTTCCCTGCCTCGCCCATTGCATTCCAGCCCATTGGTACCCTGGCTCTTCTTTGAATACCCCAAGCACACTGAAGGTCTTTGACTGCTCCATCTCTCTACTGAACATACTCTCCCAGATTGCTACTCCTCTGTCAATTCCTCAGGGAAGTCTACTCTCATCAGCTAAGCTAAAGTTTCTACCTGCACCACACACCACCACCTCTATTCAAATCCTGTCTCCACCATTTACTATCTAGACTTAGAGCAAATATGTAACCGCTCTAGGCCTCCATTTCCACATCTATAAAATGGAGGGAAAAGTTATATCTTCACCATGGCAATTGTAAAAAGAATTTCATGAAATGCACTTATTTACAGAGTCCCTGGCCACAGTATCAAGTTCACTGGTATTATCATATTAGAATATAATCAGAGTGTCCTTTAGATAACAGTCTCAGAGGACCTTGCTGTTCATTCTCACTGATCTTTCCACTTCTCTGGAAAAGCCATTTCAAATTATTGTCTTAAAGCAGCCATCTTCATTCTGCTTTAATATTTTGCTTTGAGAATTTCACACAGCACCAAACATATTTGAGATAATATGACAGGATATTCTCTTGCTTCACGAACCAGGGATCCCATTTCCTTTATCTCATGACATTTCTCCTTTGTTCTGCCGGCTGTTGTCAAGCCCAACCCCACTTGGATAGTCCAAAGCCTATGACTTTATTATAGAACTTACGCCTTCATCATAACCCAGATGCTATCCAGCTTCTCCGACCAGAGCTTGCCTTGCTTCTACTAAATATTAGCAAATCTGTGATGTTCACGGTGGCACCAGAAGAGCCAACTCCAAAGTGATGCCTTCTCTCAGTTGGGAAATTTGTCACTTTGTAGATCCCAATGTAGATCCCAAAATGTTAAGAGTTATCAGCTGAACACAGGGACAGACAGACACACATACAAACCACACACACACACACACACTCATTCTCCAAACTAGAAATGTTTCACTTTTTCTTTCAGTTGCCACACAATATTCTAGCTTTGAAAGGTAGACTTTTAATTTTTTAATTATCTCAAGAGAACTTTCATATTAACCTCTCGTGAACTTTTTACTTTTTTTTTTTTTTTTAAAATTTTTTGTAGAGACAGGGTCTCACTATGTTGCCCAGGCTGGTCTCAAACTCCTGGACTCCAGCAATCCTCCTGCCTCAGCCTCCCAAAGTGCTGGGATTACAATCCCGAGTCACCATGCCCAGCCTCATGTGCTATTTTCAAAGCCTGTTATGAAATAAGAATGGATGCTTTACCCATTTCTCTTGTTTGCCCACATTCAGTCAGACATTCTCATTTGCTCAAGTGCTTGTCCTTTCTCCAGCCCTCCTCTGTCAATAAAAGAATTTTCCTTAAATAGCTTCTAGGACTATCATAAGCACCTTGAATTGTGACTTTTCTTCATCTGGCTCATTCCTATTGCTCTGCAGAGTAAAACATTAGATGTGATGGCTCTTGGAGTACTGTAAATTTCCCAGGGGAATTCTGCTCATGTTGGAACAGTGGAATATCCACACTGAGAATTGCCGTGTGGTTTAGAGAAAGGAATTTCTCCCTAAGGATAGGCTCATACATTTTCTACCTACACTTTCTAAACAGAAACATGGAAAATGAATACACTATTATAGAAAATAAGTAGTGGTGCTGGTTTAAGAGTAAAAGTAGTATGTTTGGAAGGATGAAGGCAGATGTGTGTATATATATGTGTGTGTGTGTGTGTGTGTATATATATTCTATGAACTATAAAAAAATTATATTGAATAATTATGAGTGTTTTCTTTTTGTTGATTTATACTTTTCTATTTAAATGTGTAGTTCCTCCCACTTCCAACCATTTTATTACATACAACACCTTTATTTTTCAGAAATTGGAATTCCAAAAGATCAAATACCTGAGTCCATGATTACTGTCTAGCCAGACAGTTAGTTCTTGGCCCCTTTCCTTTTTCTTCTCACCTTGAG
Organism: Colobus angolensis palliatus; assembly: GCF_000951035.1. Taxonomy (NCBI): domain Eukaryota; kingdom Metazoa; phylum Chordata; class Mammalia; order Primates; family Cercopithecidae; genus Colobus; species Colobus angolensis. The sequence continues at coordinate 6,336,391 of NW_012114566.1, forward strand.
TGTCCAGCAGGTGAAAGGTTGACCCTTTCACATTTCCAGCCCATTCCCCTGCCAAGTAACGGATGGGCAGATCTAATTAGTACCATCTGTCCTGCTAGTTGCAGGTGGTTGCTGTCTTACAAAGAGATGAAAGCAACAATCTTTTGAGCTTTCCTTCCAGGTCCCTAACTCTTGGCACAATGGTAACATTACTGTTTGACACCTTGTGTGTGTTATTCTCTGAATATCTAATTGGCGTCTAAGAAGAAACCATTACCTCATTGAAATATTCTTTGGAAATTTTCATGTGCTTGTGTCATGTTATGAAAATGTTTTAGAAAAAGTCATCAGGAAAAGAAGAATGATCCTGAAAAAATATTACACCCAGAAAGACTTCAGAAGCTCCTTTCTGTAAGCTTGGATTTGTGATGCTCAGAGCTTCTGAGAGCTGGACCCCCCTCAGTGTTAGCTGAGCAGAAATCTCCACCAAGGAGAATGGCAAGCCAGAGCACAACTAGAAAAACTACATTGGTCAATGTCAGATTTCCAGCAGGATCTTTTTCTTACAGCCCCTTAAATATTTTTAAAACACTTAAAGTGTAACCCGTAGAGCCTGTTCAGTGTTCTCCTTTCTTCCTCTGCACTTTCAATAATTTATCATGAATCAAAGATTCCAGACCCTTCATCACCATGATCACACTCCCTGAAATGTGCCCTCCCAAGGTTTGGATCTCAGTCAGATCAGGAAGCTATAGCAAAATACCAGAGACTGTGTGCTTAAACAATGGGAATTTATTTCTCACAGTTCTGGAAGCTGGAAGTCCAAGATGAGGGCACCAGCATGGTCAGTTCCTGGTGAAGGCCCTTACTCTGGCCTGCAGATGGCCACCTTCTCATTGTGTCCTCAAATATAAGAAAGAGTGGGCTCTGATCTTTCCCTCTTTCTGTAAGGGCACTAATCCTACCATGAGAGCCCCACCCTCATGACCCTATCTAAACCTAATTGCCCCCCAAAGACCCTACTCCAAATACCATCGCATTGATGGTTAGGGCTTCAACATATTAATTTTGAGAACACAAACATTCAGTGAATAAGAGAAATCATACTTCAGTGAACTGTTTTATTTGTACAACTTTATCAGTGTAGAATAAAGCTTCCTCCTATATTCTCACAATATCTTCCTATTACTATGATAAAAGATTTGATTTTTTTCTTTATTAATATTATACTATTGGGATCTGAAATTGAATTTATAGTCCAAGGTCTCACTTTTACCATTTTCTCTCTCAGATAAGTTTGTACACTTTTAAAGTTTCATGCTGAAATGTGCACACCATCTTGTACCATGGTACAAGAGAATTTTGCTTTAAGTTTTGCATATTCAGAAGACTTATGTCACCTGAGTCTCATAACAACAGGAACTGGGACCAAAACCCAAGTTTTTACCTACAAATTCATTGTGCCTTCCTCCTAGTATTGTGATATTTACAAACCTGAGCAGTTTGACTTCCAAGTCCATATTTACATCCTCAAATACATTCAAAACCATATAAGACAAACTGTAAGGCCATTTAAAACAATGGAGCAGTTAGAGATAAAACTTTACAACATTTGGGGAGGAACTTCAAATATTGTGCCAATAAAAGAAACTTAGAGAAGAGACATTCCAAATATACAAAGTGAACTTCTTTAGACATTTGGACAACATTTAGAAAGAATTTGAATCACAAATACTATAAACTATTAGACTAGTGGGAATTTAAATAAACCCCATAACTGCCCATATGATTACAATTCCAATTTCTAGTATATTTACCAAACTTTTACTTCATATAGCCAATTGCTATATGTATATTTCACTATTTAAGTTTATCTTTAAAATACTTCTTTGTGGTCAATATTATTCTTCCTATTGTTTCCATTTGAGAAATTTAGACTAATCAATATTAAATAACTTTCCTAAGGCTACCAGCTGGGAATTTACAGAGCTTGAATTTGAACCCATAACTGGAAGATTCCAAAGCTATTACTCTTAACCACACAACTACAGTTTTTGACTAATTTGGAAAAAAAAAAATGATTACACATGTCTATTTAGAAATGAGATAATTAGTAGATTTAAATGTAGTTCAGATAAAGACTTTATGTTGTTAAAAACTACAATGAGAGGAAACCAAACAGAACACAAATGAATTTCTCTGCTCATACACATGGTCTCAAAACCTCATTATTTACTTAAGACTTCCATCTTGACTATTCAATTTAAAACAAATTCAATATTTTTTAAATTGCTTTCTGTATCCAAGGCAACATTACAGGTACTCATTCTTGTGCCTGGGTCACTGGAAAATTTTTTAAAAATAAAATAAGCACCAGTGAAATTCAAACACACCTAGCAGATGGAGAAGGCTAAAGAGTATGTAAATTTATTTGTAACAAACATTTATATTTTAGGAATGTTAGCTAAAAGCACCTATTCTGTGCAAAATGCATCACTAGAAGAAAACAACGACAATCAAGCTCCCATATTCCAAATGCTTAAAGGTAGAAAGAAGGCACTATGTCCTTATTACAATCCCCAGCAAGTGAATTAGGAACAACATTATAAAATTTCTGAGAACTTTCATCATACGTGTTATTTAATTAAAAGGTGAAACTGTCAGTTCATCCCTCATGTCATGTGCTAGAAAAGGATTTTCATGGAGTCTGTAAGATAAATTCATTATTTCAACCCTCCATACCCATAATAAAAAGAGCCCAGTTATGATTAAAATACTAATACCGTATCTACTCACATTCAGTGGTATTCCACTTTTTAAAAAATGTTTAACGTCTTTGTTAAAAACACAGCAAACTTATAGAATAAGACCACAGATCTTAACAGTATTGTAAGAATATTTTTAGTTGGGAAATTTTTAAAATAAAATTTGTTTCCCAGGCTTGTATGTTTGCGACTCCTTTTTCTGGCAATTAATTGTAAATTTTCTCTGCTGAGTTAAATACAAAACTGGGTATAAGTTCTCTCATGTCTAGGTACAGACCAATGAAAATATTGTTTTCTATCTGTTTATCTGACATAAACTTCTCTGGAGTAGGAGACATATCTTACTGATCTTTGTAGTTCTGGCACTAAATGTTTAAAACAATGTGCTTTGTGGTGGTTGTTTCATGTAATTCCTCTCAGAACGATCCATAGTAGTTAGCAGCAGTGATCTCAAACTACTGAAGTGGGGAATCAGAAGGAAAGAGGGTGGCGAGATGAATGGCAGAGGTGGAAGCGATGCTTAATTCAATCCAGTTTGTTGACAGTAAATTCAAGAATTAACTGCTTACACCTCTCCTAATGTTCCCATCTGCCTTCTGAGCTCTGTTCTACAGCTACTACCAGAGGACTACGTGGCCTCTAGTATTCACATTTTCTACATGTTGAAGAATTATTACTACTTAATTTCCAGAAATTTCATCTCAGTGGTTTAAAAGTTTATGAGAGAAGAAGGGAAAAATTAAATGAGCAAATCAAGTCTTTTTACCAGGCTAGTGAACTTTTGCAGTCTCCAAAGGGTTACCTGAACTTCTGCTAGTACAACTTGCCAGCCTTAAATGCAGAGCAGTGGTGGAGAGAACAGTGAAACTGTACTATAAAAATAAATTACTGTCATGAATATTAAGCAACAAGAATATAATAAACATGACTGTTTGCATGATTCTGATTTATTGGTACTGATATGCTTATAAATTATGACACTAAGTGTTTATTCTAGTTGTTTCAGAATATGGGCCAAACAAAGCTGGGTGGACACTTCCTGCAGACCTGACCATCTGCCACCAAATACCTATTTCATTGCTCCTGTCGTTGCGTTTCTTATGTCGGTGGCATCAGGGCCATGTGTGAACAACCGTTCCCTTTTAGTTCACTTTGCAGACTGAAGGAGGTTGCCTTTCCAGGACCTGGTGTGACAACCATCATCATGAAGTTTGTGACGTCGTGCAGTGGAACAACTCCAGCTGCAAAACATCCTGAAGGCTGTTCCAACTTATGCTGTTAAACAGTGCTCACTTCTGACATAAGAGGGTCCATTGCTGTATTTATGAACCTCTTGGCACCAGATTGGGGATTTCCCAATGCTAAGCAGCACTGCATTTTGCATTCTTTCTTAGCAGTGGGTGCTCCATAAAACTGGTGCTGAGAGGTTAAAGACCTGAAAAAAACAAAACAAAACAACAACAACAAAAAAAAACCTCTGTGTATTCATATAGAGTATTTCAACTGCCATAAGATAACTACACAAGTAGCACTGTTATTCTTGCTAATATCCACAAAGAAAAGTTATTAAGATTTGCCATTGGTTTTAATTGACATTATTTGGAACCAGATATTTGTTCAACAAATGGCTAGAACAAGGTATCACATGAGAAAGTAGCGCTCTCCTGCTTCAGGTTTTTAGCTTTCATGTTACATCTCATCAAAGGTTACTTCAGGAGATTAAAATTTTCTTTTCTCTAACATTGGTGGAAACCTGCAAGGAAGATAGCCAGTAAATTTAAAGTAAGCTTAACGAAAGATGCAATTTTCACATAGTAAAGTATGCTATAAGGGTGTAAGTTGGTGCTGCCTGTAAAGAACTATTTATGATATAAACTTAGCTGTAGATGAAATGCCAGTCAAAGTTCATGATGAGACAAGGCCTGTTACTGCTTAGAATCGGAACTCTTAGAAAATTCATAGGACTTTTGGCTATATTTAGCAAAAGCATTTAAAATGTGCATGCATTGTACTGAAAGTTATGTATCTAGAAATTTACCTCAGGAAATTTTCAGAGATATGCACAAGGTTGTGTACAAACTTGCCCCTCAAAATGTTATTTGTAATATTGAAAAATGTAGAAGTATGTGTACAAACTTAGGGAAGGTTAGATTATGGCCCATTATGAAATACTAAGCAACTGGTAAATTGTGCTACAGAAAGCATTATTTCACAAGGTAAAGCACCAATAAATATTAAGAGAATATAGGTATGATATAGCATGTATAGTATGAGCCTGTTGTAAAATATGTTTGTAAATATTTACATGTAGAGAAAAGAATGAAAGGATTTACTTCACAATATTAGCAGGGGATGATTATACAGCCTTTTTTATTCTCTTTTTTGTTTTCCTGAGTTCTGCAAGTTTCTGCACTGAGTAAGTATATTTGTAGTGATTTTTTGTGTGTATAAGAAGAGGGTGAGGAGACAATGTTGGAGATTTCAGAATCAGTTGTTTGTAAGGCTTCTCAAACCTGGCTTTTTGACCCAACTCATCTTTGTAGAAACAGATTCCTGGACCCACCCAGACAGATGTTGATTCATTATGCCTAGGGTGAGTTTCCAAAATGTTTTCTAAAAAAAAACATGAGCAAACCCTCAGGTGATCCTGGTGGCAGTCACATATGGGAACCATTGATTTTGGTTCTTTTACTTTGGTGAAGGCAAATAAGAGGAGAGCAGCTCTTCCTACTCGTAGTATGTTGACATCACAGCATCTTGTCCAAGCCATGAGGTATGCTCCTCAAGGAGAGTACAAAAGAGGTATATTCCCTGAAGTAGAGAAGAACATGTGAGCACATGTGATCTAGCAGCACAATGAATGATGAAGACAATAAGTGCTCTATAGAAGAGAGAGACGAAAAAGTAGTGTTTGGGAAGACTTCATGAAGGAGGCATTAAGAGTATATGGAGTTTGGAGAGCCAGCCGGGAATGTTGGCTCCAGTCAAGCACTGACTCCAGCCATGAGATAAGGCTGCTGTTTTGTGGAAAGTGAGGAATTGGGGTTGAAGGCAGCAATGATTTTGGAGACAGCAGTAGGAAATAAAGGAGAGCAGATACAATTAATCCAGTATTATGAATCCCTGAAAGCAAAGCAGTAATTTTGTATCCTCCTGCCTATCACAGTACTTTCCACAGAAAAGGGACTCAGTAAATTCTTGGTCAATAAATTAATTAATTGCAGAGAATTCAGTACTGCAGATGGGTTAAATTTTATGCTGCAGGCAGGGAAACTCCATTAAAGATTTTTGAGAAAGGTAGTGGAAAGCAGAAACCCTTGTTTTGGAGAAAACAATGTGGTGGTAATTGTCAGGATATGTTTAAGAGGAGAAGGGAAGCAGGAAACCCCATTGTGATTTGGCACCACATTTGGCTACCTGCCCAAATATAACCTTGGGCAAGTGACCTGAGTCCTCTGGGACCCATGCATGGATATGCCTCAAGAGGCTCATGCGCCACTCCCCAGAAGATTGGCCAAATTTGTGTACATGTGAATCTGTGTGTTTTCTGGAGCAAGATTCCTAGATGTGTGAACTCCGGCCAAAAAACTACTCAAAGTGTAGTTTAAAGACTGGTAGCATCAGAATCACCTGGGATCATGTCAGACTGTAAATTTGAGGTCCCTACTCCAGACCTCCTTTATGACAACCAGTGAATATAGAGCCTAGAAATCTGTTTTTACAAGCTCTCCAGGTTATTCATATGCAGGCAAAAGTTTAAGAAGCATCTAGTAGCTTGGTTACATCTAAGGTGTTCACCAACTTAAAAATCTTTGACTATTTTGCAAAAGAATAAAAGGAAGAAATGAAGGAAAAAAAAAACTTCAAAAGATTACAAAATAAAGAAAAGTTGCGATGATTTAATGACATCTCGGTTAAACAGTCTTGGAAGAAATAGATGGGTTAGGTTTTGAAGCTAGATAACCAAGAGGATAGAAATGTACTTAACAGAAATTGAGAAGCTGTGTTGATGAGTTGTTTTGCACACAACAGAAAACTGAAACACAAATTATCAGTCAGATGATTATTCTTACTGGCATTGTTCCTACAGACAGAATCTGGACAGTTGTACGGGCAAAAAGGTACATTTTCCTTACCCATTTTGAGGGCCATGGCTGACACCTCTATAGCAAAAGATAGATTAGCAAGAGGAAAGCATAACAGATTTATTTAATCAAAAATGTGACACAGGAACTTTCAGAAATGAAGATCCAAAGACCTAGGGAAAACTGTGCATTTTTATGTTAAGGTTTGATAGCAAATGAACAGCCATGTAGAAATGTGGCTGGACAAAAGTATGATCTAATGGTAATAGACTGGGGGTAGGGAGTGGAACTCAGCAAGGCCTGTTTGTTAGATTCTTTTCTGTGTCTCCGTATGACATTCTTTCCTCTCAGTACAGGGCAGGACACCCATCACATCAGGGTCTTCAGGGGAGAAAAGAGAAAGTTAGAGAGTTACGTTTCTAGGTTTTATGGCTTGCTTTGGGGAAGAGTTCTAGTTTATATGACCAGCTTCCAGGGAGAAATGAGAGGAGAAAGGAGTACAGGCAAAGATCAGAGAGAACTTCTTGCTTCTGAGGCCCTTTCAATCTTCTTCCAGTCCAAAGTACTCAGCATGCCAAATGGCCATACTTGGAGGTATCATGTTCTGAGCCCCAACATGGGTCAGTGTGCCTTTGTAAGGTATTTGTTCAAGGATTACCCAACTGAATCTTTACAGTGATTGGAACATTGAATAGCCAGTCAGAAGTTGACAGTCAGAATGAAAGTTTGGCCAGATCAATAATACCAAGATATAAGTTGCTCTCTGTGTGTGTGTGTGTGTGTGTGTGTGTCTCTCTCTCTGTGTGTGTGTGTGTGTGTGTGTGTGTGTGTGTGGAAAAAATTCAAGCCTAAAATTGGGATTCCCACATGTGAAAAATATATATGTGTATGCATGTTAAGCCATTTTAGTCCTAGTCCTCATTTTAAATATCTCAGTAGTTCTTAATAAATTATATTCACTTTATAGCACATACTTTTATCTGAGTATGTCAATAGCAACTCAGGACCCTTCTATCTGCTATCTAAATATAGAACAGAAAGTATAGAAAACTGTATGTTGGGAGACACCCACTGCCATATAATTGCAACACCACTTCATACAGTGAGCATGTTTAGAGTAAAAGTAGTATGATTGGATGAATATGTATGATGTAAAATTCCTATTACATAGGTTTGAGATTGTTTTACATTTTTAAACAGAGCATTAAGAAATAATCAAAAATGGTTAGTTGAACAGGCAAAAATGAACTTTGGCTAATTTTGGCATAAACTCTCCAACTCTATAAGCCAAAAGATATCTTTAAATGAAACCAACTCCTTTGATTCAAGAAAGAGAAAAGATATGCAGATTGAAAAGAACTTTTAACTCTAAGTCTACACTATCATTAAGTGTACTTAGATTTGTACCATATAATTATTATGATTGTAGCAATTAATCAACTGATTAACATGTAGGGTCAGCAGTATCCAGTGATCTTATCTTGAAGCTTGAATTAATTAATTATACTTTCTTCAACATTATTATTTTCTATTTGCATACCCAGTTTGTACAAGTTGCCCCTTATTGACAAAATGTGGTTTAGTCTCTGTACTTATCACAGCAGGTATGAGCACTCACTGAGGTACTTTTGCTCATATAAAGTCAGAATTATAAGGAAACTGAAATATTGTCCATACTTTCTGAAATAATTGTCTTTTGTTATTTTCATTATCAAATATATAAATTATACAAATTAATAAGATTCTTTTGAATGGTAGAGAACATAAGATCAAATAACTCTTGTCTGAGTAAGTCAAATTCAGCGATACTATTGAAGCATCATATAGTCATTGTATTATTCAGGAAATTCAGCTTATATTGCAAGAAATGCCCCAACCTGCACCTTGCAAACACATGCTTTTTAAAAAATATTTTTAAATATTTTCAAATACATAATCTCTCTTGAAGAATCTCTTTTGCCGAGTTTTTGCAAAATGTTCAAAATTACATTATTCCCATTCGTTAGGTGAGGAAACTGAAGCAAAACACATGAAGTGGTTTGTCCAGAGCCTCCCAGATAGCTATTCTAGCAGTAATGGAATTGAGAAGCTCTTTTACCAAATACACACTGAAGGACTTCTTCAGCACGCACTAATGTTGAAAGTAGAAACAGTAAGATGAACAGGGCATGGTGTTGCACTCAAGAAATTCACAGTCCAGCAGGGGAAACAGACATGTGATGAGATATTTACAAGTGCAGCACCATAATAAATGTATGAAAGGCTGCGAGAGCAGAAGGGTAAGAATGTCAGTGCATTCTTCTATTCTATTGCTCATGGTGTTTCAAAATGACACCCTTGATGGAGTTGTTTCATATGAAAGAGGGTGGAATGCAAAAGAAAAAAAAAAGATTGTGATACGAAACCTGTTGCATATGCTAAAACTGCTTTTCTTTTTTTCTTTTTCCTCGAAGCCACTTATTAGCGGGGCCTGTCTCAGTTGGAGGCTCTGCCTTTTTTGCTTACAGACTGTCTGACGCCTTTATAAAGTGGGCCACTGCATTGTTGATTACTACACACCAGGGTGGTCTGCAAGCCACTGTTTTCTGCCATCCCACAGTGAGACAGCATCTTCTGATGTTCTGGTCTCATATGTCCTTAGAGAACGGTTTGTGTTTCCTAAGAAGCTTAAGTCTGGATGATTTACATGTAACATTTTAAACTCCAGTTGTGTAATGCCTTGACTGGGATTGATATATGCTGAAAACAGATTTTCAGTTCTGTATATGACAGTTAGTATGTGTTGTGTTGTCTACCCTCATTTATCTATGAGGCCAGAGAAGAGATGTGACCCACAGTAATGAGGATCTAAAAAGCCTGTCCTCTACTGCCGAATAACATCATGCAGTAGATGCTCTGACCACATACTATAATCTCATAATCAAATGATTAAGTGCTTGTCAATCCAAATAAGATGTGTTTAATTTTGACTTAAAAAGAAAACCGAGAGCAGCAATTGGGTTAAGACATGAAATGGTCAGTTTCCTTCTGCCTGCATTGAGTTGCTTTTCTTCCACATACTCTTTTGCTTTTTTCCAAGTGAAATGGCACATTTTCTGGATGTAAGAGTTTCGTCAAATGATCACAGAAAAAAGTCAAAAAATAATTCTACTCTGTTAATGAAAAATGGATATTTGTACTTACCCTCATGAGTATTAAAAGAAAAATAATGCATGAAATTCCCTAGAAATGTGCCTATCATGCTATCCTGACTCAAACCAGGAGACCTAGAGTATGATATTGCTAATATAATACATGTGGTGGGTGTGAGTGGAAGTGTGTATGTGAGATTTATCATTGCCATAGTGTAAAAGAGTTGAATTAGCTTCCACTTGACTAGATGAGAGCTCTTAGTTCTTATTTTGAAAGCAATCAATTGAGCATGGTTAATTAGGATATCACCAAGTAGTTAAAAAAAAAAAAGAAAGAAAGAAAGAAAGAAAGAAAGAAAAACAGGAAAAAAGCAAGGCACTTATTAGAAAGTATACTTTAAATCTGCTCACATTACAGTGCTGATCGAAGGATTATGGAAAGGATACACCAAAGCAGAAGTTGTTAGGTGCTTTCTGCACAAACACATTTTTCTTCAATTACAACAAATTATTATAGTTATTTTATGTGGTACTGCAAGGCTGCCTTTATGTGAATCATTGAGTTACAAACAAAGAACACATTTCAGTCCTCGAAGCAGTAATTGTAAGAGGACAAGCCAAAAAAATCCCATTTGGGGAAAAAAATTAATCTTTAATTCTGCTCTTATTCTGTCCATCAGAGCTCTTTTATCTCAATTTACAAACATACATCGCTTTATATAATGTTAAATTACAGTGAAAATTCAAAATAACTAGCAATATTAACTAGCTATCCAAGATTTATATGGTATCATTTTATTTAAGGTATGCCTTTCACTTAAAATGTCCCAGTGTGAGAAATAAATTAACTTGTCTCATTAATATGGAAAATAAGAATGGTTTTCATATTTTCACAGACATGCCCTCTTCATTATATTTTGATGTGTATAAGACTCATTTCAAAGTAGGTCCAGAAATCTAGCAGCCCAAGAAAGCTGAGTATTAATCCTCAGAATATCAGTCCACTCAGAGGATTGATACTGCAGCACCCAGTTTGTACCCTACATTTACTAGTAAGCTCAATGGGAGTCCTCTTAACCCTGGGCAAGGTTGAACACTTGCATGATTTGAGGTTTGCAAACAAAAGTACAAAAGCAAAATGCACATTCTGCCCTAATGCTTAGATGGTTTCTTGTTACTCGGGTTCTGTAATTTAAACTTTAGCCTTCTTTTATGCATTAATTTAAGAGTTACTGTGCGGCAACCATTGAATGAAGCAAGTGTCCTGTAATTTGTGTGTTTGAGTGCAGAAACATACAAATGTTAAAATTCTACATGCATGCCCTAATTGTTCAAGTAACAGTATTAGCAGATATAACTGTTAGTAGCCTACAGGGTAACTCAGATTTGAACATATATTACATTTCCCTGCAGAAGATTCTGTTTTTATGTCAAGAATAAGAGCCATTTGCTCCTCTTCTCATTCATAAACTCAAGAGAATAAACTTGGATCTACATGTTGAAGCTGAACATGTTAAATCCTTGACTATTCACGTCTACTAAATCCTTGGGCTGTTTTGTTTTTTCCTTCCCTCCCCGCACCTCCTTCTCATCCTTTGTTATAAAACTGCTTTAATTTACCTGAAAATAAGTGTGAACCCAGGTAAAAATTGAAATAATCAGAAATAATAGCTTTAAATTTCCAAATGAAGAGTTGCCTTGTATCCAATATGATAGCAGAGGTTTTCACCATGCCCTGTAATCACAAATAAATTTTCCTATGATTTTTGCATAATCACAGTTTTTCCAAAGAAAATCCTTTCCTCATAAAGATGCATTGTTAGATGCACATTTCTCTATCTTCATCTCTTATTTCTATTTTTATTGTTTTTGCCATTCTGGGAGCAAACAGTAAGGCAGTCTTTGCAGTTCAACTATGTAAAAGAGGGTCATAGCTCTGTGAATATAACAAGACATAGTGCAAACCACGCTTTTAGTCTCAGACCAAGTAATTTATAAGCAAGTCAAAAGATTTCTCAGACTTCATTTTCTAACCCCTAGTCAATGTACATGAGTCTTAGCATAGTCAAGGTCATAGAGAGCAAGGTATTTCCTAAAACTTGCTATATTTATCAAATACTGTAAAAAAGCAAAACCTCTCTCTCTAGCAACAAGCTTAATTTTCTCCTATCATTCATCATCATCATCATTGTCATCAATGTAACCAGTTAAGTAACCAGCATGTGGTTCTATACTTTGATGTTTTCTGAAGAAGCAACACACTGAAAGTCAGATCTCTTGTTCATTTCAAAACAGTCCTCAAATTCTCCTTTGGACAAGAAAACAAAACTTTGGAGAAATTGACATCTCAGTCCCTGGTTAGGAAGTAAATATGGAAGTGCAAAATAGCATTTTTAAACAAAACTGCTTTCCTGACCGTAACTGAATTTTCACATTGTCAGCACTTCCATTATAAACATTTTTTTTAGTTGGGAGTTTATAACGCAAATGTAAAGATTTGCTATGGGCTAAATCTCAACCCAAGAGCAAATGTTTATAACAATTTTGAAAACAATCAGCTTGCCCATTTGTAGTTATGCATGTGTTCATCATCTGTTATTGCTTGTCCAATGCTCTCCAACTTCTGGGAGAAAAAGCAGACATCTGGAGAGAAGAAACAATGTTTGCTCTCCAGCAGATGTAATCTGTTTTCCACAATCATTGAATAAGGAAGGTATTGAACAAATGTGTGCCCTTTAATACAAGGAAATGAAAATGACAGGATTCTGCCTGCATGCCAATACTGTGGAAATGCTATTTGGACAGTCTATGAATTGGCCACTTTGGATGACTAGAACTCAAAGTTCTACCCATTTTACAGGTGGAAGGAACTAATATCTAACATGAATGACAGCAGTGAAATACTTTCTCCTACAAAGTACATTACACTTTAGGGACTGCCAGAGTAAGTAAAGAATAACCATTTCATTAAAAACTATTTTTTACCACAAATATTTAATATTTTCCAAAATTTTATAAATTATTTCTTGTCTTCCAGTCTCATGTTGTTGGAGTTTTTGTCTTCTTTTAAACTCAGTCAGTAAACTAAGTAGTCAATTAGTACCCTAGGGGAAAAAAATAACTAAAAAATGTTATCTAGCTATATGTCCTGTTGCGCTGAGAGATAGATGCTGGGACTATGTAGATTTGTTTTCTCCAAAACGATACAACATTTCGGTTTTCTTTGGTGAAGTGTCTATTTTTATTACCTACCTGAGGTGGCACCATCATTATTCAAACGGCAAGAATGCTTTACCAAGAAAAGAGTGGGTTGGGAAGTGATTTAAATTCTCCTGCTTCAGGCGCTAATGAGTTCCACCACATCAAACAAGTCATGTGTCCTCTCAGATCTGTAGTTTGCCTCTTTAAAATGGGATTATTAAGTAATCTGTAATCATCTTTTCTGGCTCAAAATGTGATGGTTTTATGGTGCTATACCTTACAGTACCTTCCCTGGATGTTTGCAGTTCCTTAGTGAACCAAGTCTTTCATCTGATTTTCCCATAGTCTTGGGAACTGCACCCACTAAGTATCCTCAAAGTTAGGAGCATAGCTAAATGAAGGAGACACGAAAGCACCTTTGCCTTGTTTTGAGGCCGGTAAAATTGAAGGTTTTTATACGTGGCAAATCCTGACTGTCAATACAATTCATTTGGTATTGCTGGGGTTTCTGTAGTACGTATTGAGGATGATGAAATTAAATTCTTGGTTTAATTTGTCATATCTATATGGTGGCAGTTAACATACCTCCCTATTTGTTAAGTTTTGAAATATGTTATTTTATTACCAAAACCCTTAGAGTAAAATATGATCTTCAAAATTAACTCCAGGGTGTGATTACATAGCACTCATCTCATGGTTCATGTTCACCTAAATCAGCACCATAGGTTGTGCATTTTTGCTATGCTAGAGATACATTCCCACGGTGTTCTAGAGGACTCCTGGAGGAAACTCCTGTATCTCTATGCACTAAGTACACTGTTCATACATAAGACTGTCAATTACTTATATCTTGTGATCAACAGAAAAAGTGCACTGCAATGAATTCACTAAAATACAGGTTTCCTAGTCTTATCCAGAATAAAAATCAGGGAACATTTAAGTTTGTTTGCTCTTGTTATGTGTTCATTTTCAATAAAAGCTATAGTAATATAAAGGTAAAATTGTGCTGTATTGCGGTGATTCATACAGATTTTTTCACCAAAATTACGAGCACAACTTTCACCCCCAAAGGTTTCCCCATGCCCTTTCATAATTTCATTCCTCCACTCCCTAGTCCCTGCCCCATAGAAAATTTCTTTTTTTTCCGGTTTATTTTGCGTAGAACAATTTATTTTAAATTTCATTAATGCTGTTGTTGTGTATCAAGTGATTTTATTGCTAAGTAGCATTACACTGTATGATACAATAAAATTTGCTTATGATTTTATTTACTTGTTGATAGACATTTGGAGTGGTCAGTTTGGGGTTATTTACAAATGAAGCTGCAATGAATACTTGGGTATAAGCCTTTATATGAACATATGCTTTCATTTCTCTTGCATAAATACCTAGGAGTGGAATGACTGGGTCATATGGTAGAGGTATATTTAACTTTATAATTAGCTACCAAACTGTATTGCAGAGTAACTATATCATTTTCATTCCTACCAGCAGTATAGGAGATATGCATTTCCTCCACATCGTCATTAACACTCAGGATGGTCAGTTAATTTTAGCCATTTAAGTAGGTTTGTAGAGGTGTTACACTGTGGTTTGTATTTCCATTTCCCTAATGGTAATATTGGGCATCTTTTCATGCTGATTTGCTATCTTCATGTTTTCTTTGGTGAAGTGTCTATTAAAATATTTTGTCCATTTTTATTAGGTTTTTACGTTTTCTGATTATAGAGTTTTCAGCATTATTTATATCTTCTGCATATGGTGGAAATACCATCCTTTCTCTTCTCCATCATCTTTGCATTTTTATCAGATGTCGATTGTCCATGTAAGCAGAGGTTTATTTTGAGGCTATCCACTTTGGGTCATTGATCTATATATCTAACTCAATGCCAGAACCACACTTTCTTTATTAGTGTAATTTTGATATAAGTTTGAAAGTCAGATAGTTCTTTACTTTTTTCTTATTCAAACTTGTTTTTGCTATTCTAGGTCAAGGGTCAGCATTTTTATTTTTTTCCTGTGGAGGGACAGAGAGTTGATATTTTAGGGCTTGTGGGACATATGGTTTCTTTTTGTAAGTACTCAGTTCTACACTTGTGTGCAAAAAACAGCCATAGGCAATATGATGTGACTGTGTTCCTGTGAAACTTTATTTACAAAAGAAGGCAACAAGCTGGAAGTATACTGCAGGTCATAGTTTGCTGGCATTTGTTCTAAGTCCTTTGCATTTCCACATTAACTTTAGAATCATCTTGCTAACTTACATATATTTTTAAAAGCTTGCCAAAATTTTAATTGGCTTTCTATTACACCTATAGATTAATTTGGGTGCAATTGACATTTTCATAATATAGGGTTTTCCAACCAAAGAACAAGTTATATCTCATTATTTAATGAGGTCTTCTTTAATTTTTCACAACAGTGTTTTACAATTTTAATTGCACATACCTTTGGTCATATTTATCCCTGAGTATTTCATATTTTTAATTCTATTATAAATTGTATTCTTATTTCATTTTCTGCTTGTTTGATGCTACTATACAGAATTGTAACTGGTTTTGTATTTTGTTTTGTACTCTGCAACATTGCAATACTCAGTTATTGGTTCTGATAGGTTTTTGGTAGAGCATCAGATGTTCTACATAGAAGATTACGTGATCCTTGGATTAAAACAATAATATTTTTTGGCTTTCTAGCTGGATACATTTTTTTCTTGCCTTATGGCATTGGCTAAATCTCCAGTACCATGTTAAGTAGAAATGAGGAGAGCAGACATTTCTGTCCTGTTCTTTCTTTAGATGGAAAGCATTCAATCTTTCATTATTAAGTATGATGCTAGTTTTAGGTTTTTCCTTCCCATCTGTCCTAAGTTTGCTGAGAGTTTTTAATCACAAGTAGGTGCTGTATTTTCTCAGAAGTTTTTCTGGCATCTACTGAGATGAACATGAGGTTTCTCTTTTCTAGTCTGTTAATACAATAATTACAATGATAGATTTTTAAAATGCTAAATCAAAACCACATTCCCAGTACAAACCCACTTGGTCATGATATGTTCATTTTTGAGTTTCATTAAAATTTTGTTTAGAATTTTCATATCTATATTTATAAAGCATATTAGTCTGAAGGACTTTTTCCACCTTATATCTTTGTATGGTTTTGGTATCAGGACAATGCTGGCCCTAATTGAATGAGCTACAAAGCACCATCTTCTTCAATTTTGTGAAAAAATTTTAACTAGAAATTCAATTTCTGTAATAGAGACAGGGATATTCCTAATTTCAAGGAATTTCTCCATTTCATCTATTTTGCTAGATATATTGGCATAAGTTTGTTCATAATATTTTCTTATCATTCTTTTATTATCTATGGAATAATGATGTCATCTCCCTCATTCCTGACTTTAGCCTCAAAGGGAAGGAGAATACAAATATTTAAAGAACTGATTGAAATTTAACAAACATGAAATAAAAGAGAAGAGAAATAAGTCTTCCTGAAGGAATACTACCTGCACCCCATACTGGGTCAGCATCCCTTATCACCAGTCCTTTTCCTCATTTATAGCACTTTTCTTAATTTTGTTTGTATAGTTTGGTATGACTAGCCATTTAATTCCTGTTTTGTTTGTTTCCATAGTGCCAGAACAGGGCACAGTACCTGGCATATAATAGCTGCCAAAAGTTATTCTTCTACTGTTTTACTGGGTTATGAATGAATTAGTGTAGTCACTTCCCAGATTCTGGAAGTTTTTCTACTAAGTTTTTATCCTGAAGGCAATTAAAATCTACTGAGGATTTTTTTTTTTTTTTTTTTGGAGACAATCTTGCTCTGTCGCCCAGGCTGGAGTGCAGTCGCACGATCTTGGCTCATTGCAAGCTCTGCCTCCCGGGTTCACACCATTCTCCTGTCTCAGCCCCCTAAATAGCTGGGACTACAGGCACCCCCTACCACACCTGGCTAATATTTTTGTATTTTTAGTAGAGACGGGGTTTCACCATGTTGGCCAGGATAGTCTTGATCTCCTGACCTCGTGATCCGCCTGCCTCGGACTCCCAAAGTGCTGGGATTACAGGCGTGAGCCACTGTGCCCAGCCTCTGCTGAGGATTTTAAACAAGTATATGACATGAGTAGATTTGAAATATAACACGTATATTTAGAGAATGCAAGAGGGCAAACAAAAGAAGACTGGGGCTAGGGAGTCAGTGAAGAAGCTCTTGGTTATTTAAGCAATATTCAGGGAGTAGAAATTTTAGAATTTGTTGGCCAATGACCATCAACAGTAGAGAATAGGGAAATTAGATCTAGGCATTGAGAGAAAAAAACAGAACAGATTTTCAGAATTATGGTTTGGAAGATTTGCTGGAGTGTGGTGTCATTAAAT
Source organism: Colobus angolensis palliatus (assembly GCF_000951035.1). Taxonomy (NCBI): domain Eukaryota; kingdom Metazoa; phylum Chordata; class Mammalia; order Primates; family Cercopithecidae; genus Colobus; species Colobus angolensis. The sequence continues at coordinate 6,353,931 of NW_012114566.1, forward strand.
AAATTTTAAAATAATGGTATAAGAGAACACTTTATATTTCAAAATGACAAGTGCCCAGTTTGTTACCTGTGTAAATTGGCTCTTTGATTATTTCATCCCTGCAATCATTCTCAATGAGGTCACTATAGCTTACTTCAAAAAGGAGTTGAGAAAAGCATAATATACTTAGGTTTGTGATAATGTTTCATTATCAGGTATAGAACTGATTCAGCCAAATCACTACAATGGATTTATGTAAGTGAATTTTGCAAAAAGTGAAAAAGCCCTTTAAATATGAAATTTTTTGATATTACTTTTTGTATAGAAATTGTGCTAAAATGCATCACATACTTCCCTAAAGTATTTTCAGATTTTGCCAGTCACTCTAAGAATAGATATTCTAAGCATCCTCATTTATCCAATTAATACATTGAGACTCAAAAAGGTTGACATTTCTAGGATCACCATTTTGAACTGTCAGTCTCAAACCCAAGTATTTTTATTCCAAATCTGGCTTCTTTCCCCCTTACTAAACTAACTCTATGTATATTGTGATATAATCTGGTAATGTTCTCATGAATATGTGGAAATTAATTATAAAGACAAAAGAACAACCAAAAGTTAAAATATGACCTGAGAGGGTGAGGAGGCAAGGGGATTACTTGTGACAAGGAGTTTAAGATTAGCCTAGGCAACAAAGCAAGACCTGTCTCTAAAAAATGAACAAGAATTGTCTGGGTGTGGTGGCACACATCTGTATTCCCAGCTACTCTGGAGGCTAAGGTGGGAGGACTGCTTGAGCCCAGGAGTTTGAGACCAGCCTGGGTGATATAGCAAGACTCTCCATCAAAAAATGTTAAAATATGAATTCTGATAAACTAATGGCAAAGGTAATAACTTATTTCCCTAGGGCAGCATTTTTTCCCTGAAGTTATTGTGGTACAGGTGGTATTTGGTTACATGAGTAAGTTTATATGTTACATGTACACGAGTAAGTTTAGGGGTGAGATTTGGGTGCACCCATCTCCCGAGCAGTATACACTGCACCATATCTGTAGTCTTCTATCCCTCGACCCCCTCCCACTCTTCCCCTCAAATCCCCAAAGTCCATTGCATCATTCTTAAGGGCAGCATTTTTCAATGACAAAGTAGAACATGGTGTTATGGAGAGAATATGAACCTTAAAGTCAGGTAAATGGGTTCAAATTTGGGCCCTACCATATACTGCCAGACACTGTGTGGTAATCAACAGGATTTCAACACATCAATTTTCTCATCTTTAGAATGAATCTGTTATCTAACTGATAGGATTATTTTAAGTATTAATATCTTTCGATGTGTAATTTCTAACATGAAGCCTGGCACTGTTAAATGTTAGTTTTCCTTTCTTCTCCATAGTAGAGTTGATTTTAGGAGCAAGGATTTTAGCTTTTATATATTACAACCTTACTATGCTAGGTAACTACCTGGTGGTATGAAGGTATGAAGGTGGTAATAACCTTGGTAAAAATAAAAATGAAAAATTACCATGCAGTTTGGAAGAATTAAGTACATAGACCAAAAACAAGAATCAGTGTCTTCCTGCTTCCAACAAATCCACAGTTTGACTCTCGGCAGTCAGCCTCACCAAGGTTGCCCCACCTTAACAAGTGATGCCAAAAATAAAAAGTTTCAAAAGAACAAGACAACTCAGCATTCAGTATGTCCATTTTCCAGATTTATGTCAACAACTAGAAATATCATTTGGTTTTCTTCTAGGATCAAAAAACCATTAGCTTCTATGCAGTATGTGGTTTTTCACTCACTGCAGGTCTTGTTTAAGCACGTTCTCATTCTGAACTGATTAAGTGCTGCTTGATTTCTGGATGGCAGTTGCTTATAAGTTATAATATTTCTTAGTTATAATAGTTTCTTAGTTATTGTGCAGAATCCACAATGATGCTTACCTTGCATATAAGATGATGTTTTTATCTGCAGAAGTCATCTTTGACCACACTACCCACAGATCTAGAGTAAAAAGACACCACAAATGGCTGAAAATGTCAACATAAATAACTATCAATAAATGTTATGGAATGTGGCAAAGCATTTGGCTTGTGTCTTCCCAACCTATCAGAGCTAACTATGGCTATTACTGTCGCAAGGGATGCTCCCGGTTTCGCTATATACAGTATTTATAAAGTGCCCATCACCAAGGTATCTAAACACTTGGGCAACCTAATTAGGCTAGTCAATTACTTGTGCAAAAGTAGAAGAAGTGCCCTTCCTTATATCCCACTTCAGTGGAACCAATTTGATTGTGTTTTTGAAAGCAAGAAAAGCCTTCTGTGAGAATAGCTTTTTAGGCCCCTTGTTCCAAGAGTAAAAGACTGTCTGGGTAAAGAAATGACTATTTCCTATTCCTGAAGGTGATAATGTTCTGAATCAAGCAACTCTCCAGTGGTAGAAAACACCGTAGCCCAGAGATCTTGAAGGAGAACACTTTATTCCCTTTTCTTTTGAACTTCACTCTGGGGGCAAGTAATGGAAAAGTGCTTTCTAAAAGCAGTTCACCTGCATGTGAATTATTTCCGAAGCCTTCCTTGGTGAGAAAACTGTGTTCTCTCCTGGCCCCCTGAGTCAGAGAAAGAGTACTCCTCCTCCTCTTCAGGAGATTTAACTGGGTCAGGCCTAAAGCAGAACTTGGTCATGAAGACCTCCCTTCTGACTTCTATTTTGGACAGACATGGACAAAGTTTCTAAGACAAAGTTTCTGGTGTGTGTGTGTGTGTGTGTGTGTGTGTGTGTGTGTGTGTGTGTGGAGTGAGGGCATGTTATCCATTAGTGAAATCACTAATAAACATTTTAAGAATTTATTGTTGATCAAATACTTTTAAAAAGCTGTTTTTGGTCGGGCGCGGTGGCTCACGCCTGCAATCCCAATACTTTGGGAGGCAGATGCGGGCGGATCACGAGGTGAGGAGATCGAGACCATCCTGGCTAACATGGTGAAACCCCGTCTCTACTAAAAATACAAAAAATTTAGCTGGGCTTGGTGGCGGGTGCCTGTAGTCTCAGCTACTGGGGAGGCTGAGGCAGGAGAATGGCATGAACCCGGGAGGTGGAGCTTGCAGTGAGCCGAGATCGTGCCACTATACTCCAGCCTGGGCAACAGAGCAGGACTCTGTCTCAAAATAAAAGCTGTTTCTGTGTAAATGAAATACTGTATTTATTATGTTTATGTGTTTCTCAGGCAAACTGAATACCATGCTTATTCAGAAAAATAGTATGTCGCTGATGTACACTTCAGGCTAAAGAACAGTTATCTTTTTGTACTAGAAAGATTTCTTCCTTCAATTTATTATGAATTCAATTTGATATGAATCTAACTTACATGATATCTTATTTCATAATGTTTTTCATAGCTAAGTAAAAATCAAGTCAACATGGCCTTTAATGTTTCAAAGTATAATTTAAGAGTTCAGAGAACTAGCATTTTACCTTGAAAATGAGTAAACTATTATTTTGTTCTCTAGTCATTCCACCTATATAATGTCTATCATATTGCTTATTGCTTAGTTCAGATTTCAAACAGTCTTATTTTCTCTTTGTCATTTCTTCATGTCATAGTCTCTCCCCTCCTGATGTGATTTGTTGATTTGTCATTGATTTGTTCCTATTGTGGCCTTGGGACATTATTCTGAGACTTTGTTCAATTCAAATTCTTTCAGTGCCTCAGTCCTTCTGATTCTGTTCCTTCAGTTTAGTGTTCCTGTTTTTTATTCATTCCTTGTCATAACAGTTCTCTCCTATCTTTCAATATACATTTTTTGAAAACATCCCTATGCGGCCACATCAGTTCCTTCACTAACTACTCCTTTTCTTTCTCATCAGAATCATTTGAAATTGTAATTCCCAGAATTTCATCTTTTAGAGCATTGGATTCCTCTTGAGCCATCTTCCTGTACAGAAATTCTCACCAAGGGATCTTAATTTTTTCTCTGGCCATTAAAATGGTGGTTGAAATTATTGAACATCTACTTCATGACAGGAATTTTATGTGTGTTATCTTGTTTACTCTCTACAGCTCTCTTATAAGCTAGGTTTATTATCTTCATTGTACCACTTTGAAGACTAGAGTTCATAGAAGACATGTATAGGCAGTAATAGACAGAGCAGGGCAGAATTTCAGGTATATTTGTCTCAAAAGCCTATACTCTTAACCATTATGTTCATATCTTGTATCTCAGAATTAAACTGTCCTAATTATTTTCTCCTGTAAATTACAGAGACTTCCAATTATTCTTATGTTGGTATCAAGTACTGTGTCAATTGGATAGGGTTTAGCTGTAATTGACAGAAAATCAACTCAACAGGGTTTAAGGAAAGAGGCAATGTTTTGGCTCATGGAACTAGAAATCCAGAGGCAGGGTAAATTACAGGGTTTGTTCATACAGGGATTCAAAGATGGAGATCACAGACCCAGGCCCATTTTTTTTTTTTTTTTTTTTTTTTTTT
>NW_012114566.1:6358456-6375956 GCF_000951035.1 Colobus angolensis palliatus
TTTTTTGCTGCTCTGCCACCTGTAGAGCTAGCTTCATCCTAATGCTGATTGCAGCATTGTGTAGAACGCTCACCAGTGGCAACACAAACCATGTCCTTCCTCTGTCACTTCTGGGAAGGGATAGAGGAAGGCATTGTTCAGGAATCTCAAACACACACACTTCCTTTCACTTAATTGATTTGACTTCTATCACATGCCCATTTCTTAATATAGCCAGGTCATTTCCATTTGAATTAATCACAGCTGATATTTTGAATCAGGGACTGAGGTCGCCTAATGACAAGTCATATAATACATCACTGAACAATACCAGAATTCTCTTTAGAAAGAGGAGGAGAAGAATAGATGTAGGATAGACAGTCAACAGTATCTCCTGCCCAACTCATTGACTGCCTGACATGCACATGCACCCTTCGGCTCAATGTTTACTTTCAGAGCCCTCGTATCTACTTGAAACCACTCACTGCTCACACAGCCTCATACAGCTACTCTTCCATATATGTTCCAAATATAGCTCCAAAAATCTGAGGTGTGATGTGACTTTTCTATCTTAACAATACCTATCTGCCACCACAGCACTTAAAACTTATAAGTAGGGAAAAGGGATAACAACAACTAAAATTTCTATTTAGTGGGTCTCTAATATGCGGCATGGGGGTGATGGATATGTTAATTTTACTTGTGGTAACTATTACACAGTGTATACATATATCAGATTATCACATTGTGCAGCTTGAATATATTCATCTTTATTCATTAAATATTTTTTTAAAATTCTATTTGGAAAAGTGAGCAGTGGAGAGCTTATGGTAGTTTGTGTGATATTCTGCTGACCAGGAAGAGTGTGTCTTCCATGCCCTGGCTGGGTAGTGATTTCCTGGATCAGCCAGTCTGATAGCTCTTAGTTCTCCTTTCTGAAAGATTCTTAGGTGCCCATTGCTTTCCACAGTCACAGGTGAGAAAGGAGGACATTCTCTAGCAGTATCCCTTCCCAGCCACTACCACCTAGGGGCTAGTGGTGACATTAAGGAGTTGTCTGCCCTTCTTAGCCAGGCATGGGTTTATGTGGTAATACAAGCCCTTTAAAAAATTTAGAAGATTTCTGGTTTGTTTCTAGTCTATTATATCAGCTTTCATTAGTTCTAGAGGTCTTTTGTAGGAATTCTGGAATACTCATGTCTTAGCAACTAGTTTCTGTGTTCTGCTCATTTCTCTGGAACTTGGTTTAGTCAGTGCTTTCTATCTTGCAGTTTTTTTTTTTTTTTCTCCCAAGAGAATTTGAATAGGTGGGTGTTCATCTTAAGGAAAGATGCTAGAAGTAGCCACCATGAGCCAACATCCTGAATTTTGAATTTTTCCTACCATTGTTCCTAATATGTGGGTAGGCACGTGGTCTGTGTTCCAAAATATAACAGATGTGAGTCTCAAATGTTTTGCTGCCATGTGACAAACTTCATAGCCTGGGATGATGGGGGTCTTCATCCCTTCCATGCTAACTCCTCCACTCAAACTCACCTCTCTGTAAAACCTGTTACTCAAAGTGTACCCATTCGATCTGTTTTTTAAAATTGTATCAATACATTTCTCCTTCCTGCTCCACATTCTGTATAATTCTCCAACTGTTGAATGTCTTTCCTATTCTGTAATCCCAGAAAATTTAGAAGACAATGGGAATTCCAATTGCATTTAGGGAAAAGTTGTTTTTGCTGATACTGCTTTCAGGCAAATACCAAAGTTCCATACTTTTTGGCAGAATTTGGGAACCCACAAAGGGAAATGTACCCTGACAGATTAAAGCAGGGTTAGTGTTTAACCTAAGAATCAAAGGGCGGGAAACAAGGAGGACTTTATTTAAAAATTGTAAGAATAAGAATGAACCCTAAAATGAACACTTTATGAATTACTAGGAGAACATTTCAGGAAATTACTCACCTGTGTAAAACTCAATGAACTGTACATGTGATGTATCGCCACTGGAGTCATCTTGATTTGAGTACAAGTAGGAGAAATTGAAAAGCAAGCGCTATGTGCTTAAAGAAAAGACTGGGCTTACCATATATGTTTCCTTGAGATAAATCTTCTCCTAATTCATGATCTTTTACCTAGGAGTGGAAACAACAAAGAGAGTTTGTGGCGGCCAGCAAATAACAAGGCTGTGTCTTCATTGTATCTCATCCCACGTTCTATTAGTTTTCTATTGCTGTTGTAGCAGATTACCACAAACTTAGCAACTTCTTACAGTTCTGTAGTTTAGAAGTCTGGCACAGGTCTCACTGGGTTAAAATCAGAGTGTTCTTAGAACTGTACTTCTGTCTGAAGGCTCTAGGGAGAACCCGTGCTCTTGCCTTTTCCAGTTTCTAGAGGCCTCCCACATTCCCTAAATTGAGAATAGCCAGCTTCCTGCATCTTCAAAACCAGCAACGTTGCATCTCTCTGACATTCTTCCATTCTCATATCTCTCACTGACCACAACAAGGATTTCTTTGCTTTTAAAGACCCAGGTGATCAGATCAGGCCCACCCCAGTAATCCAGGATAATCTCCTCACCTCAAAGTCCTTAACTTAATCACACTTGCAAAGTCCCCTTTGCCACAAAGATAGAATTTTCTTAGGTTCCAGAGATTAGGATATTGCCATCATAATTGAAGTTCTATTATTCTGCCTACCACATGTTAAGTTGATATAATATTGCTTACATGATAAACACTTGAAATGTGACATTGTTTTTATATATATTAATAAAATAATGAATGTTGAATTAATGTCAATTATGAATAGAGGGAGAAGGAATAAATGAGACACACAAGGATATTTAAAAAAGTATGTCTTCTTAAGGTGTATGTGTTCTTATTAAGAAAATAAGATTTTAAGTGGTGACTCCTTGAAAGTAAGTGCTGAAGGGAAGTTTGTTAATTTAATCTTCAGGAAAATGCAATTTATCATAATTTGTGATAACTTATAAAAGTTCAGAAAAAAAATATACACTGATGGTGGGGCTTGCTGGTTCTCACCCTAATCCTAGCACTTTAGGAAGCCAAGGTGGATTGCTTGTGCTCAGTAGTTTGAAACCAGCCTAGGCAACATGGTGAAACTCCATCTTTACCAAAAATACAAAAATTAGCCGGGCTTGGCGGCATGTGCCTATTGTCCCAGATACTCGGGAAGCTGAGATGGAAGGACCACATGAACCCAGGAAGTTGAGGCTGCAGCAAGCTATGTTTGCACCACTGCACTCCAGCCTGGGAGACAGAGCAAGACCCTGTCTCAAAAAATAAATACATATATAAAAATATATTTTAAGAAATATTTTTAAAAAGAGAAATTTTTTTTTAAAGTTGAAGAGAATCAAAGAGAAAGGGTTGAAGTATGTTTTGTAGATTTAGAAATTTTAGAATGGGAACTAGGTAACACTGTTGGCAAATCTGAAATGAAGTCTAAATTTCAAATCTCATAGGATAGAAAGTACTGTGTAGATATTCAGATTTATCTGGATCTTGACAATACGTTGATGTAACACTACCATCACTTCCTAAAGGGTGACCTCACTGCCTTGATTTCTGTTTTCTTTTTTTGATCATTGTATTGTTTTCAGCATACAGAGCAAAGTTTGACGACAGCTTTCAGCTCTGAATGACTAATGAATTGTTCATCTGTGTGTAGAATCTCCGTGGTGAAAGCTCTGTGTGAGTCTCTATTCCTCCCTATTCAAAGATGACATCGTCGATTGTGGTGATATTACCCACGTACGCAGATCCAGCTGAAAATACAAATGAGAGACTAGCATTCCTTTCTAAAACCCAAGCCTTAAACTATGCCCTTTGTTTGCAGGTGCAATTAGCTGTTTGACAAGCCTGTTCTCTGACTCTTCTTTTTTGTACAGCCTGCACGACCATCTCACTCTAAATAAGTCACCCCCTTTCTTTTTCTGCAGTTCATCTGTCAGTTATTTTCTCATCTTAGAGAAGCCTGAAGTTCTGATATACTTGTGGTTCAAATCACTCTTACTGCAATACTTTGATGAGTAATTTCAGCTTTCCATCTGAAGCTAAATACATAGACAATCCCAATGAAACTCTTCAAGAATTCTCCATAAAATCAAGGATCCAGGCCACAAAATTATTCCAATTTATAACACAAAATTTGGTTCCAATAATACTTCCCAAAGAGGAAGGATGGGAGAAAAATTAAATTCATTTAGAAGTAAAATATAATTTAAAATAAATAGTCTTCTGTCTATAAAAGAATCTAAATTTTAATTGTTTAATATTGGAATTGGTAACCAGGTTGAAAGTTTAAACTTCTATCAGGCCTCAGACCCCTGAGCTTAAACCTTAAAACCTTAATTACAGCTAACATTGATTGAGCATTTATAGACCAGGTACTAATCTAAGAACACTAAAAGTTGTCCACTTAAGCTTCACAGCAACCCTAAGAGATAGATACTATAATTATCTCTATTTTTCAGATAAGAAAATTTCAGGTATAGAAAAGTTATTTACTTTATTCAGCTGTCCAGTAGAAAGGCTTGTGCTCAGACTTCGCCTGTGTAATGTCAAAGCCAGCTTCCTTAGCCACTGTACCACACTACCTCTCCCATGTCTCCTATTTTGAGGCATAGTTGGACATGAATCACTTGCCTATACCAAGATGGAACCAGTGAGAAAAGTACAAACTTAGATCTAATGCCTAGAACAGCGCATAGAGTACAGCAAATTGAATGAATGAATGAATGGACAAACTAAACCCCCCATGTCATGGCTCAGACCTTTGAAGGACTGCCACAAGTATAGATACCCTATGGAAATTTTAAAAGGTAATGATAGCAACAGCCATGGTTTGTTGAACTACATTTCCTAGTTCATAGATGACACCTTCTAGCTGTGTCCCCACAATGTTGGAAGGGGCAAGGCAGCTCTCTGGAGTCTCTTTCATAAAGGCACTAATCCTATTACCTAATTACCTCCCAAAGGCCCCACTTTCTGATATCATCATGGTGACTAGGTTTCAACATACAAATTTTGAGGAAACACATTCAGATCCTAGAAGATAGATATATTTTATAATCCAGCAAAACACTTGCCTCAGGGTATTCTGCTAGTCTGGGAAAATGAGAGTCCTCAGCCCTGAAGGACAGGGAGATGGCCACATATATCCTGAGGGAGCCAGGATATATCTGATCTGAGAACTAACACCAAAATAGAGGCAAAAGGGGACCAAATGGAAGTCTGGTGTACCATGCTGAAGTTAAGTTTAGGCTGACACAAGCAGCAAGGGTAGCATCCTGTTCAACCTGTGTGTGCAAGGCATGTAGACTAGAGTTTCTTAAATGCCCGTTAGTGCTTAAGGTAAAGGCAGACTTCAGACACCAGGAATGAATGGAGCCCCAGTGTGGCAGTCCATGAAGTACCATGGAATAGACAGAAGAGGCTTGAAAACACTAAGAATCAGACCCCATACAGAAAAGCTCTTGCTACTTCTCAACATCCTTTGAGCAAACCCCACCTCTGCCCCCAACTGCATTTCAGCCTCCTTTATTTATATCTTCTACTTTTATTCCCCTCATAATGAAAAGACCTCACCTGTTTCTCTGTATTTCTATTGCTATTGTGTTTTTTCTTGGTGTCAACATATTTTCTGCGTAAAACATATCATATCTTATATTGGAGGTTGAGCAAGGCCAGATGACAAAATCTGGGTTTCATGATCAGTGAGACTGATGACTCAGACTTTTGCCCAGCAAAAAGGCAGAGCAAAAGATGCAGAAGTTCAGGGATCCACCTAAGTGCACTCTGCCCACCTGTGCCAATTCTTCACAGCAGCATACTCCATGTTCCGGGGGTTCACAGCCTGACAGAGTAAGGGACCTAATAGGTCACTGGAGACCAGAAGCCCCTGTTGGCATCCTGCTCTTTGTATTGTTCAGCCAGTGATGGTGAACACATCACCATTCAAATCCACCCTACCATCTTTGACCAAATTTCTTTTTGTGCCCCAGTAACATCTACCTAAGAAGTCCTCACTGTCTCTTATTCCATCATCAGGTCCACTACAGGCAGCAGGACTGGCTCTGTTCTATTAAATCTACAGGAAAACTGTGTTTTATATGTAAAACTATTTCTAGGTATATATTTTAAAGAAAATAATTGCTTTGCATATTGTGGGTTTCCAAACATGAACACTTTATCTCTGTTTAATCAGCGGGTGAATTGATGCACTAAACACAGTGAGTGAACTGAGGCAAAACAACAGGCCAAGGACAAAGAAAGCTATTGGCAGAAATTACTGAAAAAGTACACTCGGGAATACTCCTTTGTTCTTCTGGCTTTCATTACACTACCTCCTTTCTACAGTTATATTTTCTTTAAGAAAATGTGCTAATGGCATACCAACTGAGAAAATGATGTGTCAGAAAGCTAAATAACATAGTCTATGTGACCGGTTGAACAACAATTGAACATTAGTATGAACAAGGTTCATGCAATATAATGCAATGAAGACGCAGCTTTAGGTTTTCTTTTGAAGGGGTCCTTTTGCAAAACTATTATTTTGGTTTGGTGGTTCAAAAGTTACGCTTTTTTAATCAGTGTTTTTTATATATCGGTGGGGGATTTGCTTCTAGGTATGCATGTATGGTACTCTGAGTATTTCTACTTGAGTGGCTGCCTGAAAAAGTAGCTCCTTAGAATCTGCCATGAGCAAAGGCTCCTTTTGACACATCAGAGGAGTTAGCTACAGTGCATCATCCTTGATTTAGGACATAATTTTGCCTTTGGTGAGAAAAGTGAAGGATTATTGATTTGACTAAAGAACTACATCTTTACGGACATCTTGGATGAGATTATTTTAGATACTATTTTATCTTTGCAAAATTTTAGTGTGATTAAGCAAGTAACACACTTATAGGTGTCCAATCAAACAAATAGTGGCAAAGTCATTTCATTTACTTCAGGAATGCTCTTTAGTTGGGTCATTATTATTGAACATGAAAAATGACCTATAGCTATACTGTACCTTCAGTTCGTTTTGCTGGAGGTACTTTCACGAAATCCAGTTACCTATCATTTATCCCTATCTCTGTATAATCTTTAAAGACTTCATTATGCAGCATATTCAACTGTCTCCTAACACATTATTTGTAAAGTTTTTGATTGTCTTTATCTATTCCTTTAAATATAATGTAGAATGTCCACATAGGTAGCTTCATAACAGTTTGCTTAATGTGAATTGCAGCCTGCGCTCTCCTCTTATATCATAAGCCAAAGGTAAGAGAATTGTCATTCTTGATCTATTCAAGTCTTTTCTTGATCTATTCAGGTTCCATAACAGGAACTTTACAGAAGGTTTGATGTATAAAACAGACAAATGGTATGTACTTGGTGTTATGAAATGCCCATTGTTAATAAATTCTATCAGTAATTATAACTTAGGTCCTGTCATGCCTGCTTTAATAAAAATAATATTTTACCTACATAAAGGTAGATGAGTTACATTATTTGGAACAAATTGGTAGGTTTTCACTTCAAGAGGGGTATAAGATATAGAGAAAGTCATTAAGGTCTGGTAAAACTAAAGCATTGAGATATAGCATTAGACAGACTTATCTGAGGTGGGCTTCAGTGTAAACGGAGGTTCTCAGATATAAAAAAAAAAAAAAAATCTAAGTAGAACATAAAAACACACATAAATGACAGAAAAAAAACCCATAAAGTGGCTCATTGTTAAAATACAAAGAACTGTCACAATTCATGGATGTAAAGAGCCCAAATATGAGACAAATGCCCATAAACGTATAATAGAAAACTCAAATGATGTTAACTTATGGACATCACTACAGATACTTTGTGATACATTATCACATAGTATCTGTGATAAATTTTGATTTCAAAATTTAGCAAAACTATGCACTTGAGTTAAACTGCTTCAATTTAATTAATAAAAAGTGGCAGAAACTAAACTCAGGTCCACTGATACACGTAAAATGGAAATCTGGCCCAAAAGGTAGTGCGAGATTGGGCCCTCCTCCACTTGCCATGGAACCCTGTCACACTCTAATCTGAGAATAATTTAAAAATAATGAATTTCCACATTTGCTTTGCCAACAGTAGAGATATCCAAAGACAATGGTAAAACACATAATTTAGAGTTGATTTAAACTAAAGTTTGAATAAGTGAGCAAATCAAGAAGTTATTGAGACACAACAATTTTGCATTCCTTTACTTTCAAGAATTACTGAAAAGTTGAGTTAAAAAAATATACCAGAAAGGAAGTATTTACATCTCTCCATAATAGACTGCCTGCTAATAAACTTTCCCTCCTATTCTAAAGAGCTAAAAAATTGGACACAATATAAGAGACATTAATAATTATACTGAAAAATTAAGAAAAGGGAACCACATGATATGAGCCCCATGACTGCACCAGCTTTCCACCTGGGCACACTTGAGGCTACAGCACAGGGAAGATTCAATATTGGTAATAAATTAAAAGAAGAAGAAAAAGAAAACCTTGATTCTTACTTATTTTACAACATATACAACATTTAATTTGAGATGACTGAAAGGTAACATTCAATTCTATATAGTGTCTAGAAAAAAAAAGATTGTAGAATACCTTTGAGACCTATGAAGTAGGCAAAGATTTTCTATATAGTGTCTAGAATAAAAACAGAGTGTAGAATACCTTTGAGACTTATGAAGTATGCAAAGACATGGAAAGCACGTTTATGGGCATAACACAATCTTTTTTTTTTTTTTTTTTTTTTTTAAGACGGAGTCTTACTCTGTCACCCAGGCTGGAGTGCAGTAGCATGATCTTGGCTCACTGCAACTTCTGCCTCCCGGGTTCAAGCAATTCTTCTTCCTCAGGCTACCAAGTAGCTGGGATTACAGGCATGTGTCACCATGCCCAGCTAATTTTTGTATTTTTAGTAGAGACAGGGTTTCACCATGTGGGGCCAGGCTGGTCTCGAACCCCTGACCTCCAGTGATACACCTGCCTTGGCCTCCCAAAGTGCTGGGAGAAAATGAAAAGGCAAGCCATAAGTTGGGAGAAAATGTTCATAGCACAAATACCTGGTAAACGCTATATATATATATATATATATAGTGTGTGTCTCTCTATATATAGTGTGTGTATATATATATAAACAACTGCAAATTCATAAGACAGTCAAACAACCCTATACAAATGGGGAAAAGAATAATAGTCCTTCAGAAAGAAGATATACAAATGATCAATGAACACATGAAAACTTTCTTGATATTAAAAGTCATCAGTGGATGAAAATGAAAATCCCAATCAGATATGAGTTTATACCCACCAAAAAGGCTAAAATTAAAAAGACTACTAACGCCAAATATTGGTGAAAATAGTGAACAACTGGAACTCTTGTACTTTGCTGAGAGTGTAAAATAGTACAATCATTTTAGAAAACCATTTGTGTCTTAAAAATTGAACATGCTCCTAATCCATGACCCCAAAAATCCTTCTCCTAATTGTATACTCAAGAGCAATGAAAATATTTGTCAACCAAAAAATGACTTGTACCAGAATCCACAAGCTTTTTTCCTCATAGCCAAAGACTGAAAAATGACTCATAAGCTCATCTAAAGGAGGATTTGTCAACAAATTACAGAGTACTCAAAAATAATGAACTGCCTCTATAGACTACAATATGGATGAATCTTTAAAATTTTTTCTTGAGCTAAAGAATCCAGACATAGAAGAGTATATACCTACATGATTCCATTTATAAAACATTCAAGAATAAGTGAAATTAATCTATGACTAAAATCAGAGCAATAGTTGCATATGAGGGAGATGGAGATTGACTGGAAAGATGTATGCAGGAAATTTCAGGGTGAGAAAAATGTCCTATAACTCAGCTGGTGTTGGTTATGTGAGGGCCTACATTTGTGAAAATGTACAGGCATACCTCAGAGAGACTGTGGGTTCAGTTTCAGACTATCCCAATAAAGTGAATAGTGCAACGAAGTGAGTCACACAAATTTTTGTTTCCCAGTGCATATAAGAGGTACATTTATACTATACTGTAGTCCATTAAGTATGCAATAGCATTATGTTTATGGAAACAATGTACAGGCCTTGATTTTAAAATGTGTTAGTGCTTTAAAATGCTAATGGTTACCTGAGCCTTCAGTGAGTCATAATCTTTTTGCTGGTGGAGGGTCTTGCCTCCATGTTGATGGTCGCTGACTTATCAGGGTGGGAGGTTGCTGAAGGTTGGGGTAGCTGTGACAATTACTTAAAATAAGACAGCAGATAGATTTGCCACATCATGGGCCCTTCCTTTCACAAAAAATTTTCTCTAGCATGCAGTGCCACTTGATAGCATTTTACCTACAGTAGAACTGCTTTAAAAATTGGAGTCAATACTCTCAAACTCTGCCACTGCTTTATCAACCAAGTGTATGTAATATTCTAAATCATTTGTTATTTCCACAATTTTCAAAGTATCTTCACCAGGGGAGATTCCATCTCAAGAAACCACTTTCTTTGCTCATTCAAAAGAAGCAACTTCTCAGCCATTCAAGTTTTGTCATGAGATTTAAGCGAATTAGTCATTTATCTTTAGGCTCCACTTCTCATTTTAGTTCTCTTGCTATTTCCACCACATCTACAGTTACTTCCTCCACTGAAGTCTTAACTCCTCAAAGTCATCCATGAGAACTGGAATCAACTTCTTCCAAGCTCCTGTTAGCGTTGCTATTTTGCGCCTCTGCCTATGAATCATGAATGTTCTTAATGGCATCTAGAATGGCAAATCCTTTCAATGAGGCTTTCAATTCACTTTGCCCACATTCATCAGAGGACTCATTATCTATAGCAGCCATAGCCTTATAAAATGTATTTCTTAAATAACCAGACTTGAAAGTCAAATTTACTCCTTGATCCATGGGCTGCAGAATGGATATTGTGTTAGCAGGCATGAAAGCAACATCGGTCTCCTTGTACACCTCCATTAGAGCAGTAATACATTGACAGGGATCTGTTTCTCTGAGCAGTAGGTCTCAACAGTGGGCTTAAACATTCTGTAAACCATACTACAAACAGATATGCTGTCATCCAGGCTTGGTTGTTGAATTTATGGAACACAGGCAGAGTAGATTTAACATAATTCGGAAGGGTAAATCAGCACTGACTTCAACTTAAAGTCACCAGCTGCATCAACCCCTAACAAAGAGAGCCAGCCTGTCCTTTGAAGCTGTGAAGCTAGGCATTGACTTCTCTTCTCTAGCTATGAGAGTCCTCAATAGTATCTTCTAATATAACATGTTTCATCTCCATTTAAAATTTGTCGTTTAGTGTAGCCACCATCATCAAGTATGTTAGCTAGATCTTCTGGAAAACTTGCTGCATCTTCTACATCAGCACTTGCTACTTCACCTTCCACTTTTACATTGTAGAGACAGCTTCCTTTTTAAAACCTCAGGAAGCAACCTCTGTTAGCTTCAAACATTTTTCCTGCAACTTTCTCACCTCTCTCGGCCTTTATGCAATTGAAGAGAGTTAGGGTCCTGCTATGGATTATGCTTTGGCTTAAGGGAATGTTGTGGCTGCTTTGATCTTCTATCCAGCCCACTCAAATTTTCTTCATATCACCAAGAAGGCTGTTTTGCTTTCTTATCATCCATGTGTTCACTGGAGTAGCACCTTTAATTTCCTTCAAGAAATTTTCTCCTTTGCATTCACAACTTGGCTAGTTCTTTGGCACAAGCAACCTAGCTTTTGGCCCATCTTGGCTTTCAATATGCCTTCCTCACTAAGCTCAGTCATGTTCTGCTTTTGATTTAGAGGAAAAGAGGCATGCACCTCTTTCTTTGACTTGAACACTTAGAGGTCACTGTAGGTTTTTTCATTGACCTAATTTTAACACTGCTATGCTGCAGGGAATAGGGAGGCCTGAGAAAAGAGAGAGACAAGGGAACGACCCCCCATTAGTGGAGCAGTCAGAACACATGTATTTATTAAGTTTGTGGCATCCCAAAACAATTACAATGGTAACATCCAAGATCACCAAACACAGATCACCGTAACAGATAGAATAATAATGAAAAAGTTTGAAATACTTCAAGAATTACCAAAATGTGACACAGAGACGCAAAATGGGCACATACTTCTGGGGAAAAGGTGCCAACAGACTTGCTCGACCGAAGTTGTCACAGACCTTCAATTTGGAGGAAAAAAAAAAAAACCCACAATATCCACAAAGTGCAATAAAGCAAGGTATAATCAAATGAGGTGTGCCTATAATTAAATTGTATATTTAAGATTTGTGCATTTCAATGTGTAATTACCACCTCAATTTTACTTCAAAAAAAAAAAAAAAAGGAAGTGACTGAAAGACCATTTATGGTATGTTTCAGTATGTGTTATCGTGTTTTGATCCCACATGGTTCCAGTACTCATCCCATTCATTGTGAATCTTCATGGTTCCAGTATTTCTAATATTGACCCAGAGTGCCTGTTAATTAGGCCTAAAGCAGAAGAGATGAAATAGGGAATTCAGACCTGATTAGCTTGCTCAGGGATTTATGTGTGGTGAACAAAGTGTTTTGGAATACATGGTTAGTGTATCTGTTAACTGAATCATGAATGGAACCATGGAATGTGTATTGTTTTATTTATCTTCAGACATTGGTGTAGGGAATGAAGCAAGACTCCTTGGTTGTTAGACCCCCTCACCCCTACTTGCATACAACTTTTCTGGATTTTCCCAGATAGATGTATTTTTCTTCCTCAAATACCCATAGAAATGTGTACCATTTTCCTGTGTCTTGCATTTTAGTTATATCTGTGTCATATCACCCCTCCTAGTTGGTGTGGCTAAAAGGCTAAACTCTGCTCACCATCTCTGCCACCCATAGCACCTAGAACATTCTTTAATTTAGATCAAGTACTTGTTAAAAGTTTTAAATATTTCATGGATTTGATTTGATTGAACTGGATGAAATAACCTTTGTATTTAATGGAACCACAGACCAGGAATTTGAGGAATTGAATTCATTTGTGCCTTCATAGAATGAAATTATTGAGTACTTATTGCATGCAAGACATTGACCTAAGAAATTTTAAAAATCAAAGATACATAATATATAGTACTTGCATGCAAAATTCTACCAGTCTGATAGGGAAAAGACAATGTGTACAAATGATACACAATAAAAGGCAGAAAGTCACATGAAAAGAGAGAGGAAGAGACGCTTTCTTATAAAAATCCAAAAGAAGTCAAGGGCAGTGGCTCATACCTGTAATCCCAGCACTTTTGGAGGCCAAGGTGGGCAGATCACTTGAGCCTAGGAGTCCAAGACCAGCCTGGGCCACATAGCAAAACCCTGTGTCTATTATACAAAACATAAGAATTAGCCAGGCATGGTGGTGCATGCCTGTAATCCAGCTACTTGAGAGGCTGAGATAAGAGAATCACCTGAGCCTGGGGGAATGGAGGCTGCAGTGAGCTGTGATCATGCCACTGCACTCCAGCCTGGGTAACAGAGCAAGACCCTGTCTCAGAAAGAAAAAAGAAAGAAGAATCAAGAGGAAGAATATCTTTGCCTCTATTTACACTTTGAAGCCCTTACTTTCTTTTAAACCAAGCTTAACTCTTATTTGGACTATGCATCTTGAAAAAGCCAAAATAAATACTAGCAAGTCGTTTTAGAAATTTTCTTGTCAATAAAGTGTCAAGAAAAATAGGTTCCTTAGAGGAGAATATTCAGTATTCCTTCTAGAATTATCAGTGAATGGGAAGTGATGCCAACATTTCCAACTGAGTTTGTTCCTGTCTTCCTCACAACAGCGAGCATTAGCCTGTGAGAAGCCCTGGTTTCTAATTTCATCTCTGCCCATAACTACATAGGTGTCCTGGTCAATTCACTTAATCTTTCTGCATCATAGTTTTTACATCCATAAAATTAGAGAACAGAATGTTTTCCAAGGTCTACTCCAACTCTGGAAATGTCATGATTCTATATTCTGTGGCTCCGTGATCCTAATTACTTTTGATAAGATCATGTATGTGATTTTGGGGATTGGAAAGAGATTGTCAAGTTTCCCAAACTTCATTGATCCATATGCTAACTTCACTGATTATATTTTCAGTAGTATCAATGTTAACTATTTTTCCTAAAAGCAAATGACTTTTATACTTAAATATATTTAGCTTTATCCTAAGCAATAATATCTATGAAAGCATACAATTTTTAGTGTTACTTATGGTTTTTTAAATATGCATTAAACTAAATAACCATTAAATTTATCTCTTATGTCACCAATAACATATATGTATTCTACTTTAAGAAACACTGCTTTGCTGTAGTAAGTAGGAAAGTCTATCCAATATATTTGCTAGTTGATTAGAAAAGTCAATCATAAATGCTATCAGAATAGGTCAACCTATATGCACCAGTATCCATAAAGGCTAAAATACAATATGCTACACTCAACCAGAATCTTCAAAAATCCTGGGATTTGGCTCTTAAGTGGGCTTGTGCATTACCTGGAAAACAATTTGCAAAACAGATTTTTAAAGTTCAGAGTAAATTGGAGAAAAGGCTACATTACATTTGAACCTTAATAAATACTTAATAACCCATAAGACAAATAGCCACGAATTACTAGAATGATTTCAAGCACAGTGCTTCTGCAGAGTCAACCTGCTCTTATTTTTGCTCATTATAAAACAGGAGTTACAATATTGCAAAGTTTATTAGCTCTGTTGATTTGTGTATTTTATAAAATAAGACATTTGAATAATATAGAACCAGAGCCATTAGGAAAATCTATTTCCTGTTTCTTTTCTATCTAGTCTCCTCTGCCCAAGATAGCTTGAAAATGTCTTTCTCATAGAAACAGAAAAGCATGAAGATTCCTCCAACTCTGTTCTTTTTTATAGATGTTGTTTATTTCTTGAATGAGGGGGTGCATGCATGCATATGTGTGTGTGTGTGTGTGTGTGTGTGTGTGTGTACAAGCTTAGGTCCTCAGGTGGAACCGTGGTTCCTGTGCTTTCGTCCTCGAAGCTGTTTTTCTGGAAGGGAATGGAGGCAGCTGTGTTTACAGCTCAAGTCTTGGCATACATTTACCAGAATCTATTATTCATATCATTCAGTATCAGGGAGAGATCTCAGGCCACCTGTCTATCTGACAAATTCACCCTTTTGTGAGCTTTCTGTTCATAGCAAATTATGTTCACATTGATGAATTGAGTTTTTATGAGCATTGCTAACTAACATTCTCACAGAAGGCCAGGGGCAAGAGCCTGCAAGTGTTTCTGGTCCATAAGTAAATGATAAAAAAAAAAAAAAAAAGGAAAAAAATGGTAGTGTTTAAAGACAATTTGCCATGGAGGGATAGTTAAATCATTTGGCAATGCCTTAATATTTATAATTCCAAGACTTTCCATAAATTATTGCAAATACTCAGCTTATAACAAACAAAAACATGGAAAAAATCCACACAATATTTTTCTCTGTAACACACAATATTATTGAAAAATTGTTCTGCATTTTGACAGGTAACCATTGACCAGGGCAAAACATGGAGTAGTTGAAGAATGCCCAGCATTAATAAATCTAGCAATTTTATACAATAATGTGGAAAACTTGCAGCAATTGTAGCTTAAATTCCAGCTTGGTATTTCCATAGATACAAAATGGATTTCCTTTTAATCTCCAGTAACCCTATACTGGTTATGGAGCTAAGCCATGTGGCATGAGTTAAATAAATGAGAGCAATCTTTCACAAAAGGCTAACAGAAATCCTTCTAAATGGTGGGTGGGGAGATACCCAATGTTCATGATAGAAATAAAAATTTTCTTTGATTTATATGTAGAATTGGTTCTTCTCTCGGGCCTCTATGTCCCTTGCATTTACCCTGACTCTTAGTCTGCATTTCATTTAAAACGGCTGAAAAAGAGGAGAAGGTTTCACCAGAGACACGTTCTCGTTTTCCTGTACCCACATTTCAAAGCGCTAATTCCAAATCTCCTTAAATTGATAAGCCTGCATAGGTGGCAGAGTCACTAGTCAGTATATATTTACATAAAAAGCAACAAAACAAATTTTACAGAGCAGTGAGTAATACCATCAATAAAAATCCATGCTTCTCAGTTCACTCAAGAACTGTGATCCTAAACTCCCAAAAGATAGATTACTACCTTTGATAAGGGACAATCCTATTGTCTGAAATCTCAGTGAAAGTCAGTCGAAAATTCTACATCTCTTCATAGTAGCCTGCCAAAATGTGTCAGACACATCACCTTTCAGTGCAAAGACACCATAGCACAAAGAACACTTGGCATTATCCCTTGAAAATGCACACCTTTCGAAGGAGCAAATGGGAAGTGTAGTCTGTTAAACACCATATGTGATGGAGCTGCACCAGTCTCATTTCCCCTTCCAAACGCTACAAGCTGCCACCTCATTGTGGTGTGTGACTCTAGGGGAAATCAGTAACAGCTGAGTGTCTACCTGGTCCCAATGTCAGTTGGCTTGCTGACCACTTAAGTATGCAGTTCAGTATGATACTATGCTTTAGTGACCTCTGAGAAACAGAATCCCTGGGCCTTTATGTTAATTTAGTAGCATATGTGAAACTTTTGCAAACTTTCCAGTAGCTACCCTTGCCTTCAGATCCATGGGTAAAAACGAGGAGACTGGATTTGCAGTCCTTAAAATATGGAAAGATGCAGAGACAGGCAAATTTCTTTGAAAATTTGTCTTGACATTTCCTTCCAGTCCTAAAACTACTATGGATAAATGCTTCTATTTTATTAAAAATAAATGTGTGAAGAGTCATGGCCACAAAAGGCTTCATCGCAGGTTTCATCGGAATTTTCTGTGGTAAGCATAGTGACCATTCATCCAGGTTCTCTATAAATGGTTCAGTTTTCACATAGTTATTCCTTTTATCCAACCATATGTTCCTATTTTCATTCAGACAATATGGTCAATGCGGCTTTAAGGCAACAGGACCAATTTACCTGCAAGAATTTTTCACCCTAAGATTACAGAAATTAACATAGGAGATAGAAATCGAGGGGTTTTGTCTCTAAGTAAGCAATTTGAGATAAAGAATGCATTATTTGGTGGCAGAGGCATGGCAGGCAGCACTCTGCAGCTTGGTGCCATATTCATAGTGTCAAGCAGCTACAGGACCACCATTTTGCTCCTTGGAACTGCTACAGCATTTTAAGTAATGCTAGAAGGCTAAAAGTTGACTGCAGCTGGTAGAGCATTGTTCTTTTTTTAACCCATGTGATAGGTATCTTCAACAGTGTCAAACAAATTTGTAGAACTGGTGATTAGTTGCCCAAAGAGCATAATGTATGCATTATTAATTAAAGAAGGTAAGTTTGGCTAATTGTCATTTCTATACAGTAGCAGTGCACTAAGATACATTTTAACAATCTATAAATAATTGATAATTTTTTTTCTTTCATCTTCCTTCCTAGTTTGCATAAAACTAATGACTTGGTA
>NW_012114566.1:6380026-6485026 GCF_000951035.1 Colobus angolensis palliatus
TCTCTACTAAAAATACAAAAATTAGCTGGGTGTGGTGGCACATGCCTGTAATCCCAGCTAATCAGGAGGCTGAGGCAAGAGAATCACTTGAACCTGGGAGGTAGAGGTTGCAGGCAGCTGAGATTGCGTCACTGCACTCCATCCTGGGTGACAGAGTGGGACTCCATCTCAAAACAAAAAGAAAAAAAAAAAGCCCTTGCAAAGCACTAGTCTCTCAATATAGCAATCACTCCCAACCCCTAAGGATTCCCACTGTAGTATGCACACATTTACTTTTCAGTCTAATTCTGTTTAAAGTATTTCCCACATTGCTTACATTTGTTAGAGATTAGTATTGCCATTTTGTATCCCTTAAAATTGAAAATGAAATGTTTTTGAACATATTTTATTGTGAAAATGGTATAAATGACATATAGAGGCTTACTTTGCCTCCATCCCAAATCACGTTTAATCACAGGGTCAATTTCCTATGCTTAAATGTGTCTGGTCAGAAAGGAATCCTCAGACATTTCTAAGATTAACCAACAGGGGGCTCTCTTAAATATTCCAGATACACTGGCATCCTACTGTTTCAAATTACTGGTCCATACAAATCTAACACCAATTTTGACTTAAAACTAAGCCAAAAACCTTAATTCTTGTTTGTCCAACAACTTCTGCATTCAAAGTATTTAACTTTTGGTTCCTTGTGTTCCTGTGGACTAGAACTGGGAACTATCAATGTTAACTCTAAAGAATATTTTCTCAGCTCATTTTGCACATAAGGTACACTGAAGAATTGAATCAACTGTCTGGACTAGTTGATGAACAGATTAAATTGGCATTTAATACTTGTAGAACAATTGAAGCAAAATTAAAGTTTAGGGATATGAATCAGCTGGGTAACTATCTTATTTCTCTACTTTTCTCTACAAGTAGAGAAAACTTTACCGGACCTATTTTTCTAAAAGAAAAGAGGGATTGATATGGCTTAAAGGCTCGAGTATGAGAAAAAATGTGTGTTTCAATAAAAATATTTTGAAATGAATAGCTGACTTTTTTTTTTTTTTACTTAGAAATGTTACTCTGACTTCTCATCCATGAACTAGTGTTGTGTATATAGGTTTTATTTTCCACTCTTTGGAGGCTCAGTCCAATAAGCAATACAATTCCCTAAGAAAGGATTTGATTGAGGAAGAGCCAGAAATTAGAATATGAAACTAGAATATATTTACATACATGGTACTGCAGGGTCCTTGGTCCTCCTTCAGACTGCAAATGTAGAGTCTAAACGCATTTTATATCTTTTGTACTCTCTCTGCAAGAGCAACTTCACCCAGGAGAAGACAGTGGCAAACTCAGACTTTGCTTTCTTGATTCTAGAATATATTCACTAAATAAAAGGTTAACTGCAACAGAAATACCCAGAGGAAAGTCTAGTACATAATTTTCCTAGAAGTGATTTGATCTGTGCAAATAGTTTATCTTTCTTTTGGCATAGACCAAACTAAACGTTATCATTTTACCAACATGGGGAATTACTTTTATTATCAAAGTAACACAAGCTCATTATAGAAAATGTGGAAAATACATTTTAAAAATGAAGAATTCATACTCCTATTATTTAAGCATAACTTATCACAGTTCATATTTTGGTGTATTCCTACCAGTCTTTTTAATTAACTGCTTAGCAAAATTATATGGTATCTAAACAATTACACAAACTTATTTTACTTTAAATTGCTTTTTACAGATAAAAAGTAATAAATATTTATTGAGGTTAACTTGAAATTTACAGAAAAGTAAAAAGAAAAATTACTCTAACAATAACCATGTTTGGGGGCTATTTCCTTGGACATGTGTACTCCGCATTTGTTTTTTTTTTTCTAGCCTGCTTAATTTTAAAACATGTGTAACATAAGAAAATTCATATGTAATACCTAATTGCTTAGTTTTCTAGTCTTTATCACTTTAACTGCCCTCCACTCAGTTTTTTCAATACCATTATTATAGATACAAAGCAGGTTTACCAAGTATTCCCACGAAGAGAGGTAAACATTCTACCACTCCCTGCAGCTTTGATTTTTTTAAGAGGGGAATAAAAATCTTGTTTAGTATCTCTCCAGAGCAATGTTCCAATGTTGTTTTCTAGCAAACTCCAGAAGGAACAGCACCAGTCATTGTTTTAAATAATCATCAAATGCCCCCAGAGCTTTCACCTGAACCATCAAGGGTGGACCACAAGAAGGGCATTTCTTGTCACCGGCCCGGGCGCGGTGGCTCACACCTGTAATCCCAGCATTTTAAGAGGCCGAGGAGGGGGGATCACGAGGTCATGAAATCGAGACCATCCTGGCTAACACAGTGACACCCCGTCTCTACTAAAAAATACAAAAAATTAGCCGGGCGTGGTGGCGGGTGCCTGTTGTCCCAGCTACTCGGGAGGCTGAGGCAGGAGAATGGCGTGACCCGGGAGGCGGAGCTTGCAGTGAGCCGAGATGGCACCACTGCACTCCAGCCTGGACACTCCGTCTCAAAAAAAAAAAAAAAAAAAAAAAAAAGAGACTCCATCTTGACTCCGTCTCAAAAATAAAGAAAGGCATTTCCTGTCACCAAGAGCTAAGTGGAAGCCAGAGAGAAATAATCCAATGCAGTCTTTGGAGTTTTAGATCCAAATTAAGTCAAGAAGATGCTTAGTTTACGGTGTCTCTATTCTTGAGTTGTAAATTTTGATTCATCACTTAGTAGAATTACATAAGTCTTCAAGTAAACTTTTCAAGAAAGCTGTGCTATTATAAATCTTTGCGAACTTGAGAATGTCTTTTAACATGCAAAAGACAATTTTGAGTATGCACACAATTTGAGGGCCACAATTTTTTCCCTATAAATTCAGTAGATATTGCCTTGTTTTCTTTTAGGATTTATTGAGAAAAGTGTTAGGAAAGCCTAAATGTTTATTTTTTTTTAGTCTTCTTTTTCTCTGAATATTTGTAGAATGATGCTCTATCCTCGTCATTTGAAAGTTTTGCCAGAATATACCAAGATAGTATACCAACTCGATTATATTTTCTTAGAACCTCACTGTCATTTTCAATATTGAGGTAGTTTTTTTAACTCACAGGAGTTTTCTTAATTTTGTGCTTGACTTGTATATTTTTCAAATGTTCTGGTTTCTTCCTCAAGTATTCTTACAAGCTGTAGATAATCTCTTCATTCTTTGGCTTCCAACATGTCTTCTTTCTCATCATTTTTTATGTCTCCATATTCTGGGAAAACTTCTCTGGTTTGACATCCATATCACTAACCTAATTTTTCTGCAGTAACAATTTGAACTTCAGTGCAAAATTTAATTTTGTTTTGCATTTTTAGTTTTCACACAGTCCTTCCTCAAATCATCTATATAATTGTCATCCTTATCCTAGTGATCTTTTCATCTTCCCTGTCCTCTCCTATGGCTTGCTGATCCCTCTCATTCCACTCCCTGTGTCAAATTTTATGAGATACTAAGTAGCTTCTTAATTGTCTAGCGGTTATTGTAAGAGTTCTAAGCTTTTTCTGAGCATTGTTCTCTTTTCTGAAATGAGTTTTTTCATAGGTCAAACGTTGCTGGAAATTTTGTTATGTTTACTCATCTCAAAAGGTAGAAATGGATGCAACATTCTATGCACACTGCTTTTTACCAGCCTTAGCATTTTGTCTTGGAGCTATACTCAAATGGCAAATTGATCATCACAGCTCTTACATTAATTCTTATCTAGCATACTTGTTCTCGTATGGCCCTAGGATCCTGACATTGAATTTTCTCCCACCCTAATTCCTTACCTCTGTGGCACTCTAAAAGATAAAGTGCATAAAGCATTAGAATTCCAAGGATTTCTTCCTAAAGAATGTTGCCAGTCTCCACCCTTTCTCCCCTTTATGTTTCACATATGGGACTACACAATTCCTATGGGGATATGTGCCATTATCAGGACCTTCCTTCTGTCTTCTACCTACAATATTCTCAGTTACAGTTCATGGAAACTGCTATCTTTAAATTATCCCAGTTTGAAGAGTAGTCTTGATGTGTAGCTTAGAAGGGAAGGGGACTGATGAGAAGGGGCAGAAGGGAAGCATTCACACTACTTCTAAACAGCATTAACTGTGTAGGAAAGAGCTGCCCAGTTTTTTGGTTGGCATAGGCCTGGAGGCTTTGATTCTAAAAATCAGACACTTGAAGAAAAATAAGGATGCTTCTATCTGCTTGCAGGAAGGCAGGCTCTCTGGTTCAGTACTTCAGTAGCTCAGGCAGCTGTACCACTGGCACTTTCGAATTAAGACCAACATGTCTTTGAGTAAATTATTCTTAAATTTTTGTCACTATGTTATTGTCAGTTCCTGTTTAAATTATTGTAAGAATTCCATTATATTTTCCTTGCTTTGAAGCAAATTTAGTGACAAGTTTCAAAAGGTGGTTAGGTGTTGCCAACCAGATGCCATTTAAAACCAAAAGTCATGATTTGCATCAGCTCTTTGCAGAAAGCATCACATTGAAAGTTTGCATTCAAATTCCTCCTTGGGGTGTGACCTCCGCCTATGGCTGCTACTTTACAGTTGTGTCTTTACCTGGAAATGATAACGGGCCCCAGGGGGGAATATTTATTGTTAGTCCTGCCATTTACACGGGCCTTTGAGCTTCTAAGAAGATGCTGAGAGTCACAAAATGTAAATCAGTCATTTCATTGTAATGATAGATTTCAGAGTATTATTTTTTCCATTTGAGGAAATTTTTTTTCACTATCTAAACCACACCTTGGTTCTTCATAAAAAGAATTTTGGATTTTACATCATAGAAAAAAAGTTTCTCTTGGCTTGACTTGCTGGTAAGGAGGTGTGCGAATGGTCTCAAGTTATACATTTGCAGAGAAAATACCATCCAGATGCTCAAGTCAGCCTTTTTTTGGCAGACAGCTAAAAACCATACCAAAACTGAGTCTCAAGTCTGTAACAAAAGAATTCCAAAAGCTCTTACCTTCGGAACGGACATTAATTAAAAGAAACAGTCATATCCCCCATGATCAGAGTTTAACTGCTATTAATCAGAGTTCATCACACAATTAACACTTTGAACTGATTAGCAAATTAAATTATAGCAAGAAATGCTGAGGTTAGGACAGCGGATGGACGTACTCTCTTGCCCAACTCAGTCCCTCATCTTTTAAAAGAAAGAAAAAAAAGTGAAGCACTCCGGTCATAACGAATTGTGCAGATTTTGTTTTCAGGGAGGTGTTTGCCATTACATATTGCACATAATGTATGGCACTGTTAGGAGGAAAAAATTGGAGTCAAAGTGGCTGGAAAGTTAGGTCTGCTCTGTAGCACTGTGAGATTGTTGACATCTGCCGAGGTTGGAGCGCTCAGTAAGCAGGAAATGGGGTGTCACTCTGAGTGGTAGTTTACCATTATCCTGGCATCCTAATGAAGTGTCTGCAGTGCACAGAGCTTCTGGATGGCATCTTAACGCACGGCTAAGCAAAAGCACTTCTCTCCCTGTCACTGTCATCCATCTGCCTGCACCCTACTGTAGCCAATGGGATGGAACCATGCTACAATGTGCTATAAGCCATTTAGAGTTGCACATTGCATAATCAGTCCCATCAAATATGTAAAAAATGGCTATTATTGGTTATTCTCCTCGAACTGGCACCTGGAGTTTGATACATGAAAGTTCAACTTTTTCAAGTACTATTTTGGCTATTAATTCCACTCCCCTCCACACACACTATCTAAATGGGAATGAGTTGCATCCTCATTGTCTTAAGCCTTATTAATGGATTGAATGAGTTGTATGAATATTCATTAATAATTTCACTGTACATCACACTTGGTGAATTCATCAATTTACAATATAATGGAATGGTCATTTTCTTTGTGATAACCATTTTTAAGAAAAGGACAACTCCCATTGCAGATTGGCTGTTTTCATCTTAGTTGGCAGTGAGAGTTTGAGGTCTTTCAATAGGTTTTTTTAAAGACACAGTGCACTTCACCAAGTATATTTGGATTTTAAGCTATTATTGCCAATGCCAGATGATGGAATTTGGTGTTTTAATATTACCTCCGATTAAATTCAAATGCAGTGGAAAAGAGGATATCTGTTGTTAGGTGACAGAAGTAGAGCAGGCTATGTGTGTAATCCTCCTGAAACTTCTGGATAGGTTTGCAAGCAAGGCTGCAAAGCAGCTAGACTCTCATGGTAAGAACTGAAGTAGTAAGATGGTCACAAGGTTGAGGAGGAGCTTTCTGTAATAGGCAGGGGCAACAGGAATCTGCTAAATTGGGGCGGGGGGCAGGGAGGGTAGGGTTAGATAAACAAAAGGGCATAACATAATTCAGTTGCATCAGGAATTTTTTCACAGACATTAAAACTATGGTAAACATAACAGCGGGGAAGCTTGCACTGCTGCACAGTGGGAAGCTTAAAGCGTCTGCCGGCACTGTGCCTGGCTCAACTACAGCTAGAAGTCTCCGACTTTCATTAGCACTCAACAATTCACCCAGTTCCCCAGAAAAGGAGAAAAAAACAAGGCAGCAAAGCCCCTCACTAATTATTGTAAATGCTCCCAGGTTACAGTATTTGGGGGACGACAATGGCAAGAGGGTGTTAAACTAGAACCAAAGAGTAATTCTGAAATGAAAAAGAATGAAGGAGTTTTTTGTTGCTTGTTGCTTTTGTTTGTTTTAAACCAGTGTAACCCTTCATTTGATGGGTAAAGCAGTACGTTGAAATATTAGGCCACCATTTTACAATGAAATTTTAGAAGACTGCACCAAATTGTGTTCAACTCCTTTTGAGCAACAGAAGTACAGGTTAATTTCACAAATGACCTCGTCCCCTTGCCTCCAAATTTATGTGAGTACATTTCACAAGTGTCTGCAACAGAAACTGTTTCCTTTGGAGAACTTTGTAATAATATATAGAACCAAATGTTGCAAGGGAGGCAGACTAACACACATCACTGCAAAATACTGTGCCTTAGGTTAAAGTTGGTATTTTTCCCCCCTTCAAGAATGGAGTCATTTGAGAAAAATATTGGACTTCTTCAAAGGAAGAGGGGTCTACTGTTGATGCCTGTAAGCATTTCAAATGATAGGTTTTTTTTTTTTAATGGAATGATAGATGTTTATTCTTGCTAAATCCAGACTCGGGAATCTGGTTTCTTCATTCATATCCCCCCAGCTGCTGTCAGCAATGCAGCACACCAGCGTTCCTTCATGTGCGAATATTTCTCCAGAACTCATTTGCAAGAGAGTCGAAGCAATATTAAACACCACATCCAAACCTCTTTTAAACACACAAAGCAATGGGAAAACACATCAGAACTAGACCATTGAGAAAATCCTCCTTTCAAATTTACTGTTTGCTTCACGTGCTAGTATAAAATATCCCACAAAGTCCCGTTTGTGATCCATTTGAAACAATCTTGATTTGCTTAAATTGTCACATTCTTCTTGCACATTTCTTTCTAAATGCAAAAATGGCAAAGAATTCGACTCCCTCTTCATTATAAAAGTACAGAATTTCTGGCTTGTTTATTCCTAATGGAACACTTGAGAAAGAAGAAAATATATAAATATATTTTTCAGAAGATTAGTTGTCTCAATCTTTTTAAAAGAGAGGATTTGTTCATTTTTTCTCCCTGGTAAACAACTTGGGCTTTGCACTGTAATTTTCCATTGTCAAATTAATGCATTTCATTTTACTGACTTGAACCCATGGTTCTAAAACATCAGACCTTTTAATATCTTTATTTCTTCCATACTCTGTATTAATGTATGTCATTAGGACATTGATAGTTAGGGATAGAATCCAAACATCTTATAAAATAAATTTGTTGGAGGAACCTTTTACTCCATTATAACTTACTAAAACTGAGTCTGAAAGAACTCACTAACAAAATAAAACTGGTTTACTTCTTATGAGAACATATTTCCAAGCTAAGGATTTCAGGCAAGAAATGGGCCGTTTTGAGTATTTCAAATCAAGCATAAGAAATTTTGTCTGATCTACTGGTAAATATTCTATTGACAAGGTCAAGAACAGAGACAGTCTGGACACCATGTCAGAAGAGACAATAATTATTATTATTTTTTTTTAAGTGGACAGTTTTTCAACTTCAATTTCTAAAGTACTATGCAAGCTTTATACAGAATGTGCAGGAAAGTTTCTTAACTATAATGAAAGTATGTTCATATTTACATCTACCTATATGTGGTACTTCAAAAATTAAAGGTGTGAATTTAAAAATGGCTAATATTTTCAAGAAACTATAAAAAGAAAGGGGTCGGGGAGAATACAAGCTGTGGCAAAAAATCTAGGCTCAGCAGCTTTCTGGGGGAAATGGTGAAATGTGACTATGTGATTTATAATGAGAAAAGGTATCTACAACATACAATTTTCTACCTAGCTGCAAATAATAATTCATAGTGATGTCCCTTCCAGATAAAAGACCTTTGCTATGTAGGACCCATGTGGTAAAATGATCATGATAAATGTCAGACCAGTGCAGGTAACGGCTTTACAAACCATTAAGATTAGCTGGCTCTTTTTCCCGATGATAACAGTAACCATGCTGTGACTCTATGTGGTAATAATATCTCAGTCCTGATAAATGCCAGAGCCAGGCAGAGGTGTTTATCATTCCCAGTTCAGAAATGCTGACTAAAGTTGCCACATGTTGCCTGTTTTTCTTCTTCTACAATAGTCTCACAATTAAAAAAAAAAAAACTGAATCATAAAATTATGTTATAACTCATTTTTAAAAGATTTTGATGTTTGTTTAATTAATAACTCTATCTGCTCTCAGGGTCACTGTGTGACCATGTCAAATGAACTGGCTGGACAGTTTACTACACTAACCATTATCTCCTCTTCAGAGGTCTTTTGTTCAAAACGAATGGTTATGGATAAAGTTTAACATGCTTTCTTTAAAAACAATATTTTTAACCCAAAGACAGGAAAAGTGTTTCTTAGTTCACATTTTTCCTAATTGTGATATAGATCCTAGTTGTTTTCAAGTGAGTTTTTTTAATCCCTTATAAATTTGTCTACCAATGGAAAGACACACATTAAAAACCTCAAACCTTGAAAAGTATTTGTAGGATTTCCACCCTTATGAAAATGTACAAAGATAATGCTTAATATAAATAGATACTTGAGTATTTGAAATGAATTACTGTCTTATGATGAAAAAGATTTCAAATGACTCACAATAATAAAGACTTTTTAATTTAAAAAAAAAAGGTTGTACAACCAGATATAAATGAATAAATATAGTTTCAAGAAAATCTTCACAGGAAAACTGAATTAGAGAAATTCAGAGAAATAAACCAGTGAGCTTTATTTTCTCAGCACAGACTATCGCCTAAGGATGAATTAGTGTCATTGTAAGTTACAGAAATGTACTTGGCCACCATGACACCTCCAAAATTACTTTGAAGAGCAAGAAATTCTAGGAAGGACAATAGGATCATGCTTTTCCTGTGAAGATTGCTGCTGGAGTGTCAGCCACTGCCTTACTCTCCAATTCAGACAAATAGAGGCATCACTACAAAACTGAGGAGTGCAAGTTTGGTTTAAGAGCCTGTTTCAGATTGGTGAGTCTGGGGAAATGTTATCTTCCTAAAATTGATTGTACCAAAGCAATTCCCTTTATTAAAAGTTACTTAAGCAGGATACGGTGGCTCACGCCTGTTATCCCAACCCTTTGGAAGGCTGAGGCGGGTGGCTCGCTTGAGCCCAGGGGTTCAAGTTCAGAGTGGGCAACATGGTGAAACCACGTCTCTACAGAAAACACAAAAATTAGCCAGGCGTGGCGGTGAGTGCCTGTAGTCCCAGTTAATTGGGAGGCTGAGGTGGGAGGGTTGCTTGAACCTGGGAGGCTGCAGCTGCAGCTGCAGTGAGCTGAGATCATGGCACTGCACTCCAGCCTGGGTGACAGGGACAGACCCTGTCTAAAAAAAAAAAGGTTAAAGACTAAGACTTGAATACATTTTCTAAACTCGCCCCAGTGTGAGATCACAACACATCATAAGTCACTAGAATAACATAAATAGAAGCAGTCACATGAGAAGGAAAATATATTATTACTTTCCTGAATGTATTTAATTTCTTGATGCATTCATAAGCATAATAATTTTGAAGACTTCCAGAAATTGATTAAATAGAATTTTATACTTGATGCATTTCTGAATTATTTTGAAATGACTAACATCTCAGAAGCTTTTTGAGTTTGACAATTATCTTAGATGATCCCTTCAGTCAGAAGACATAAACTTTACTGACACCTATATTATGACATGTCTTATATTTAAACATCTATTATGACATCTTTTGTATTTTACCTGCCCCTCCGGATTGTAAAATGAAAAGATAGCAACCAACTTTGTATCTGCCACAAGTTGCACACAGGCCTGAATAAATATGGTTTTCTTCAGCCATATATATATCTCTCTCTCTTAAGAAATTATACTTTTATTTTTAATAATTTATGGCTAGAGAGCAGGGATAGAGGTAGAAGGAAACCGAGATTACCCTTTACAAGATCATTCTTAACACCCCTCCTAACAGCACGCTCTACATGGTCTAGTTCCTTGTGGACCAGGACCAGAAATGGTTCTGGAAACAGTGCTAAAAGGGCCAGTGAGCTGAAGCTTCCCTCATTTAACAAATCCATAGACTTATGCCAATAAAGTGGCCAGAGTATTTTTTTTTTTTTTTCCAGACGGAGTCTTGCTCTGTCGCCCAGGCTGGAGGGCAGTGGCCGGATCTCAGCTCACTGCAAGCTCCGCCTCCCGGGTTCACGCCATTCTCCTGCCTCAGCCTCCCGAGTAGGTGGGACTACAGGCGCCCGCCACCTCGCCCGGCTAGTTTTTTGTATTTTTTAGTAGAGACGGGGTTTCACCATGTTAGCCAGGATGGTCTCCGTCTCCTGACCTCGTGATCCGCCCGTCCCGGCCTCCCAAAGTGCTGGGATTACAGGCTTGAGCCACCGCGCCCGGCCCAGAGTATTTTTTGATACTGACAGTTATTGACTATAAAGAGTTGTTCCCATTCTTTAAATTCTTCCTAAAAGGGCTTGTTTATTCAAAAAACAGCCAAAACATGAATATCTCCTGGAAGGAAAAACTGTGAATACAAGGAAATCTGGTGTAGAAAAGAGGTCATCAGTTCCAATTGTCAGGTGATCCTCCCTAGAGAAATAAATGTCTAATGTGAGTCAGATAGATTCAGTTCCTGCTTGGTCTTTCCTACAAGTAATGTACCTCTCTTCTCAGGTTGAACTGTTTTGACACAGTTTATCAACATCAAAGGCCAAGCTTACAACGTATTTGACATTGAGACTATGCCTTCCTTTTAATTAAATATAAATACGGCTTTTCTGGGCTTTGGGGGGAAGGGCACAGAACCTTGAAAAATTGCAAATTGCCAACTACGGGCTACGCTCAAGGCGGTGGTTATTCCTTGCTTATGATGCCATGACACTTCTATTTATGATATACTGTAACTACTTAGGAATTGTAACCAGACTCTCTGATAATTGACAGCATTCTATATATTTACAAAGCTACGACATACTGTACCCTGTTCCTACTTTCAGGAAAGCATACTAAATAGTAAAAGTATGACTTCATTTGATTTCAGAAACAACCTTGAACCAGGAGCAGTTATATATCAGGGATGATAGAGAAGACAATGAATAACAAAAATGTTTTAAGGGAAGAGGACTTACAGGGGGCTTACTTAAATAATCACTTACTATATGTATGTTTATGTGCATTGAAATATAATTCTATAAAAACCCAATAGGATGTATAATTTTTCTGTATTTTCAAGTAAAGAACTAGAAGCATCAATAGTTCAAGCAACTTTCCCAAAATCATACAGCATAGCAAAAATTCTAACCCAGTTTTTTTCCAGATTCCTGATAAGTGGTATGTCACTGGATATACCAATTTTCTTATTTATTTGAAGCATATGTATATTTTTATCTATTTGTGAGATTTGAATTTGCCCCCAGAGCATCTCCTCCTAAAGCAACTGTGAGTTATTCAAAGACATTTATCAAGCAATTGTTGTCATCCCCGGGATTGACTCCTGAATGGGCAACTCAAGTTTTGGCATTAAAAGTGTATTCTCAGAGGTTTGTATCCAGTTGTAAGGCATGCTGAAACAAAATGATCTCTGGAGATACTCCTTCTTCCTCTAAGCAAGCACAGTCTCTAACTAAATTCAGAAATGGCCACAGTACAAAAAGTATAAACTGAATAGAAACTAGAGAACTGCTATTCTTCCAAATATAGCTCTGACATATAGGAACTACCATGTTTTTCATACAGGGTGCATTAGACATTTCAGAATAACTTTCAGAAGCAGAACAGCTGTGGTACTACTGACCTCTTTGAAACAAAGGAATACAGTTGTCCTTTAAGAATTTTAGACAAACGAGATGAATAGTACTCCCTATATACATTGATTACTGGGATAATCTGATCTTTTCTTCCTCTTAGTGAACCTATATAACAAAGCAGAATGTATTGTTAAATATGATTTAACATGAAGCTATAAGAACAATAAAGGCATGGATGATAAGGACAGAAAAGTGTCATCAGATCCAAGGTTCTTCACTGTACAGAACTTTTTCCATCATCATATACAGCTTTATCTTATCTCTTTTCTAAAAGGCATTGGGTTGTAAATGTGCTTTAGTAGCAACATTTCATGCAGATGAATGCAAGTGTAACTATCATAAACCATATTTTGAAAAATGTGCCCTCAAAACTATAAAACCACATTCTTATAACATTAAAGGCTATTTCACATCATGTAGGTGTTACTTCTCTGAATAGCGTGGAATCGTTTTGAAGCTTGTTTACAACAATGAGTTTGATGTAGTTTGAGAAGATGAGAAGATGGGGGCAGGTTGATGAGGAATGGGTATTAGTAAGAAACAGTTTAGAATCACTTTTGGATGGCAGAAATGAAGCACTACAAAAAGTTGTGTGTGCAATTGTGGGTTCACAACTTAGAGATTGAAGAGACTATTTGGATATGGGTGGAGAACTAAAATGGAATAGAGGCAAAAATAAGTCATAATAGAATGAGGGCAGGAGTAAATGCAAATGAAAGAGGGAAAAAATTATGGAGTTCATTACTTCCGGAAAGATTTTGTGTAAGTCTCTTCATGTACAGTTTGCCTAAGAGATTCTCTAATTCTTCAAGTAAAAAAAGTTCCTTCCTCCTCCCACCAGTCATAATGTAAAAACTTAGCGATATCTCAGAGTCTTCTCAGAACCTTCAGTGCTTCATAATGAGAAAAACATATGCTGAAGGAGAAATATTAATAGAAAATGCTGTCTTTCAGATGCTCACTGAATCAATTGAAGACAGTTGACACATCTTTAGTAAACTGTGTATGAATCTTAGCTCATTAACCACTCCTGTATTATGTATGCTGATTCCAATTCCTAATATGACACATCAATAAACCAGATCTAAAAAGGTGTCATTTCGATTTTAATGTATCCAATTGTATTTTTAGATGTTCCTCCACTTGAAGTGTTTGTGTTATTTCCTGATTTTACAAGCTATGGAAGAGTGGGTGTCGTATTGATTTGAATGAAAAAAACACTGCTTTACTATAACCTTTTCAGAAGATTTTGTTCTGATTATGTCATAAGAAAAATAAATTGTTCCTCCTTAATATTTCAGCTCTCTCTAAGCCATAGTACACTTCCCCCTTTAGCACTTAAGTATAACTTGGCCACAAATATGCATGAACAAATATCCAATTGTCTGATTCCCAGTGGAATCAAGTGGAAAAAGAGAAAAAAAAAATATTTCTATAAAATATTCTTCATGTAGAATGGGTCTTATAGGCAAACTTGGAAACCAACATGTACTTTTCATAATGATACTTGTACATAACTGAACTGCTCACCAATCAGACCATCAATTTCTCAGTCTATCACAAAGTATTTAGGTTATTGTGTAATGTTGGGCTACTATAGCAATTGTACTTTCACCAACTGGCATCAACTCAGTTCAAGAATTAGCAACTACATTTTGAATGTCCCTGCAACCAAATAGTATGCTAACTGCCGGAATTAAAAGGTGAACGAGACCCAGTGGCATGGGCCTCAAAAGAGGTGAGAGGGGTGCAGGGGAGGGTGAACATTTATAGAGTACTTTGTTTTACTTGTAATTATGGTTGGTACATTACATACTATCTTGTTTATTCAACAAAACTACCCTTTTAGATCTTATTCAAAGAGAGTAAGAAACTTCTCCAAGACCACACAGCTAATAAAAAGCCATTACAGAATTCAAACCAAGGAACATGTATTATAATTCATGGCCACAACTTTCATTAGTTCACTCACTAATTCCTTTTTCATTCATTTAACCCACCATGTGCTAGCATAAAACTTGCCTAGCTTTAAAGGAAAATTCCCTGTTTAATAGGGGAATTTGACAAGGATTCAAGCAATAGAAATACCAATGTGAAGTGTTGTTTAAGTAGAATATTCTAAATGCAACAGAACACAGGAGAGGGAGAGTTGACTCTAAGAAAGCTCATAATTATTTTACCTGTTGGCTTAACAGACTTGATTATGTCTTAATTTCTGCCCAAACACCATGGAAGTGTCCTTGCAAATCAGCTCTTTCTAATGAAGCAATGGCCAATCCTTTCTAACTCCACCCTGACTGGATCATGTTCCCTATGAGTAAAGTTTGCTGGTTGGAACCAACAAGACTACTCCCCACTTCTTGCCTGTTAAGCTTAATTTGTAGCTGCTACTTCTGTAGCCCTCAGTGTCAACTGGTCCTTTTTTTTTTTTTTTCGGAGAGTCTGGCATTAACCTGATTATTACTATAGTCAGAGATTTCAGTGAAATTAGAAAGGTCTCTTCTCCTCCTCTCTCCTCTCCTCTTATCCCCTTCCCAGTATCATACCGATTGCTTGCACCTAGTAGTTCACCAGATCCTCAGGTAAACTGCACTACTGGAATCATGCCAAACTGAACAGAGTGTATCCACCTCTTGAATGAATATATATATGTGTGTGTGTGTGTGTGTGTGTGTGTATACACACACAATTATGGTTGTGTGATATTAGCTTCAAACGGTTAGATAGAAAGCATTCAAGCATCCCTAATAGCTATGACCTGGGAATACTATGCCAATTTCACTCTCATCTTTATTAACTTGTACTTTTTTTCTGGTTTATGGTATTTCATAGGCTCCAATTGGTCTTGTGAAGCATCACATTTTCTTACCATCATTAAGCTCCAAGAGGGCTTTTTACTATTTGGCAGAAAAGATGAGGTCCGGTATAGGCTATCATGTTGCAACTTTCTTTTTTCTCTTTCTCGCTCCCCTTTGTTTCTTTCATTTGAAGTTGTCCAAGCCATATTATGTTGGAACTCTTCTAAGAATAACTGCAATTTTGAAAGCTCTGACTGTGGGAGGCATTATTTATAGGCCTTTGTGGTTTTAGGAGGAAAAGGAAAAGCTTCCAAGCAGAGTTCTACTAGGAAGACTGCCCCCATCCCACTTTAGCCAAATACCATCTTCTACAGGATATTTTCCTATAATTTCTTATTAAAAAAATTCTTTTGTGACAACATATTAAAGAATCTGCCAGTTTCTAAACTAGCTGTTTCTGATCCTACTGTCATAAAGTTTATATACCTATTGAACTGGAATTTTGTAAGTACATCTTATTATTAAGAACTGTATTTGGCCTTATTATCAGAGATCCATCCCCAAAGTCTTCAGTACACAAGGGCTTATTTCCTTATGTCAAAAAAACCCAGTGGGCCAGGCATGGTGGCTTATGCCTATAATCCCAGCACTTAGGGAGGCCAAGGCAGAATGATTGCCTGGGCCCTGGAGTTCAAGACCTGCTTGGGTACCATAAGGAGACCCTTTCTCTACAAAGAAAAGTAAAATGAGCTGGGCATGGTGGCATGCATCCGTGGTCCTAGCTACTCAGGAGGATAAGGCAGGAGGATAGCTTGAATCCAGGAATTGAGACTGCAGTGAGCTGTGTTCACACCACTGCACTCCAGCCTGTGCAGTCGAGCAAGATCCTGTCTCAAAAACTACAAAAGAAACCCAGAGGTAGACAGGGCAGGACTGGTATGACTGCTCCACAGATTCAAGAAAGCTCTTTCTACCTGTGTATTTCACTTCACAGAGCTTCAGTTCTCCAGATCAGCTCATAGTACAGCCACTCCGTCTACATTCAAAGAAGCAGAAAGGAGGAAAGGTGCAAAGGCTAAAAGCTAAATCAGCTCATACATGCTCTCCCAGAAGGCCTGACCAACATTGTGACTTCAGTCTCATTGGCCAGACTTGGTCCCATGGCCACTCCAGCTCCAAGGCAGCTGGGTCTATGACCATCCTCTCAGCAGTGGGATTGTCTTGCTAAGAAAAGAATAGTTATTGGGTGGATGTTTGTCTTACATATTAGTCTTTTTTGCATCTTATTTTCCAGCTGTGGCCTGTTTAGAATCATCAGGAGCCCTGTGCTGGAAGTTAAAGTATAGAAAGGAAAGTGCATGAGGTGTTTAAGTTCAATACATAATTGTACCTCTAGATGGAAAGGCCCTGGTTAAAACTATGGAAAGATGAATTCCCTAGAGTACTAAGTAAATCAATTTTTACTTTTCCATCCATAAATAAAACAAAATAAGAGAAATCAATCTATGTGCTATGCAGTTTTGAACAACTTCCCATTTTACAAAATGTGTATGACCAGGCAATATGCTATTTCAATATTTTTTTTTCTGTTTTACACTCTCTTATTTTAAATCAAAAACCAAATGTGTGAGGGAAAAAGGATAACGTGGAAATAATTTTTGAAACAATTTTGCCCTTCTACAAAATCCAGCAACAATAGAATATCTGTAATCAAATCACACTATATGTCCTTGTTTAGTTTCCCATTGTCGCTTAACACTCAAACTTAAAACACAAACTTATTCTCTTACAGTACTGGAGGGTGCAAGTCTGAAATCAGTTTCAGACTGAAACTGAAGAGGTCGGTAGGCCTGCAGTACCCTTAGAGGCTCTGTCTCCTTGCCTTTCCCAGCTTTTGGAGACTGTCGCAATTCCTCAGACAGCAGCTCCTCATTGCATACCCTTTCTTTTCTGCTCCCATTGTCACATGAGAAGTCATATCACCTTTTCTCTCTGAGTCTCATTCTCTTGTTTCTCCCTAATAAGGATCTTTGTGATTCCACTGAGCCCATTCAGATAATCCCAAAATATCTCCCCGTCTGAAAATCTCCAACTGATCATATCTGCAAAGTCCCTTTTGCGATGTGAGGTAACATAGTCACACATTCCAGGGATTCAGACAGGGACATCTTTGGAAGGCCCTTATTCACCCTACCACACCTTATAAAACAGGACATTTAAGAAAACCAAATGTTAAGATCAGGAAGATAATGTCAAAGTCACATCATTGTTGCTTCCATGTTAAGATTCTCTCACAGTACAGCCGGTCCATCTACATTCAAAGAAGCAGAAAGGAGAAAAAGTCCAAAGGCTAAAAGCTAATCAGGTCATACACGGCCTCCCAGAAGGCCTGCCACTGTCAAATTCAGAGTCAAAATAGAAAGAAACTCCTTAATAACCAGGTTGAGTCCACCTATTCCCTTTGGCTACTGACTAGGACTCTTAGTTGCTAGCCTGAGTCCAAACTTTTCTCAAGAAAATTTTCTCATGTACCTGTACCTATGAAGTCTTGTTTTTTCCCTAACCTTCCTTTTCAAATTTTATTTTTTCAGAAAAGCAAGACAACAACACAAGAATTGAAGCTGTAAAGTCTCTTGTACAAAAACTCCCTCCGCCAAATCGTGACACCATGAAAGTCCTCTTTGGACATCTAACTAAGTAAGTTGTCAGGATTTCTGGATGTGTCATTTTATAGTCATTTCCTAAATGGGCAATAACGAATTTCAGATCTCTAAGGCAAGAGTTTCCAAATGCGTATATCTTGTATTTTCCCTTGTAGCTGACCTAGGTCTTTCTGCAGAAGCTGGAGAATGTGCTAGGGATAGGAAGGAGAATCTACAAAAGAAACTTCTGAAATAACTTATTTTTCAAGGCCTTTTCAACAAGTATATGTTTGCTGATTGCTTGTCAGAACCATCGCCTGGACCCTGGGTTGGGTCGTCTTGACTTTGTTATCTAACATAACAGAAAGAACATGAAATGATTCAGACATGGATTCAAAACTCAGCCCTACCATGTACCACGTGCTATGGCCACAAATAAGTTATTTAAACTCTCTGTATCCAATTTCCTCATCTATAAAATGTTGACTTAGATTGATAAGGTGCTATCCATGTAAATAGCTGAGAGAGGAGTCTTCCAGGAAGAAAAAAGGCAAATGTAAAGCCCTAGAAGCCCCTAAGAGCTTGAAGTATTTGAAAAGCAGAAATTAAACCCAAACTACTAGGGCCTAACGTGGAGGCAAGATGGGATCAGGAGCTAAAGTCGCAAATATCACACTAGCATCAGATCACATAGGTTCTTGTGGTCTAAGTGAGAGATCTGGATTCCGTTCTAAATTTGAGGAAGAACCACTGCAGAATGCTACAGTTGAGGGAGTGTAAAACATTGATCTGGCTGCTAAGAGGAGAATGCATTGCAAAGGTGAAGAGAGGAAGACCTAATGGCAGACAAGCACAGTAGTCCAGGCAGTAGATATTGGTGGCTTGAGTGGAGCCCTCAGAGAGAAATGGGTAGATACATTGTGAAGATGGATCAGGCTGGACTTGCTGCTGATTGGGATACCATGGGGAAAGGAAAGGAGAAATCAAGTGTGCAACTTTGGGTTTCAACTTGAGCAAGTGAAGAAATGATAATGTCACAGAGATGGGTAAAACTGCAGGGAGGAACAAGTTGGGTAGGAAAAGCAGGTTTGAGAGTTCTATTTTGGACATGTTAAGTCTGAAATGACTGTTACTCATTTGCCTTCTGTTAACACCTTCTTCAGATAAGGCAGAGTGCAACAGAAGTGATGAGGTTTTAGCTTTCATGATATATGCATAGTAATATTGAAGCCTGATAGAGGTTCAAATAGATTGAGCAGTTTTGCCTGTGAGATTACATCTCCTTAAACACCTCAATCACTCATAATTTGGGATGAGTCATTCCTACAGATTGTTCAACTAATCCATTACATGATTTTTAATTGTGAATGTAATACATGCAATTGCACCCCCCAAAATTAAGCAACAGTGGTGCCTTTACATTTAAAAAATGAAATCTGCCTACCAGACACTCAGCCTGCTGAACAGAAGTAACTAACATTTTTGTATGTATCCTTCCTGATCTGTTCCTAAACACATGCAAACATGTGTGTGTATGGTTGCTTCTAATGTTAAAGTACATCATATTGCAATTATACAACTATTTTGCAACTCCTATACAGACTTCTATTCATTAAACAGACTTATCTTATTCTAATGATGTCATAGTATTTCGTGGTATACACAGTCCATAACTTGCTAAACCAGTTCATTGCATTAGGGAACATGTTTTAATCTGACTCATCATATCATTTTCTGTCTTATTTTACTCTCAAAGGGGAACTTTATCTTAAAGTTCAGAAAAGCTCTTACTATTACAGCGTTCCTTCTTGTCACTCCCACATACTGGCTACAGTGAGAAATCCAATGTGGTTTAGTGAAAGGATCTTGGACTTTAAAGAAATTCAGAGAGAGACCTAGAGTCAAATCCTTGCTCTATACTTTACTCCTGTTATGATCTCAGGCAAGTAAAATCGGATTAAATACTATCAACCATATCTTGTGGTTATGAGAATTAAATGAGATAATGCATATAAAATGCCTGGCACAAGGTAAGCATTCCTCAAATGTTAATTCTTTCCCCTTAGGATCCAGACACACCATGAAAGTGGTTTCAAGTTACAAGTAAATACTGGAGTGCTTATCTCAGTAACTTTAACTGGACAAAGTCATAAAACAAATGGAAAAGTATACCCTTTAATGCTATGCAATACCTAGTCTTAGAGTTCTTGAGAAATATCCATTACTCTGTCCCAATTATTCCGTTTTCTTTCAACTGAAGGAATAGCTATAAAATAAAGATACTAAGAGTCAGCTAAATCCTCCTTCAAATAAAATAAATAAAACACACAGAAGAGAATCTGTCTAGTTAAAAACCTTCAAAGGATGACGATCGTCCATGCCCAGGCCACATAATCCCAGTTTTAACCATTAATGCCTGGTCCTGTTTTTCACATCCAAGTTAATTTCCTAATCTTGTTAGAACTTTCATTTAGTTCAACAGATAGGTTTTTAAATTAAGATTTAAGATCAGATTATTATACCACTTCACAGTATTCACATTTTAAGATTGATTATTATACATGGGAAGAAGTGTTACTTGCTAGCCACCAACTTTTCTTGGGTGGTATGACTATATTTCACCCTGTACCAATTTATAAACTGGGTTTAATTATGCATGAGTGTGTGCACATAATTGTATCTTGTTAAGCATTTTTTTGCTAAGTTTTTGATAAACAGCCAATCGTGGCATGTCATCAAAGCCTGAGAAGACTAAATAAGAAGATTGTTTAACAGGAATTTAAATATATTCGTGTTTGAAAGAATCATTAGAATGTTTTCCTTAGTCTTGATGCATTTGGTAGTTCTATCGTCAACACTTGTATGTAGTGTTTATTCCAAATTGTTGCAAATATATATATTTTGAAGTTTGTTTAGTGAGGGTCAGGGAATGTAATGAAGTGCCAAAAATTCCACTTGACCTACGTACTCTACAGTCAACAGAAAAGCACTCCATTTTTGCAGAGCTCTGAGTTAAATGCACTCCTCAAAGCAGATCAGCTATCAACTGGGAAAGCTTGATAGGTGGATGCAAATCCTATCCACAAAAGCCAGAATTTTTAAAGGATTGTGATTATATTAAGCATAAGGTTGTCCAATGGCTGCATAGGCTGACTAGTCTCAGACTCCAGAGTCTTCATTCTTAATCAAACTCAGGGTCAAGTTCTATACATCTGCTATCATAACTTAAGACCAGGAATTCAGAATAAGGTATCATCTCAAGATCCTGTCAGCCAGAAACCTTTATTAATAGCCATTTTCACAAATTGACGTTACACTGATAGGCCCTGGAAGGTCCTCTGGTACCTTCTGAATCATCATATGAATGGCAAAACTGTCTCTATAAAATACAAGTGTCAAATGCATTTTCCTATAGCCTGCTTCTTTGGAAAGGCAGAGAGGCAGAGTGAAGATAAAGTTAATGGGAAGGAGGACCTAACACGATGGTTTACTTGCCGATGGGT
Organism: Colobus angolensis palliatus; assembly: GCF_000951035.1. NCBI lineage: Eukaryota > Metazoa > Chordata > Mammalia > Primates > Cercopithecidae > Colobus > Colobus angolensis. Next base: position 6,401,398 of record NW_012114566.1, read on the forward strand.
AGTAGTTGGTGGTTGAGAGCCAATAAAGGAGTTAAATAATAACTAGGAAATCATTAACCCTTTATGAACCAGAAAATTGCATGATATGCTCAGAGTTAATGTAAGAGTCATCTGACAGCAGAGTACAGTATGAAAGAGGTAGAAAGAGGAGAGAACCCAGGAGGCCCCAGGGGAGTTGCAATTGGCGTTGTGGACGTCAAAAGGAAAGAAATGGCCAAAATCTTGAGATTTTTTAAAGGAAAAGTCCACACAGTTTTCATTTGTCTCATTAGTCTCCCATATCCAGTCAGCCATAGAGAAACATCTGAGATTTCAATGATGAGTACTTATGAAAATAGTCCCCGATAGCATTACTTTTAAAAGCAAAATGAGACAGTGTTTAGAAGGGTGCCCTTTTCTCTATTTTCCAAAAACAGACATGGAAAAGAAGATGACGATGTTGTAGAAAACTAACGAAATAGGGTGAATCTGATTTTGGCGAGTGTGTATTAATCAAGCCATCTATATGCCACTGGTTGGGATGGACAGCCAACATGTCGGAAAACCCGTATGTGTAACACATCTTGAGAACGCAGACTTTTCAAAGTTTCGTACCTTTAAAATCAGTCACATAGAGGAGAAAAGTTTATGCAGATAAAACTGTCCAGGGCAGCACTGTTTGCAACAGTGAACATTTGGAAACAATGTAAGCGTCCAGTGATAGGGGAGGGTTATGTAGAACAGGATACATCATATTGGCTTAGTAAAGTGTAGTTCATGGTTTTTATTTTCTTTCTGCTTCAACTTGGAGAAATGCTGTGTTAAATGTTAAATAAAATCAGAGATACAGTCTTTTGCATACTCAAAGCGAGCATAATTATAAATATGGGAAAAACGTTGTGAATGTAGAAAACACTATAAAAATTTTTACTAAAATGTTAATATGCCTTTCTTTGAGTTGCTGGATTGTGAGAGTTTTGTTCCTGTGTTTCTTTCTCCCCTCTAATAATGGCATAGGAGGCGACGTTGAGGTTAAGGGAACAAAGAAGCCAGACTTCGGAGTTAGGCTGACCTGAATGCGAGTCTTGGCTCTGCCACTTACTGGAGGTGTAACCTTGGCCAAGTCATTCAACTCTAAGCTTCCATTTTGTCATCTGTCAAAGGGAGATTATAAGAGAACTTATTTCTGTAGTGAGGAGTATATGAATAATGCTTTTGAAGAGTCTTGCATAGTACTTAGTACATAAGTACTAAACATTTTACATCAATGTATTATTTTTACATGTATTATATTACATGTATTGTTATAGTATTATTTTATAATGAGGGAAATATGAAATAAATATAGCAAGAATTACCAAGGCAGTGCAGGCTAAATTAGTGCTAAATTTCATGATTTCCAGAAAATTCTTTATCCCACCCTCAGGATCTTTTTCCAAAACTTGAGTTTCCTTACTGTCCTGACTCAGCCAGTTTCCCAGAGTCCCAGTGAGACTATTTCACATGTTCGACAAGCTATATCACACCCCCATTCTCATACTCAATCCCCACTCTTTTCTGTCTCAGACTCCCTGTCAGCCTGGCTGGCATATTGTCCTCTGGTTTTAGTTCCAACTCTTTTCACCCTCCAAGTGATAGTTTGCTAATGTGATCATCTAGTCTGCCTGCCTTTGGGGCAGGCAAAAGGAAACTGGAAACAGGCACAGGTCTCCCTATGCCGCTTATGAAAAGCCTCCTCTGTTAGAAGAGTCTCCCTAGGAGACTTCTAGTTCTCTCGCTTTGTTGTATAACTTCTCAGAGTGATTTTCATGATCAAAATCTCCTGCCAAGAAAAACAGAACACCAGCTTTATGAAAGCCTGGTAAGTAAGAGATTTTCAAGCCAGCAGGGCCATACTCTATGTCCCAGTCACCAATATAAACACTCCTAAAATCTTATCAACTACATATCCACCTGGAATCTTATCAACTACATATCCACCTAGGCCTGGTGCTGCCCTTTGGAAGTACTAGAATTTTTGTTGTCAGGACTATTAGTAAAGTATTCTAGATATTGCTGAAGTCTTTTTCTACATTTTCATTTCCATGATAAAAATAATACATAATTACGGAAAATTTAGAAAATAAATAAAGTCTTCCCACAGAGCTAAATTTAACTAGTTAGCCAGATTTCCTTTGTGGCATGCATTTTGGAAGCCAAAACAATCTCAAATTTGTGAGGGGGGATAAGAGCTCAAAAGAACTTTCATGTACATATTATGCATGTACACATTACTCAGAGAAAATCAAAATGTCTTAGAAATGGGCAACTTTTAGTAATGACTTAGGAAGTAATGTTATTTGTTGATTTTTAAAAATAGCTTTGGAAGAATATATTAGCTGCAGATTTTAGGTGCAAATAAACATTATTATTATAGGAGACTTGCACTTTGTAAAATAGGTTGAAAGGAAAGTTAAAATCTTCCCTTTTGCATTGACTCTAAGAAAGTTGTCCAGCTGTTCATAGAATTCCAAGGTGAAAAAATGATACGGCTGAATAGACAAATCTCATGGACGAATGCCAATTGAATGCCTCGTTGAAACTGTTGAGCTGGGGCTATTTTGTGAAAGTAAACCGATATTTAAAGCTTCTCTGTGGTCTTCATGGATATTAAATAAAATATTCTACAAAAGCATGTCAGAGGCAACTTAAATGATAATGACCCAGAAATATAAGGGTTGTATCAGAAAACAAACAATGGAGACAAAATAATTCGTCCACCCTGTCTTTAAAATGGCACTGTAGGTATTTCTGATGTTTTGGTGGGGAGAAATTAGATATGGTTAAAGAATGGACTTCAAAGCCCACAGTCATCACCGTTCTCTCTGGTCATCAGGGGCCATGCTGGTGACGCTCTCTGTTTCCCATCCTGGCCTCTGAATGCTCAGCTCCGCTGTGCTTTTGAGCCCGGTATGTTTTTCTGTGCTGTCTTCTGGCACTCCATTCTTTTTCTGTACACTTTGGTCTTTCACCCAACCACAATACCTGATATCCAAAGACTTGCAGACATGTGTATTTTTACTGGAAAATGAGGAACCTGTGCAAATTATTATTTTCTTTTACTTTTTTTTTTTTTTTTGCCTTTCCTGTGGGGCAGGGGTTGTGAGTTGTTTGAAATAAGCCAGAAGCTTCCTACCTCCTTTGCTTGTCTATTTGAAATGGCACCCTAGTCATTTTGAAGAGCTAATGTACTTCCTATGGGCCTGAAATTTCTCAACTGGACTCCCATGGTAGAATTTGGCCTGGTAGTTAAGAAAATTAATTACTCTGATTGCGAGGGTGAAGCAATAGTTCCCAACTCCCCATAGTAATCATTAAAATGTCATCTACTTAGGAGACATCTTGGCATGGGATTTATAAGGTTTGTGAGCTGAGGACTAAGGTTCAATGATCCTTCCAGCAGTGCCTCCTCGTTCTAGAGGAAGGCTGTGGGAGATAAGGTTTTAAGACGGGAGTGAAATTATTACTTTAGATCTTTAGATTTAACATTTGAATGGTAACATTTACCACTGAAAAATAGGAAAGAACAAAACCTAAAGCTGCTACCGTCCCATCTATCATTGTTGTCTCTATTGTTAAGTGATGGCCAACGGCATGAGGGTATTTTCCTCAGGAGAGGTAACATTTTTAAGTTGCCCCATCCTTCTCTACTATGAATCTTGGCCTTTAACCTAATGGAAAGAATTTGGAATCAGAAGACGTAGTCTCAGGGCCCAATCTCAGCCCTTAGAAACTGTACAACATTAAGAAAATCTTTCAAAGTCTATAACCATCCCTTTTGTTCAGGTGTGAATTAAGTCAAATAAATTCATATTTGTGAAAATGTCTGGTAACTGTAAAATTCTACCTACAAATTCCTTCTGGAAGTCTCAAATGAGTGTCTGCTATATTCTAGGCGTGAACAAAATCTGGAGTTGGAAAAGTGTGGACCACAGGCCACACTCAGCCTGCCTCCTGTTTTTGTCAATAAAGTTTTATTGAAACACACATATATGTGTTTATGTTTTGCCTATGGCTGCTTTCATGCTACAATGGCAAGAGGTCACAATGAGTCACAACAAGGTACATAAGGTCAAAAATATTTACCATCTGACTCTTCACAGAAAAACATTGCTGACCCTTCAACTCAATGTTAAAGGCATACCCTCAGATATCTTGTCGTCTCCTGAGGCAGATAAATTAGTAAACAATTATAATAAATATGATGCAATATCTAAAATGCTATGAAAATTCTAGGCAGCAACTGAAATTTAGCTTAGGAAAATCAAAGGATGCCCCCCAGAGGACATGAAACAAGCTATCTTTAAGGATGTTGGCTTGGCAGACAACAGACCTACTATAGGGAGAGACAATACTCTGTACAAGAACATGGAAGAGAACTGCAATGTGGTAAAGAAATGGCGAGTCCTCTGGAAGGATTAGAGAATTCAGAATTATAGAAAGAATAAACAGTGGCAGATAACGAGCCTCGAATGTTGTAAACAAGTTAAATTGTGAAGAACACCATACAGTCTGGTAAGGAGCTTGAAATTTTTTTTGTAGACTAAGCACTGTCGCTCACTCATTTAATCCTAGCACTTTCAGCGGTTGAGGAGGGAGGATTGCTTGAGCTCAGGAATTACAGATCAGCCTGGGCAACATAGTGAGAACTCATCTCTACGAAGCATTAAAAAATTAGCCAGACACTATCGCATGCATCTGTAGTCCCAGCTACTCAAGTGCCTGAGACAGGAAGATCACTTGAGCCCAGGAGGTTGGAGGCTACAGTGACCTATGATTTTGCCACTGCACTCTAGGCAACAAAGCAAGATCATGTCTTAAAAAAAAAAAAAAGAAAACAAAACAAAACAAAACTGTAGACATTAGGAAAATCACTGAAGGATCTGAAGTGGAGAGGTAAGGTAATGAAATTTGTATTCATAAAGACCAGTTTTTATAAGAGTGAAGGACAGTTTGTAGAAGGGCAACACCAGAAGTAGGGAAAACAGTGAAGATGCTGGTATAGTAGTCCAAGCTAGAGATCCCCAGCTAAGGGAGTGATAGGGAGAAAGGGGGAAAGGGATGGATACAAGAGGCATTGAAGAGGTAGATGCAACAGAACATGTGCACCAAGTACAAGTACATGCAAGAGGTTAGAAAGACGAAGTATTCCAGGAGGGCACCCAGATTTTGAATTAGCCAAATGGTGATATCCTTAACTTATATTTCACATAGGTAAAGGACCAAATTGGAGGCATGAAAAAAGCAGAAATTTTGTTAACATAATGTGACTTGCTCATTGTTATATTCTATTAGCAAAATCCAGTTGAGAATAAGAAATATATGTTGGGAATGCAAGAAAGGTGATTGAGATCTAGGGCCACATTTTGGAGTTGTTGGTTTAAAGATGGCAATGGGGTAAGGTCATGAATACCTCCAAGGGACCATGTGAACCCAGAAGAGAGTCAAGGACAGATTCCTAGAGACTTCTAACATTGAATGAGTGGTCAGAGAAAGAGATACCAGGAAAGGAGTCTGAGAATGGCATGCATGTTGATAGAAAAAAAAACATTTGGCAAGAGCAAAGATATTATATTTTGTGACTAAAACTACTCATTACACAAGGAACACCTAGAATAACCTCAGCTTAACCGGATATTGGGCAGAATTTATAACAATGACCAGCTACTGTTCTTACCTTCACCCTTCAGCTTTTAAAAAAACACAGGAATAAATATAATCTAGCAGGGAAAAAAATGATATTCTATAGCATAGCCAGATCCTGAAAATACTGATGAAAATGGAAATTATAAGGAACTAACTTGGCCTCTTCTGCTCTTAGAGCACTGGCTCCAGAAGGGCAGAAATTTGTGTCATTTTGATTCCTGCTATATCCCCTAGTACCATGTCCTACTATTATAGATCCTCAATAATTTTTGTTGAACAAATGGAATCTCATTACTTCATTGAACAAGATGATAATTTAATAGCCAGTGAGTGGTTCCAGGCAAGATCAACTTCATAAGCCTAGAGTATTAGTCCGTTTTCATGCTTCTGATAAAGACATACCCAAGACTGGGAAGAAAAAGAGGTTTAATTGGACTTACAGTTCCATGTAGCTGGGGAGGCCTCAGAATCATGGCAGGAGGCAGACACTTCTTATATGGCAGCAGCAAGAGAAAATGAAACAGCAGCAAAAATGGAAACCACTGATAAACCTATCAGATCTCATGAGACTTATTCACTATCACAAGAATAAGCACAAGAAAGACCAGCCCCTGTGGTCCAATTACCTCCCACTGGATCCCTCCAGTAGCACATGGAAATTCTCAGAGATATAATTCAAGTTGAGATTTGGGTTAGAACACAGCCAAACCTATCATTCCACCCCTGACCCTCCAAATCTCATGTCCTCACAATTCAAAACCAATCATGCCTTCCCAACAGTCCCCCAAAGTCTTAACTCATTGCACCATTAACCCAAAAGTTCACAGTCCAAAGTCTCATCTGAGACAAGGCACGTCACTTCTGTCTATGAGCCTGTAAAATCAAAAGCAAGCTAGTTACTTCCTAGATACAAAGAGGGTACAGGTATTGAGTAAATAGAGCCATTCCAAATGGGAGAAATCAGCCAAAACAAAGGGGTTACAGGTCTCATGCAAGTCCAAATTCCAGTGGGGGAGTCAAATTTTAAAGCTCCAAAATGATCTCCTTTAACTCCAGGTCTCACATTCAGGTCACGCTAATACAAGAGGTGGGCTCTCATGGTCTTAGGCAGCTCTGCCCCTGTGGTTTTACAAGGTACGGCCTCCCTCCTGGCTGCTTTCACAGGCTGGCATTGAGTGTCTGCAGCTTTTCTAGGCGCACAGTGTAAGCTGTCGGTGGATCTACCATTCTGGGGTCTGGAGGATGGTGGCCCTCTTTTCTCACAGCTCCACTAGGCAGTTCCCCAGGGTGGGGACTCTGACTCCACATTTCCCTTCTGCACTGCCCTAGCAGAAGTTCTCCATGAGAACCCTGCCCCTGCAGCAAACTTTTGCCTAGGCATCCATGTGTTTCTATACATCTTAAATGTAGGCAGAGATTCCCCAACCTCAATTCATGACTTCTGTGCACCCACAGGCTCAACACCACATGGAAACTGCCAAGACTTGGGGCTTCCACCCTCTGAGGCCACAGCCCAAACTCTATGTTGGCCCCTTTCAGCCATGGCTGGAGTGGCTGGGATGCAGGGTACCATATCCCTAGGCTGCACATAGCACAGGGACCCTGGGCCCAGTCCATAAAACCACTTTTTCCTCCTGGGCCTCTGGGCCTGTGATAGGAGGGGCTGCCATGAAGGTCTCTGACATGGCCTGGAGACATTTTCCCATGGTCTTTGGGATTAACGTTAGACTCCTTGCTACTTATGCAAATTTCTGCAGCTGGCTTGAATTTCTCCCCAGAAAATGGGTTTTTCTTTTCTACTGCATTGTCAGGCTGCCAATTTTCTGAACTTTTATGCTCTGTTTCTCTTTTAAAACAGAATGCTTTTTACAGCACCTAAGTCACCTGTTGAAATCTTTGCTGCTTAGGAATTTCTTCCACCAGATACCCTAAGTCATCTCTCTCAAGTTTTAAAGTTTCACAACTCTCTAGGGGCAGGGGCGGAATGCCACCAGTCTCTTTGCTGAAACATAGCAAGAGTTACCTTTGCTCCAGTTCCCAACAAGTTGCTCATCTCCATCTGAGACCACCTCAGCCTGTACCTTATTGTTCATATCACTATCAGCATTTTTATCAAAGCCATTCAACAAGTCTTTAGGAGGTTCCAAACTTTCCCACATTTTCCTGTCTTCTTCTGAGCCCTCCAAACTGTTCCAACCTCTGCCTGTTACGCAGTTAAAAAGTCACATCCACATTTTTGGATATCTTTTCAGCAATGCCCCACCCTACTAGTACCAATTTACTGTGTCAGTCCATTTTCAAGCTGCTGATAAAGACATACTTAAGACCGGGAAGAAAAAGAGGTTTAATTGGACTCACACTTCCACATGGCTAGGGAGGCCGCAGAATCATGGCAGGAGGTGAAAGGCACTTCTTGCATTGTGGAGGCAAGAGAAAATGAGGAAGATGCAAACACAGAAACCTCTGATAAACCCATCAGATCTTGTGAGACTTATTCACTATCACGAGAATAGCATGGGAAAGACCGGCCCCCATGATTCAATTACCTCCCCCTGGGTCCCTCCCACAAGACATGGGAATTCTGGGAGATACAATTAAAGTTGAGATTTGGGTGGGAACACAGCCAAACCATATCACCTGGAATCTTAGAAACTTGATGTTTTCAGACTAGTACTAGGGAATATTCTATCTTAAGAGTATTGGTAAGCAAGTTCTTCCTTTCAAGTTTATCTCCTCTCACCTGATATTCTTCTTTTCATCCTGACAAAGAAGCAGAGCTCTTCTGATTGTAAAAATAATAATAATGATCTTTTTAATGGGGTTGTTTTCTTGTAAATTCGTTTAAGTACCTTATAGGTGCTGGATATTAGACCTTTGTCAGATGGAGAGATTGCAAAAACTTTCTCCCTTTCTGTAGGTTTTCTGTTCACTCTGATGATAGATTATTTTACTGTGCAGAAGTTCTTTAGTTTAATCAGATCTCATTTGTCAATTTTTGCTTTCGTTGCCATTTCTTTTGGCATCTTCATCATGAAATCTTTGCCTATGTCTATGTCCTGAATGATATTGTCTAAATTTTCTTCTATGGCTTTTATAGTGTGGGGTTTTACATTTAAGTCTTTAATCCATCTTGAGTTTATTTTTAAATATGGTATAAAGAAGGGGGGGGTCCAGTTTCAGTTTTCTGCATGTGGCTAGCTAGCACCATTTATTAAATAGGAAATCCTTTCAAACAACACACATTGGGTCCTGTTGGAAGGTGGTGGGGTGTGGATGGGAGGAAGGAGAGCATCAGGAAGAACAGCTAATGAATGCTGGGCTTAATACCTAGGTTATGGGAAAATCTGTGCAGCAAACCACCAATCGCACACATTTACCTATGTAACAAACCTGCATATCCTGCATAGTTACTCCCGAACTTAAAAGCTGGAAAAAAGAGACACTGTTAATACTAAGACTGCATGTTAAAAGGGTGCAAGCACTATAATGAATGAGTTCTAAAAGAGGCTGGCCACACCAAAGGAGACTCAGTCAGGGAACCTGTGACCACCCATCAGTGATGGGTGGAGCCTGTTAGATCAATTACTGCAATACATAGTAAGATTGCCAGTTCCTCTGGTTTCTTGATTATCTGGGATTAGTAGCAAAATTTGAAATACAAAAATTTATTTTTACATCTTCTGTCATAATTCTCACTAGTAAATAACTTCTACCACTTCTGGTTCCTATCAGGTCAACCCCAGCTTCCTTGTCATCATTTGAGATCCAATATTGTCATACTACCTTGAATTATTTAGCATCCAATGAAAAAAAAAAATCACCTTGATTTAAAAAGCTTGCCCTCTGCTTTTAAGTGTATGAAGAAATTTGGTTCCCTTGTTTTATGGAGCAAACTTCAAAGTGGAAGGGAGAAAAAAATCAAGCAGACCTCAGGTCACCTGATTTCCAGTCCACTAAACCACACTCTGCTTTCTTGCCAATACCAATACTCGACTGTGTTTCCAGGGAAGGAGGAATGGTAAAACAAAGAGTGAGAAAGCTGAGCCAACTGGGATAGAGGCACAGGCCAATCCCTCAGACTCCCTTTTTCTAATTGAACACCAGATATAATCCCAGCCTTTTAAATAAAATTACCTAATTAATCCTAATTAATTAGTGAGCCCTTATATTTATAGAAGGGGTTTTCTTAGTGTCTGTCTTCTCACCCTCCCCACTTTCCTGCCTCTACTACATTCTATCTAAAAAGAAAACTTTCATTTTTAGGGGTTCTTCTTACAAACAGTTTCCATGTCAGCATTTATTAATGCTTGCATGTGTGTGTGTGTGTGTGTGTGTGCGCGTGCATGCCTGCGTATATATACTTAGAAAGAGCACGTTTTTTTAGAAGGCAGTAATGGTGCTGCCTTTTATCACCTTCTTTCTCCTCTTTAAATGGAAAGCACTGAACCCAGATGCCCAACCACGGAAGATATTTTTCCAGAAGCAGCATCTGGCTTCCTGGCAAGCCCTTCAGGAGAGTTGTTTGGGGAGCATTGCTGTTGTCTCTCTGTCTGTCACGTGTATCGGATACCATGGCCTCTCTGGCTGGCATGTCCCAGCAGCTGCCAATTCCTTTCAGTTCACCTTTAATTCTGAGAAACTAGTTTCCTCATTTTCATTTCTTACTGGACTTATTTTTCTCCCCACTGCCCATAAGAATTCCAGGACAAACCTAAGTCCTCACTGCTTTCTGCCGGTCAACTTCCTTTCCAGACCTCTGTCTTTTGAACCCAAGTGAAAACCTCAGCCATTTACTCCTACATTAAAATAGATTATTTTAAATAATATTTCTTAGCCACTTCTTGTCAGCAAAGCTCCTTGTAAACTGTGGAGTTGTTCCCTGAAAAGAAAAACAAAACATTCCATCCGAGTCATTTATTCTGGTCTATACACAAGACATGAAAGTGTTCTTGACATTTGTGTATTATTTAGTTAAATCATATTGGCTCCCCACATCCTTGTCACACCATGAACAAAAGAGCATCACAGGGCTGGGAAAGACGAGACCATGCTGCAGTTAGTCAAGGCTGTGCAGCGTTTACACATAGCACCCGCTCCAGGAAACTGCATTTCTTAAAGTGGCTTTTTTTTTTTTTTTACCTGTTAATATATATTTTTTAATTGTGAAGGATCTTCTGGGGTTTTTTATGGATAATTGTTAAGAACACAGAGTCCGATGGTAGCCCACGCAACAGGAAGCACTGACAAGGTGCTGACAAGTCCGGCAGCAGTACCCAGAATGCAGAGGAGAAAGCAGAAATTAGAGCTGCAGGGTGACATCCAGGAATACTTAACACAGGGTATCTGCAAATTTCTATGTTGCTGGGATTTTTTTCTCACGCAAGAAAAAAGTGCATATTATATATGAGATTTCAGTTTTCAAGACTGTAATGTCTAGGCTGAGAAAAGACTGGAGTTGAGCAATTGGACAGGAGGAAATCTCAGCCATAAATAATATTTTGTCTGTGGCTAGTAACAGACTCAACCCACACTTGACTTTGAAGCAGTATATAACTAAAACCCTAGGCTTCACTTGAATGAGAGTTCCTAGGGGGCAAAGAAAGGAGGTTAGGGGCTATCTTGGTCAGGCCATTGGGAAAAATCTTTTTTGGAAGTAGCTACAAAACAGTAGAGCTCAAATTTAAGGTTAGCATTTTTGAGCCTATTATGTTTCTGCCTCAATGATATTTTTTGGTCTATAATTTTTCCCCAGCTCCATTCATTAATATGTAAAAAGAAAGTTTAAAAATACATGCAGAACTCACAAGCTTTACATTATTGCCCTTGGTATAAAGGTTCTTGTATCTTATTTCTGGTCATTTCTTCTCATCTTCTGTATCCTACCCACATTCTTTTTAACTAAACTGTTTCCTCATACATATTTCCACTGCTCTCTACCTTTCCTCCCAATAGTCATCATCCTCTTCAGATTCTTTCTCTTGTCTGTCACTCTGAAAACTTACTTCACATTCAAAACATTGTTGCCTACATCATCTCTCCAGCCATGTATTCGTGAAACAAAGACAGGTTGAGTATTTACTTTGTGGTAGATGCTGAGCTGGAAATGAAGACACTTTTACCAGGAAAGCAATAAAGCTCCAGAATCTGGAAGCTTCCCTTCCCACGTCTGGGAGCGTTCACATCCCTCAATCTCATTCTTAATCCCCATTTTCTGGCTCTATATCCTTCCTCTTCTAACAGGAATTTGTAAACCAGCCTATTTTTAACAGGCACTAAGTCAGTCCTTCCACTGGACTAAGTAAACCTCTTCTCTTCTTTCTCATTTCAAAGACACGAGTAGAATACGTTGGGACAGAACCACTGTAAGGAGTGGGCAAGACATAGGTTGGTCCTCTGGCACTGAAAACACCTCTTTTCCTGCTCTCCATGAACTGATGGTCAATAGACACCTCTTCATAGTCTTCCCTTTATCAATTTTGTACACTCATTTCTTTACTTCATTTATTGATTTTCATTTACCTCCCATAGAGTTTGTGATATGAAAAGATAAATCACTCCAAATGAACTCTTGTCTAATTAATCTGTGTATCTGTTGTTGGGCGTTAAAACAGATTAAATTTGCTTACATAGTGAAAAGGCATGTAAAGTGATACGTTATACCTAAATCAGAATTTTTTTTCCATTTGGACACTTTATAGCAATCATTTCACATCTCAGAAAAATTCCATTCTCAAACACATCTCTTCTCTGATAACAGCACAACTCTGCCCTCGCAACTCTGCCCTCTTGGCTTCCTGCTCACCCATCTTTTCCACTTTTCTTTCATTTCCAACTGCCATTCCAGAGCCACGCACTTCCCTTGGTACTAACTTTTAAGTCAACAGAAAGGAATTCCATTCTCTCTCCTGGTGCCACATTTCCTATTTAGGGCCAAATATTCCCCACAGAGATATTAAGGCATTTTACTGCTAGTTTACATGTCCCACTATATTTTTCTAACTAGTGGGAAAAAAGAAATAAATGCATGCCCTACTCTCTCTGACCTCGTCCTTCTTTCATATCACATTTAAAATAACCAATTCATGGAGTGGCAAGCTCTCCCTGGCAATCACAGAAATTTACCCTTCATCTTGGCAGAGGAAGGCCTATTTCTTCCACCTGTTGTCACATTCTTTTTATTCTCTGCATGGGTTTCCCCGACCCACACCCTATAATAGGTTAGATAAGGTTAGAAGCAGGTGACTACATAGAGAATCTAAATAAATGTTCATTGTCGTGTACTAGGAATTTCTGATCCCAAAGCACCTTTTTTCCAAGAAATGGTAATATGTAGAAAATTGGCCTGCAGTTGTATATAGGATTGTGGATACTGAGGAGAGTGGAGGCGGGGAAGATGATGACCAGAGAGAGCGTTTTGTTCATCATGAACGCAGCTACCTGAAAAATACCAGCTAATTAGCAGTCTGTAGCCACACAACACAGCAGTTTAGTACAAGAAGTGAACAATACTTTACCTAATTGAAACTACAGAGCAGACTTAGGTAGGCTGCATGCAATTACACAGATTGGAAGTCAGCCAGGACGCCGAGGTTAACAATCCCTTCACTCACAAAAAGCACCACGGGAACTTTAATGACCACAAGTGGTAAGGGCCACTATCCTGCATCCCAATGAAAGGCCTCGCCTCTCACAACCCAGACCCCATCAGAAGAGCCTAATGGCGTCAACTAATTGCTAGAAAAAAAGACTGCCCTCTATTGACGCAGATGCACCTGTGCTGTGTGACTCATTCACCAAGCACAGGAAACACTTTAAAGTACTAGGGTGAGGGGGGATTCGAATGATTGAGGGCATCGAGGGAGTCAAGTGGTAGACAATGGGAACTGTGAAGTCTCCTCTGCCTGCCAGTCCCGTGGCCAGCACTTCTGCTGCATGAGCATCCCTAAAAGAGGCTCAGGACTTCCCAAACTTCAGTGTGCTCACAAACCAAATCACCTAGCAATCTTGTTAAAAAATGCAAATTATGATTCAGGAAGTCTGGGATGGGGCCTGAGATTCCGTATAGAGAACAAGCTCCCAGGTGCCACTGTTGCTGACGGTCTGCGGACCACACTTTCAGAACAGGATCTAAAGACAAGAAACAGGAGGAGGGAAGATGTTCTCTGTGACCAAGAAAGCAAAGTCTGTGCTAAAAGAAAGAGGACTTTAACGTGGGATTTGATGCCCAGAATTATCAGGTTTGCATCATTTGTCCTAGGAACTAAATGAAACAGAAACATGGAGTGTCCAAAATAATAATCCAATCCAAAACCCACTCTAAGAATGGCTTTTTCCATGGGGAGAAGAAAGGGTAAAGAACTTGATCTCTGAATGTGCTTTATAAATGAGGTGCCTACTCTGCAAAGTGTCAAGCTGTAGTGCTGTAGCAGGGGGATACCAGCAGTGGTCTGTCAGGACCTGCAAGAGCCACAAGTGTCTGACTCTCAAGATGAATCGAGAAGACAAGATGGCAGAATGCAGATTGTCAGAGCTTAACCTATGAATAAGGATGGGAGTAATAATTTTCCTTCAAATGTTTGCAAAATCAAAGTTGCTGAAAAACATGGACCTTTTTAAACTTTTTTTTTCTTTTTCTTTTTTTTTTTTTTTGAGATGGAGTCTCGCTCTGTCGCCCAGGCTGGAGTGCAGTGGCACGATCTTGGCTCACTGCAACCACTGCCTCCCGGGTTCAAGCAATTCTCCTGCCTCAGCCTGCCGAGTAGCTGGGACTACAGGTGCCTGCCACCACGCCCAGCTAATTTTTTGTATTTTAGTAGAGACAGGGTTTCACCATGTTGCTCAGGCTGTTCTCAAACTCCTGAACTCAAACAATCCACCCTCGTCGGCCTCCCAAAGTGCTAGGATTACAGGCTTAAACTTATATTATGCAAACATGGTTTATTACTCTGCTACCTAAACTTCCATAATAAAGCCTCAAAATAGACTTAAAAACTTAATTGTTGGTTAGATTAATTTGTATTCTTTAGTTATTTCCTAAATGCTTTTTATACTAATTTCTACATATTTTGTGACTTCTTAATGATAGAATTCACTTTAGATGCTTGCAAAGAAACACACACACACGCACACGGCAAGACCCAGTTAATCGCTGGTGGGTGCAGTATGGTTTTCTACGTTTAGACATGCTGCGAACATGTTGTAAACTAGATAAGGCTGGAGTTTAAGTATACATTTATCCTAATATATACCTCATCAGTATAGCTGTAAAAAATGCCATTACTTGCCAACAATATATAAATTTAAGATATCCTTCAAAATTTATCATTTGAAGTGTTCAGCTACCCAAAGTTAGCATGGCAAAATACGTAGACAAGCAGCAGCCCGTAAGCACCAATGAATGAAGTATGCCTATGGAATGCCTGCTCTGTGTTCTATCCTACATTCAGGAAAGTGGGGAAGATAAAAGTATAAAATCAGAAGTCTAAGGTTTTGCCTTTGCAATGCTACTAACGTAACAGGAAGGGAACAAAGCACTTAAGAAAAAAAAAAAAAGAACAGAGACTAATTAACTGTTAAACAGTATGTGCAGCCTGTAATTCAAATGGGGAGAAATGGGCTGAAAGACTTGAGAAGTCTCCAGTGAAAGGTGGAGCTGGTGGGATTTGGGAAGCACAAGGATGTTCCATGGAGTGGCTGGAGTAAAACCAAGAAGGAACCAGGATATAGGTGTGAGCAGCCTGTCCTGTGGCCAGAGGCAAAGGAGAAGGAGAGACCTGGGTGCAGGGTGGGGCCAGGTTATGGGTGGGACTGGCAGAAAAGTTTCTTGGAATCTGGCATCTCAGGCTATAGGAAACCAAGGCAGGTTATTGAGCAGTCGAAAAATGTAATTTCTGCTTTTGTATTTCAGTACAGTCACACACCGCATAATGATACATCCATCAATCATGGACCTTACATGTAGTGGTGGTCCCGTGAGATGATACTGAATTTTTGCTGTGCCTTTTCTATATTTCGATACACAAATACCACTGTGTTAAAACTGTCTGCAGTATTCAGTACAATAACATGCTATACAGGTTTATAGTCTAGGCGCACTAGCCTAGGTTGTAGTGGGCTATACCATCTAGGCTTGTGTAAGTACACTCTATGATTTTCACATAACCGTGAAATTGCCTGATGATGAATTTATCAGAATGCATCCCCCTCGTTAAGTGACACACTGCATCTCAAACAACCTATCCATCGATCCTATGTAAAATGAACTTAGGGATAGAGGGGCTGAAGGAGGAGGCTGCAGCAAAGCCAGAAAGCCAACAGCTCTCTTAACATGACCACGAAGCAATTATTCTGGTGTTGGCTGTGGAGCTCAGTGGGAAGAGAGGAATTCCTAGAGCAGCTTTGAAGTAGGTTGGGAGTATTTGCTGGTATTTTTGATATGATCCTCCATAAAGGACTGGAAAGAGTCTCAGACAGTGCCAGGGGGTGCAATCTGTAGATTAAAGAGAGTGGTGATGCCACTGATAAAACCAGGTCACCTGTGTACTCTTACTGAGCACCTACTGTATGCCAGGAACTGTTCTAGGAGCTTATCACACATCAGTCAACTTAACAAAAACCATCCTTGCCCTCATGCAGGTTGAAAAGGGAAGTCAGTTACAGCATTTTGAGTAGGAATGACATGAACTGACTTCTGTTTTAAAGGATCACTGTGTTGATAATACATTCTAGGTGAACAAGAGTAGACACAGAGAAAAACTATGTAAATTATCCAGTTGTCAATTTAATTAGAAAGCAGTATTTGTGGGTGGACAGTGCTGGGTGCATTTGCCTCTGATAGCTTAAGAGAATCTAAAGAACTGGGCTCCAGCCCCAGCTTGAGTGTGAGCTTCCACAGTGACCTTGGGCACGTCACTTCACGTCTCAGCCACTGTTTTTTCATCTCATCATAGAAATAATACCGAATTTATCTACCTTTGTGTGTGTGTGTGTGTATGTGTGTGTGTGTGATCTAATGACATAAAGAAAGTAAAAGCTAAGAGTATATACTGTTATTCAAGTTTGGCACAATTGGAAACCCAAGCAGAGAAACTTGATCTTACATTAAATCCAGTAGATGGAGTGGAGAGGCACTGGATTCAGAAACAGAAAACCCAAGTTTGCATCCCAGGTTTATGACTCTAACCGTGTCACTTTGGATAACAGCTTCTCTGAGTGCCGGTTTCCTCTTCTGTTACAATACCTCTACCTCAAAGGTATTGTAGAAAATTTTTAGAAAATTCAGTTACATGTGAATGAAAGCCCACTATAAACTCTAAATCATCAAAGAGATGAAGTTGTTTTTTACCGCCCCGTCAGGCTGACTGCAACCACAGATAGCTGTACTACACCTGGTGTAAAACTGTAATTAATCCTTCCTCGTATGTGGGTTAACTTTAATTCCTTCAGAGCAGAAATCATTTTTTCCTGGACCTTGTACTGTGCCATTGAACTGGTAGAGAGTCGAACAATAGGAGGTATTTAACAAATCATTTTAGCAAGTGGGTGAGTGGAAGTGTGATATTAAAGGAGGAAATGTAAGTTTGGGAATTAGGTTTTTAGAGGAATATTTCAAACCATGAAAGTGCATGCCTTTACCAAGCACGTTCAGAGCCCCTGAAGAAAGGATGGAGTTAAACACAACTTTGGGACAAGCATAGTAAGAATAACTAGCCAGCCAAGGAAAAAAATTTAGAAAGTAAATTCACAATGATCAGCATTGTAAGAGCCTGAAGAGCATCATCAAATAGTAATTCAGTACACAACTTCTGCTCCAAAAGGATCCAAAAACATTTCAATTTGCTGCTATTTCACAGAAATTTCAGTGAGAAATGTCTAATAACCCCCATCCACTTATCTAATAACCACACTCTAACACAGAGGTAACTCAAGTTCCTCAGGAGAGCTTCACGATTCAGAAGTTCCTTGTGAATTACCGAAGGATAACAACGTTTTGTCCATTGTAATTTTAATATTAATTTTGTTGTTTGATTACTGTTAATCCACATATAAGTGTTTTTGACCAGAGCATTTGCTTAATCAGAACCATCTATACTCCATCTAAGTAAAAGAAGTTTTATTGGGAATGAAAGAAAATTGCACATAAAACCTTTTTTCATAGCCTGTTTCTTAAGGACACACTTAGCAGTCAATCTTGTGACATACCTAGCCAATATCTCCACTGCCTCTCCAAAGCCCACTTCTTTGTGTCTTTTTAACTGACATTTTGGAATTCACCTGAAAACACCGAGAATTTGCCAAGACAAATTTGGCCTGTGAAGAAGACACCATATTCAACACCAATCTGGAGAAAACAACATAGTCCGCTCTTTTAATTCATTATGATTTTAACATTTATTATCACATCATTATCACAACTTGAGGATTATAACTTGTTCTCAGAAAACTGGCCCCTAGGCAATAAAGAGTTAAGACCAGAGAGTTCACTCCCTGTGCCCTTCGTTTCTTCTTATCACAACCCCTCCCCTCCTTCCCTGTGGTTCCACAAAATGAATAATGTCTTAGACGTAGATTTTGCAATGCTAATATTTGAACAGTAAAAGATACCTTAAGACCTTCATCAAGATTTTTTAAGGCCTCATTTAATGTCAGTGTCAAGGTTCTGTGAGGAATAATTAATATAACAAAATAAGGTCTATGTGCCCATCGATTGCCGGGGAATTTATGCAGGTAACTCATTAATGCCGGCGGGGGTTCAGCGGTAAATCCCGAAGCCTCGATGGGGAAATGGGACCAAATGATTTTTCCCCCTATAAAAAACACAAACAATGACAAGTATAAAAGCAGATAACCTGAATATCTATACAAACAGCTATATGGCTTGTAAAAGTTTTCCATTTACATCCTGTCACCTCTTCTTTGCACATGTATAAAAGATGGGACAATTATTTCAACAAACCTACCCATATAAATCAATGCAGTTTTGCTGTGGGAAGACTGAGTGTTTAAGGCATTTAATATTTCAGCATTGCCAGATTATCACCAGGATCCATTTCGCTTTGTGGTCAAGTGCATGATTAGCACTGTGACAGGGTACTGGCCATTTTCATAAGAAGATCTGCAAATCCTAGTAAACAAATACCAGTTGGAAAAATTAAGAACAAGTCTGTGGACTGGAATGCACCCTACTTGTAATGGGAACAAAAAGCTGGCAATCAATTCTAAAGAAAAAGCTAAATCACAGCAGAATGACCTACTTTAAGGCATTTGCCAAAGAGGCAGTGTTTTTAGACAGCTCTTCTGAAGTAGCGTCTTTCTGTCTATGCCATCTGCAGATTTATTACTCTGCCTGAAAAAAACAACCAAAAAAAAAAAAAAAAGCTTTATTTGAATGATACTGAGAGCCTGGTCTATAGGAAAGATTCCAGTATTGTGGGTACCACACCCACACCTACTGATGTGGTCCAAGGTTTTGCTTTAGAGGCACCTAATTAAGAAACCCTGACTCATTTACATGGAGACGTTTGATCTAAATTACACTCCAAACCGCACCAAATTGGGAGCATCTGTGAATGTGAAATGTTTGTTCCCTGTGACGGCTAGAACAGGGCCAGCTCTGGACGGCACATGTTCAAGTGACGAAAAATATTTCACATGTAACGTACTTCTGAGACCCACTTTTCCACTAATAATTCATAGTGAACCTAACCAGTATCTGTACCTCCACAATTATTTCAGGCTGTGAAAAATTATGTCACTATTTTTTTTCTGCTGCAAGAAAGAGGTAGAAGACCACCTACTTTGTTCGCTGTCATTGATAAAGGGCCTTAAATGCAGCCAATAGCAAAAGGCAAACCTGGATAGCACAAATGCTGGTCACTATATAGATATATATATCTCAACTTGGGATCCACAGACACAGAGCAGTGATCTAAAGAGATAAGTCTCAGATACTCCCTCCATCACTGCTTTAATTTCTCCAGCCTTTCCACTCAGCTTGCTGGTTCTCAGTAAAGCTTTGCCTTCCAACTCCAATGAGGCTGTACTTGTATGCAAAAGAGCCAGCCTTTAGGATGAGGTGAGAATATTGATAGGGTAGAGGTAGCCTCATCTGCAATTAGAGGACATGTCATTTCCATCGGGTAAAATGTCTAAGAAAGTAAAAAAAACATTTCTGCCATTGGATGTGATGAACAGTACTCAGCCTACAGTTCACACGAATGAGTGTTGTATTTCAAGTACAATAAACAGAGTTTTATGGATACAGTCAATCCTTCACTTCGGTACCTGATGGCCACTTTACCTTATTAGGCCATATATCACCTAGATTTCAGTGGAAGTCCAAGGAAAAAGCAAGAAACTTTTAAAAAATAACATCAGGTTCTCTTAAGAAAGATATTAATGCATTTATCTGATACACTGGTTTTTGCAGTAGCTAGAATATTTGAATATATTATTTTCAGCAGCAGAGCCCAGGCAGGCCAGTTAATAACTTATGGATGGCTACATAGATATACTTTAGACAGAGGTAAGGTTTTCAGCTCTCATGTTGGTCAGGCTTAGAGAGATCGAATGAACGGGGCTGTACTCCACGAGTCTTTGTTGTGGGCATGCATTGTAATAGTATGGAGCCAGAGTTCTTCTGGTTGTCTACACAGCCTGGATTCAATAAACTGTTATATATGCATATTATGACAATGTGGTCAAGGAAACCAGGTTTTTTTACTCTACCTTCAAATGCCTATGGAGTCTAAATCTGGTGCTTATTTTTCTTGTCCCCATTCAATATGTTAACATATTCATAATTTGACACAGGTTATGTTCATTTTATAATTAAAGTTATGAAGTTAGCTGGAAAAGCATTCAGACTATACTGAATAAAAAAAAGTGTGTCTTTTTTCTATATTATACTGCAGCATTCAATGTGAATCTGAAGTCTGGATAATCCCAGATTGTGTTCGTTTGCTAGGGCAGCCATAACACAATACCACGCACCAGGCGGCTTCAACAGCAGCCATTTATGTTCTCACACTTCTGGAGGCTGGAAGTCCAAGGTCAAGATATCAGCAGGTTTGCTTTATTCTGAGGTCTCTCCCCTTGGCTTGCGCATGGCCACCTTCTTGCTGTTTTACCCTCACATGGTTTTTCTTCTGTGCTTTCATGTCCCTGGTGTCTCTCTGCATGTCTAAATTTCCTCTTTTTATAAGGACATCAGTCAGATTGGATTAAAATCCACCCTAATGGCCTTGTTTTTAACTTAATGACCTTTAGAAAGATCCAATCTCCAAATGTAGTCACATTCTGAGCTAACAGTAGCTAGTGCCTTATCATATAAACTGGGGTGGGGTCGGGTGGGATAACTCAGTCCATATATCACACACAGGGTATATTCACATCCAAGCTGCTGACATGCCCCGTACCAATGATGTATTTATTTGAGCCCCAAACTAAAACCTAAATTTATATTTTTAAGTCTGGAGTATTCTTCCAGTATGATTTTTCAGTCCCATCCTCTATGGGAATGAAACAATGATGACTTTGTAAGGTTTAGGGGAACAAGCAGCAGCATGACTCTTCTCATACCTTCTTGCTAGACTGGAAGGAAGCAGTTCCTGTGTACAGTAAGTGTTACCACAGTGCCCAACCGAGCCCCACCCCGTCTTCAGGGACCCCCGTCTAGAGGCATAAGTGCCTCCCTCTCCATTACTGCCGCCCTCCATTAGGAGCAGATAATGTGTGAGCTACCACTTTCACAATAAAACATTGCACTTACACCACACCTTTCAACTCAGCATTTCCAAATGCTTGAAAAATCATTATTATTTTTATTATTTATTTGTGGAATCCCAGCAGTCTACTCAGCACTGGGAAGTGCAGTGAAAGCCACAGAGCTCTGGTCTCAGTTACGCAGACTTAAACCGACACTCAAGTTTCCTCCGCGATGTGCCAGTAAAAAGTCTGAAGGTGGATGTTTTTGCATGTGCATATATAGCAAGAAAAAACAGTAAAAGGCAATTTAGGTCTGAGTTACCCTGCTACTCGTATACCTGAGAAATTGAGGAAAGAGCCAGTTGTTAGTATTGTTCTGATAAATGAAGGATCCAACCAAGAACAAAGCAAGAAAGCAAACACAGTTTTAGACCTTAAAGCTCAGAAAATGGAAATGCATTTCCCTAATCAAGGGCATCTACAATAACACTTTTAAAAGGATTATTAAGCAATGCAGGAAGTAGAAATCAATCAGGCTCTGCTTATTGTTCACTGGTCATTATTTCCTGGGTCAAATCTGCTTGACACTCAATTTAATACAGTCTTTCATCAAGTCAAAAGACCTTAGAAACTTTCACTGGCCACCCACATTTTCAGTAGGGCTGTTGCCTGGTCTGATTCACTTTTGTTTTCCAAGTTTTTATCATCATTGCACATTATGCCTACTTCTATTGAAACAGGTACTGCTTTTGATGATTTCCACAGTGGTAAACATACATTGTTCATCCCTGCAATGCTAGAAGGTGGTCCAGTGCTTGGCACATAGTAGGTGCTCAATAAATATGAGATCTGTGAACAAATTTTCACCCTACAAAGGCATTCTCAAAATGAATTTGACACATCCTTCTCTCTCTCCAAAGTTACAAGCTAAGACAGATCACATCAGAGATATTGCAGACATAGATTAAAAACCGAATGAAATAATGATTTAGATTGCCTTAAATCAAAGTGACTAAATGCATTTTTAGAAAGTACATGTTGAAAGTTATCTTGACTAGTCTTGCATTTAGGAAGTTTTCTGGAAGAAGTATAAGTTTAGGGATTTTTTTGTGATGATGGGAGGGAGAAATCATAAATAAGTATGTGTTTTAGAAAATGGGTGAGACCACAGAGGGATCCTACAGGTATTAATAGAAATAGAGGTCAGGAATTGGACTTTAGAAAAACAGAGGAGGCAAGGAATTGAGAACAGAGGAAAGTCAGATTACTGGGAGTGTTCTAATGAATGGCTTTCAAAGACGATAAAGACCACCATGTATAGAAAGCTACTTTGAAGATATAAAAGGGTTTGTTAGTAACGTGATTGGGCATATACTAGAGTACAGATTCCAAAATAAGAGCTGCCACAATGCAGCCAAACTGAGAAGATATTTCTCTGGTCACCTGTGCTTGGTGCCAGCCACCATCCTCTACTGTTCTTCATTGTCCCCAAAGCTTGAGGCTTAGAAAGGCCTACACACACACTGTAATCGTATGTCTCTTTCAGTTTGCACGGAGAGTGACTCACAAAAGGGCGTTTCCTGTGCTTACACAAAAGTATGCAATATTTGTCTTTCACTATCTCAAACTCGTAATTCACAAAGACTGTATGCTATTCTATATTGGACAGTGTTGAGGCTTAAATATCCTGAGCCCCTTAAAAGAAGGATGCTGCAAACATGAGAATAAGGGGTGTCTTCTAAAAATGAGTGAACTAAGCCACTTAGGAAGTTGCTGGCCTCATCTCGATACCCACGAAATAACAGCAGTACAACTAGAAACAGAGTTCAAAAGTCAAAAGTGCCTGGCTGCCCTAAAATTTTCTCATTGCATGACTTGGTTCAAGGGGCTTCATTATATTTTGTATTTAGAGTTCACATGTTTATATTCCACAGTGCAGTGTCTCTTTAAAAATGTAACTGTTGAGTTTAAAAATCAGGAAGTAGTAAAGTGGCTTCCAGATACATATGGAAGGTTTTTGTTTGGGTGGTGTGTGGGATGGGGTTGGTTTTGTTTTTAGTTGTGTGCAATTTCAGTCCAATCAACACCTAGACCACTCCTTAAAAAAAAAAAAAAAAGGAAGAAGAAAGGCTTTTTTTATGATTCAGTGTGCAGAGAATTTCTTGCAGACATCTGGGAGTTTAACCAGAGACATCCAAGACGCCAGTAGAGGTGGAGCAGCAAGAGAGAGTAATAGTTGACTTTATCCTCATTTTTAAGAGGAAAATGGTTTATTGGTTTTGGAGGTGAAACACTAGAAAGGAAACTGCTCAATCCTCTCACTTTGAAGGTGAGCAAACTTGGGACTTTCCCAAGTCATCTAGCCACTTTGCATGTCCTATAACCCAAATTTACTTTAAATTGTGGAAAGAAAATGGAAATAAACTACCTTGAAGGCATTTGAGCTCCAACTGACTAATTATTCTAGGTCGTTAAATGCAGTTAGAGTTGTTAGATTTTCTGGTTTCCAATGGCGGTAATTCCATCACAGAGATTCCTTTTCTATCAAATTGTTGGTACTTCATTGTCTTAACTCTGCCTGGTGGTCTCTAACTATTGCCTCCATATAAGAAGGCTTTTCTTTTCCACCAAATGAATGAATTTTCTCATCAATTCCAATCATGCCTCATACATCCCCCTCTCTAGGACTCCGTCCACACTCTTTCCACCAGTTCAGGTTCCTATGTGCGCTCTCTGCCTATCCCAGATTCTACCACTTCTTCAGAGGACCTGGCTCAATATCCTGCTCTTTTAGATCTGCTATTCAGAGATCTGGTTCTAACTACAGAGACTTTTCCCTACTTTAAATTCATAGCCTTTCTTATGAATAGCTGTATAGGTGAGTTTGATGCTTACATATAGCATAGTGAATGTAGGGCAAAGGCTGTGCTTATTATTTTTTCATTCTTGCAGAATATCTAGCATGAATAGACACAACTTATTGAATACTAACCATATGTCCCATATCTTGCTGAAAAATTTTAAATACATGTTCTCAGTTCAACAACCATGTAAAGTCATTATTATCCTCAATTTATGGAAGCAAAATCTAGCATCCAGAGAGAAAAGGTGTTATTTTCCTAGATGAACCAACTAAAGGTGATGGGGCCAGTATTTGAAATGCAGGTATGTCTGAATCCAAAGCCCTTGTGGCCAGCTTCTATGCAAAATTGCCTTCCTTCTCACAGGAACTTGCACATAAAAATCACTAAATATTTGTGAATTGGATAGATGAATGAAGGAATGATTTGGAACCTGTTCCTTTCACCAATTTGACTTGCAAAAGGGAAAATAATAAGAAATTCTGAATCTTGGTGCCTCTGGACAGATGTGGTCAGTTAGAGAGCACAAGCAAAGCAGAAATGTTCTCACAAGTTAACAGTAAAGTCAATCACTGGACACCTACATGGAGGTAAAAAGACTCACAGGGAATGAAGCAAGCCTCGAATCAAATTTGGCCCAAATCCAACAAGCATTTGGAACCTCATAGCATGCATTTGAAATACTACCTTCATCCCTTATTTTTTCTTCACCTTTATTGTCTTAGTCATTTTAAATATATTTTAACTTTTTTATATTGAATGCATTTTTAAAATGTATTATATTCTTTGTGGAAGTATAAATCAGGTTAATACAAAATCAAATAAGATTGATGCTCATATTCACAAAATAAGTTCAGAGATGTTCATTGAAAGGGTAGAAGTAGGTAGCTCACCTCACATTTAATTTTAGCCGAGCACAGAACTATAACTGTCAAGTTGTATTTCAGGGAAGGTCTAAAATGTATGGATTTCCAGGCGGTGTTTAAATAATACAGGTTGTCAGTATTAAAATCAGAAGAGTTTAAAGGCCAATGGAAAACATGTGAGATTTTCATAGAATGTAAAAAAAAAAAAAAAAAAAAAAAACTCACTAAACAGTATACATAGCTCCTGGTTTGAAAATGATTTTATCTTTAAATACCCCATAAGGTTTACAAACTGATATTTTAAAAAACAGAGATGAGGGTTGACTAAAAGACATGGTTTTCTTGAAGTTTCTTGGTAAATTAATGTCAAGATAATATGGAAACTCTCCTTCCCCATGTTTGTTTTGGGTTTTTTTTTTTTTTTTTTTTTTTTTTTTTTTTTTTTTTTTTAATTCTGAGCACACCAGATGGCATTTCTCTCTGTTGCCATCACTGACACACAATTATGTTTTCTAATAGAGAGGGAGGCTGGGAGCCACTGATCTACCCCAGTCATGTCGCATGAATATCTCCACTTTTATAAAGAAAGCCTTTGTCAGGGATTTCTCCAGTTGTGGTAAAGGAGCAGTAATGTTGAGGCAACTCTCAGTTCATGGGAACAAACTCAGGTCAATGAACGAGCCACGGGCAGGAGGTCAGTTGGGAGAAGAGAGAGTACTTATTATCAAATCGTCATTGTGCCCTCTGCCCCATCAGTGAGCATCATTGTCTAAGACAAGTTCTCAAGGACCTCTGAAGAATCTGAGTCAAGCCCTTTCTAGGAAAGCTGAAAAGGATGAAGATCTGATTCATTTTAATGGCAGGCATATGTGTGACCAAATAAAGCAGATCCCTGAAAAGTCTTTTTCCAGATGTATATGTAGCATTTGTACTTTATCTGAGTCCATTTTGGAGAATGAAGGCCCTTCAAAAGTAAAATAATCTGTGTGAACTGAGGGTTTGGTACCCAAGGACCCAGACTTCAATTCCCAGTTACATCCATCAACTGTGCCTTCAATAACTGATTTCAACTCTAAGCTAGAAAAATAAAAATTGTCCCAACTTCGTTTTTCAGAAAATATGGTAGCAAGTTTAACAAACTTATTTCCCAACTCATGTTGTAAGACAAGCTACCATATATTTTCAGTCAGAAGCTGACTATAATTTATTCAGAGATTAAAAGAATTCATTTGCATTTCTTCATTTGCTTAGTCTATGAGATTACGAAGAATTTTTCTCTCTGTTTAAGGACATTGACCCCTACCCTAATAAGAAAAAGTGTGTGTCTTGGGGAGGACTTGGAGGAATATGTACAATACCTAAGATGGAATTTCTAGAGTCTTTAAAATCTTTAGTCCATAATCTATAATAGTAATATCTAGGAAATTTTCTCAAAAATTATTTTTAAGAAATTTCTTATCTACATTTTTTACTGAAAAATTATTTCTGCAAAAGAATTGTTTTAAGAAATTTCCCTTTTATCTAAATTTATTTTACAAAAATCTAACCATAACCCTGCCCTCATTCATGTTAATATTTGATCTTGATCTCTTTGTGAAGCATCCTGTCTAGTCTAGCAGGTGAGGGCCTTGCCTACCTTGGTTTAGATGTGCATGAATGCTAAGTTCCCCCTTCAAACAGTCACGGTCCTTTTCTCATCAGAGATAGCCAGGGGCAGCAGCAAAGGGTGAATGAATGAGATCCGTCATGAAATGTCCAGTGTCAATGTGCTCTCCCAATTTACTTACTGACCTTCAGCTTGCAGCCACACTTCTGACCCTCATGAGATGGAGCCTAAGGGGGGAAATGGCACTGAGGACCAATTCCTGTGTCCTGTTGGTCTGTGGTCTCAATTAAGTACTAATTAATTACCACTGGCATCTTTGGCATCGCTTGTCAAATTGCATTTAGGAGTATATTTTCACTGTTTAAACATCGGTAGCACAAAACCCACAGCTAAAAATCCTATGTTTTCATAAATCTCCCTGTTTTTCCCTCGTAAAAATTGTATTTTAAAAATTCAACAAATACATCTAGAGCCACTGCAAGTAGCTTTCAAATACAAGAGACAGGAATTGGTATTGTCAATTTTGATTAATTGTACTTCATTAATAAACATCCTGATATTCTGTCTCCACCTGCAGTTGTTGATGTTGCCTGGAATCAATTAACTCATATAATTTGATTTATTTTACAAAGACATTTTGGGATGTGCTGCGCTGATGATAAAGGTCCTGTTTTAACAGTTCTTGATTGCAAGTCAGATTGTACCTGAATGGATTTCTGTTTCTACGTGAATATGTATACAAGAGTGTGTGATTTGCAAGTGAGTAGGAAGAAAACACTCCTTGAAGCAGTCCTGAATTAAAGAATTCATTTTAAACATGGTGGGGAGTATTCCTCCTGAATATTCGGACTTTATCTGATGACACCTTAGAAATACAGATCCTGAAATGTCGTGTCCTCTCTCTTAATCAAGACCTTTTATTTAGCAGATTAGCAAATATTCCTTCAAATTAAAAAACAAAATAGTAGTACTAAGCACCAAAGTTAAAACACCTACTAGAACTAAGATTTTAGAGACAGATACTAGATTCAGCTTCATGTATAATTTGCTTTGCTTAAAATGTAATTTCTTTTTCTCTCCTAAGTATTTACAAGCCACGGTTTCTGGATCAATCTGTTTGATCCCATTATTTACTGTGTGAAAAACCATCTTAGGCTTCCATAAGTATCTAAGAAATGCTAAGTTTAGTGCAAGTGTCAAAAGCCCAACTCAAACAGTTTAGACAAAAAAGAGAATTTGCTGGATCACGTAACTGAAAATTCCATAATCAGATGTGACTTTGGGCATGACTAGATTCAATTGCAAAGGGTATTGCATGGAATTTGTTTCTTTCCGTTTCTAAACTCTGTTTGCCTCTGGGTTAGCTTTGACTTAAAAATCTTTCTCCCTGGTAGCAAGATGGCAACACCAGAATTGTATCATATATCAGCTTAGCATACTCAGGGGCTAGTAAGCTTCTCTTTTGCTGTGGGAAAAGAAAATTCTCAAAACATTATTCTCCTTGTCCTGGATTTGATCCCTCGTTTATTACTTATTTGTTCCTGATCCAGTCTCTATGGCAGAGGACTGCATGGCTCTCATTAGTCAGGCTTGAGACACAGGCCCACTCAACCACACAGACTAGAAGTGAGGGAGAAGCAGTTTTCCCCAAAGATGGTCTTACTAAAAAGAAGAAGAAATAATGACTAGAAGGCAAAAAAAAAAAAAAAAAAAATCCACTTATTCACAGTAGTAAAGTATAACTACAATCTTTTTTGTCCAACAAAACTATCTTGTCTCTGATTGCAATAATATTTCAATCAATAGATGTCAATGAAGGCTAACTCACATTAAGGAGCACTGGTGCCTATAATTAGAAAAGGTTGCCTATCCCTCATTCTCATTTGCTACTAAATTGACAAGGCCTATGAAGAATATCAAAGTAATATCCATCCATCCGTGCATTTCTTCATCCAGGTAACACTCATGAGCACATGTGATGAGACAGGCACTAAATTAGGCACTGGGACTACAAGAATAAGTAAGTCACGTCCTTAAAGAACCTATATGTGTCAGGTATAGTGACTCACGCCTGTAATCCCAGCATTTTGGGAGGCCAAGGTAGGAGGATCACCTGAGGTCAGGAGTTTGAGGCCAGCCTGACCAACATGGTGAAACCCTGTCTCTACTAACTACAAAAAATTAGCCAGGCGTGGTGGTGCATGCCTATAACCTCAGCTACTTGGGAGGCTGAGGCAGGAGACTCGTTTGAACCCAGAAGGTAGAGGTTTCAGTGAGCCGAGATTGTGCCACTGCATTCCAGCCTGGGCAACAGGAGCAAAACTGTGTCAAAAAAAAACCAAAAAGAAAACAAAAAAAAAAAAACCCTATATGTGGAGACAGTATAGTGGTAGGAGATAGGCTTTGGAATTAAATAGAGTGGGATTCCAATCCCAGCTCTTTTACTTAGACAAAGTGTAGAGTGTAGTTATAGACAAAGTGTAGAATGTAGACAAATTTCTCATTTCTTCTAAGCTTCAGTTTTCATATCTACAAATTATTATAAGAATTAAATGGGTAATATATATTAGGTTTCCAGCATAGAGCCAAGCACATAAGTTTTCAAAAATTAACAGTTACTACTGTGTATGTCAAATGAGATAAGGCAAGCAAATTGCTTTACACAATGCCTAGCACATAGTAAGCCCTCAGGAAATGATAGCTGGCAGCTATTGTCATATGAAATAGAATGAAGGACTAGATCTAAAAGAAAGAAACATTTCAAAACTCAACCAACATCTATCATGATAAATTTGGAAAAGGCCTTGAGAGAGTTCACCCAGATCTATCCCTACCCTCAGAGAAAACACTTCAGTAATTTTAGACATAATAGAATATTCTTCTCTCCAAAGAAAGTGTTTGCAAAGCAACTCTCTTCCTTTTGTGCTCATATTTCATCAGTTTACATAATATTTAATTAAATTACATAATTACAATAATAAGTACAACTGGCATAAACTTGTTTGGGACTCTCTCCTGGGACTTCCCTCTAGTGGGAACAGATGTGCACAGTTGAGAGTCATTAACTAGCCGGGAACATTGAATATGTTGTGGGCATTGGTCAGTATGTTTTACGGGGGAAATAGCTGATTAAGTGGGAGGCAGCCAAGAGAGCTTCTACTGCATTGCAGCAATCTCCCGCATTCTCTTCATTTACATGAATGCTCCTGGTTCTCAAAACTCTGTCTTACGTTTGACCTATTTATGCATTTTCTAAACATCCTTCAGTAGCTGAAATGCAGAAAACTTTATTACTAGAATTTTAAACATGACTTGTAGAATCGTTTTGTTATTCTATAGTCATAACCATGTATTGAACAGAGAAAGCAATGTAAACAGAAAATGTAGAACATGAGGATGAATGCTGGGCACTGCCCTTTGTACATTTCTTCTGCCAGTCTTAAACAATAGGTTATAAATTCATTCCTAAGAAGAAAATGATAGAAATGTGTCTCGCACATGAAAATGATACTATCAAGTAGAACAAAAAAGATTCAAACATGCTTATTTAATGTCCTCTGGCTTTCTGACTGGCCAAATGCATGAGAATAAGAAACAATTCTTCCCATCCCTAATGGCAATCTATAAAAACTTTTGAAATCTGTTTGTTTGCTTGCTTATTTATTTATTTATTTGTTGAGATGGAGTTTTCACTCTTGTTGCCCAGGCTGGAGTGCAATGGCACGATTTTGGCTCACCACAACCTCCACCTCCCGGGTACAAGCGATTCTCCTGCCTCAGCCTCCTGAGTAGCTGGAATTACAGGCATGCACCACCACACCTGGCTGAATTTTTGTGTTTTACAAAAAGTAGAGATAGATGGAGTTTCATATCTTTCGAGTTGGTCTCAAACTCCTGACCTCAGGTGATCCACCCATCTCGGCCTCCCAAAGTTGAAACCTGTTTGTTTGCTGCATTGCAATCCTCAGAATCAGAGCACCACAAACATGAGAAGCATTGGCAGCATATATATATTTTTTAA
The DNA here is from genome assembly GCF_000951035.1 of Colobus angolensis palliatus. Lineage (NCBI taxonomy): Eukaryota > Metazoa > Chordata > Mammalia > Primates > Cercopithecidae > Colobus > Colobus angolensis. The sequence continues at coordinate 6,432,121 of NW_012114566.1, forward strand.
CTTGGGGTTTGGTGGGGGATTCATGATGTCATATTCAGTTTTAAGTAATAGTCACTAGCAGATGAAATGTAATGAAGTTCTTATTTACAACCAGGTACTTCTGCTGAGACAAGCCTTAGAAATAGCTCAATCTGTGCCTCAGGAAGTTAAAATTTTTTATCAGAGTAGCAAGTAAGTTATCATATAGAACTAGTCAAATCAAGAAGGAATATGCCTTTCACTAGTAGTCCGTGGAGTCATTTAGTGTTCTAACCAATAAAGGCATATTTCAATCCTCGACTGTGGATTTCAACATTTGGATTTTTCCCAAGTAATCACTGGCCATCCCAGCAGATACCAATATTGTATAGGATGGTTGACTGGTTAAAACTGACTTGAGCCAGATCAATTCCTTTGACTTGAACAACTTCTGGGCCTCTCTTTGAACATCATGGAGTCTAACTGATAATTAATATTTGTGTGAGATAGGTTCTCTATAGTCACTATAATGTCAAATATTTTTGGTGTAAATAACAATTTAAAGTTCAATAATTACTTTTGGTGAGAAAAAGATTTGGGAGCAAAAGCATCATTTTTACTTTGTTTCTATTTCTTTTCTTAATTCATGAATTGACTGAACTCCAAAATGCAAATCACATGCTCTGCTTTGTAAAGAACTTACATTCACCAGCAATTACACAGACTGAAATGTCCTTAATGCCAGGTTTAAGTGCCAACAAAAGGCACGCTGATTGGTCCTATTCCTTGGTTCAAGCCTCCGCCCATGATTCAAACAGCCATAATGAAAACATGGTCAGGTCTACTCATTGGGAGAAAAAGGAATATTCTGGTGAATGATCATGGAGAATTTTGAATGAAGGTCACTGGAAAGAGAGGCTGGAACCAGGTTATCAAAGGAATAATGCGTCCTATTAAGGAGCTGAGATTTTACCTTATGGACAGTAGAACCAACTGCTGATTTTTAAGCAGAGATTGACCCAGTGATGAGGCTAAGAGAGCCCATCTGCATGCACACTTGATCTTGGAACGCTCTGTGACTTGTGTTTGGGGGCAAACAGTGATCACAGGTGAAGTATACTTGAGAGAGCAGAAAAAGCAGCCTTGGGAGAAGGAGGTGGCAAAAATGACATGAGGGAATCTAGCTCCCTAGCAATCCTGCTGGGGTTCAAAGCTAGATTCTGGTCCTCATGGGAAATGAAAAGTAAAACCAAGAATCAATACCACAGGCAGAAAGACCATTTGGGAAAACTGGCCACATACAGCTCAGTCCTGCTGCATCCTGCAATCAGTGAGCTGGCAAGGACCATAGGCCCTTATAAGAAACTTGGGTACAGCTGAAGCAGGCAAGAAATAGCACCCAGAGTCCTTGGGAATTCTGCATCATCATTCCTCTTAAAATAAAATTTGTTCAAAGCGCCAACTCTTATAAAATTAGAACCCCAGTATCTTTCAGGTTATCACACAGGGTTGATATTTTCTTTAGGTATTTCTGGTCTGATTTCCTGCTACCCCTGAACCCACAACTCACTCATGCCTTCCGATTGAACAATGTTCTCTTAACTTGACAATTTCTTTTCATTGTTTTCCAACGCTCACTCTAGGCCATAGCATTCAGCTGACTTTTACTGAAGATTGACAGGGGATAGAGAGATCACATCACACCCAGGCTGATAATTTAAAATGTAAACTATACAAACAAATAATAGGTGCCCCTATTACTAAAACACACCTTGATCATTCTCCCCACACCCCCAACTAAGGAATTTTCATAGATTGTCATTTCCACTTGTTCTGCAACTTCCCACCATGTCATTCTCCCCCAACATTCTACTTTCATAATCTCTCTTTTTGCACACAACTCTCATAAGTCCATTTTTGTGTTTTATGCAGAGAATTTGGTTCTCTTTTTTTCTGGCTGTGTTTGAAAGATTATGTTTCTACAACCAAAGTGGTCCATCAGAATGTTTTGCTAAGCAAAACAGAAAAAAAAAAAAATGATTTTCTCCCCTAGGAGGAATTTTGCTGTCAGCTATTAAAATAGCATTTTCCCTCATATATGTTTATCTACAAGATGAGCATAATTATATATCTTATTAGCTTAGGCAAGGATAGATCTAAACCAATCTGCAGAGAGTCTACTGGGCTGTATGTATATGTCCTGACCCTTGTGTCTACCACTGTCTGTCTGCATATTAGGAACAACAGATATGTCAGAATCTACCTCTTGACTTTCTGTGACAGGTAGAAATGTAATGTCTCCAGCAAGGCGATTCCCTTGAGCCATTACACATGCAAAATATTTCCTCAATTGAAAAATGCTACTGGAAATTTTCACAGAGAACTCTAGGAAAGAAATTCCTGAAATTGCAGTGTAAAAACTCATAAAAGAGCTCTGCAATAAGAAGCAATATTCTCACCAGGCTGTTGATACCGTTTGAGAAATTTACATCAAAACAGTGTCAGCGGTGGTGATAACAAGCACAGTGTCAACGAGATCTGCCAGGTCTGTCAGTTGATGTAGTCCCAGGTACAGCAGGGGCAGTTTGCTGTCTTATTGCAGAATAAATGTGGGCCCCAAAACTGTCAGTAGCGCAGAGCTATTTAGTGCCTTAAAAGACAATGAAATTCTCTGAGGAAATGAGAAACACAGGATCTACTTAGCTCCCAGTTTGAGGGCCATATTTATGTGTTTGAGCATTGATTTACACTGCTTTTTGTTTGCAAATGCTAATACCATCCCATCCATTTTTTTCCAGAAATACTGAAGCTGTGATTAATTGGAAAAAAAAAAAAAAAAACAGAAAACAGACGAGGATTTAGCAGCTATATTCAATGTACTGTATTGCTATAAAACTACTTCACATCCTGTCACTCATCTCCCTCCCTCCATTCTTGTCCCACCCAAAATCGCTGAACCAAACAATGACAAAAATATAAAAGGACCAAAGCAACTCACCAACACTGCCCAGTAGTGGTCCCTTGGCAAACGCGGTGAAAACATCACCTTGGCAGATGACAGACACTTGGGCCTTGGCTAGGGCATTACTGAACAATGTTATTAAGGACTAATTAGATGGCTTTTATTGAAATATTTCCAAAGATATGAGCAAAATAAAGCTGACCTAAAGAAAATATTTTAAAACCTCCCACTGAGCATGCTCAGAGAAAGCATTTTGACTTCTTTTATTTTTAAAATGCTCAACCATTTTCTTGAAAAACTTGGCTTGATCTTCCTGATTCAGTGATAACTGAAGTCATGCCAACTTTGATGTTTTTAGCTTCAGCTGTTTTAGAGCTATATGTGATCCCCCCAAAAAGGTTGGAATGAATTTTTTTCTGAGTGAAGAAGGAAGCATATGTTTTAACCCTCATGTGCCTTTTTTGAAAAGGATGAATTAACATCCTATAATATTTTATCTTTGAGCTTAAAATAAAAAAGTTTAGTTTGAAAGTCAAAGAGACATTTTTCAGAAATTGAAATGGAGACCTAGGCCTTCAGGAATTAAGACTATGGATTGTATCTGCTTTACCAAATACATTTGGAGACTTGCATGTCTGCTGCTATTGTTTTAAAATGGCAGCAGAGACAAGGCAGCCTGGAGACTTGAGCAAGATGGACCACACACAAACCGAATTTCAGGACATCAAAAAGACATAAAACTAATATGCAGAAATGCTGGAGCATCTTGAATACATTTTTTTCCAACCAGATATATGACATGAAGAATGAGAAATAAAAATGAACTTAGAAAGCTTTAATCCACCTGATGATCTTATTTTCCCTTCTAATTTATAGAAAAAGGAAGGGAAGAAAAAACAATGAGCAGCTAGAAACTGAGTGGTACCAAATATAACTGATCCCATTAAAGCAGCAGCTACATAGAGGAGACAGTTATCAAGGAGACTTCTGAGAGCCAGGTCTATATTCTTTTTTATTATTGACCATGCCCATGATTTGTCAGATTTCCCTTGGAACCAAGTGGTCTTTGGATCTCCTAAGGACACACCAGAGGCAATAAAAAAAGGAAATCACATTAATTACGGCAGATCTGAATATGAGCTAGGAAGGCAGACAACAATTCTAGTAACACAGAGAGCTATGTCAAATTGCTCCATGATTGGTGCAAACTTGACATGAGAAGTGGCTTCTTAGGGTGAGATATTTCCCACGTGACTGCAGATGGAAACATAGGATATCGGTGCTTCCAGATCAGACATAGGTCATTTTTGTAGAAGACTGTGCAATGCCAATTCTAGAAGTCTAATATCAAGTTAAATTTCTGTAAGTCAGAACTCCTACTACATTCTGGTACGTACCCAAAACACTGGAAAACCAACAAAAGGAAAGAATTGGTAAAGAAATGACAAATGTCTCCCTCTTATGTCAGAAGAACTTTGGGCAGAAAAATTGAAACCAGAATGAAAGAAAGGCTTAAAAGGAAATTGAGTCTGTGTTTACAAAAGGATTCCAATTCTGGGTGAACTGTCCAACTCAACCAGTTGCTTCAGAGAAACATGATTAAAGTGATGACTGAGGTGTTTTGCATCCTAGCCTCAGTTTCCTTTATTCCCCTCACAGTCCAGTGACAGCCAATCAGAAAGGAACCTGGCCTGGAGGCTTGTCAGTGATAATAATTGAAAACATCTGTCCATGCAGCAAGTGTGGGAAGCCCATGCAGCTCCCCGACAGAGCGAGTTCTCACACAGCAAAGCCATAACCACGACTGCTCATATTCTCCTTCACAGACTTTTCTCACTGCCAGCTGTCTTTATTCTCCTGCCAGGAAAGCAAGGGGCCTGGGGCTCTGACCCAGGCTGGGGTTAAGTGAGCTGGGACCAGGGGAAGAAAGGGGACAGGCTGGCTCCCAGCTCTGAGACAAGGGATATCTTACTGGGAACTAAAGAGAGCAGTGACTGAGGAAAAAGAATAGCAAACAGAGAAACCAAACAGGAGGACAGATAGGCAGCAGGAGAAGAAGTGTTCAGATTGTAAACTCAGGTGAGCCGGGTTTAAATCTTGGCACAACATTTTCAGTATGTCGCTGGGCAACCTCCCTGGGCCTCAGTTAGAATGGGAATAATAATAGTACCTGTCTCACAAAGTTTTCAAGGCACTTCAGTGCAACAAGGCAAGGACTGAACACACATTAGCTCCTTTAGAAGGGGGCTTCCGAGACAGTCCTTGAGGTATAGAAGTAGAAGACCTCTACTGAGGGGCATGCTACCTCAGTCATGAGTAAGGAAGGCCCTACTAATGGTGTCCTATTGACTTGGTCAGTCTCCATGTGGTTCCTGCAGATGTTCTTTCCCTGCCTGTGGCCTGTGTTAAGCTGCTTTATCAACCTGTGCCGCCTAGTTTCTTGTGATTTCAATACTGACTCCTGGGGCCTCTCTCTGCCATGAGCCCCATGTTCGGGGACAGCACTAGGTTCTGCCGGGTCTGTCTGCCCTTGCTCCTCATGTGCCAGTGCCTCGTTCTCCCCATTTCAGCAGTTTGCCAGATCTCTCAGCTTGGTATAAAACATATCAAGGGGATATCTGGTTAGAAGAATGCCAGCAAAACATTCAGCCAACTGAGGAGAAACTTCCAGATTGTAGGTCAGAGAGAATTCAAAACACGGAAAGTTGGAGTAAGGGGAAGAAAGAAAATAAGGTCCTTAGTAGGAAGGTTTGGATGTTCTCTCTGCCTTCTAGAAGAAAAAAAAAAAAAAACTTTATTAAGAATGTAATGAACCAATAGATTTACAAAGGAAATATAAACAAAATCCATAAAGGACAATATTTTAAAATATCAAATCATCCAGATCATTTCATTGTTTAAGATACCCTGTGTACATAAATTAATCACCTTTAGAAACTGTATTAACAGTCACATCACAATTCTATTTATAGCTAACTCACAGTTATTTGATGTATGATGTTCACTTGGAAGCTGGAAAGAATAAATCCAGCTTGCAAAGAAGCAGAACTTACTTTTAGGGTGGGGCTTAGGTCCTGAGAAAATCTAGCTCAACACATGGGTGGCAAGGAATAATACAAAAGGAGAGACTTGGGGAGGCCAACTTTGTATCATTAGTTAAGAACAGTTCTGCATTGTATATGTATCCAACATAAACACTTGGCTAAGGATGTTATTCTACTGACAGTGTTTGGTTTTCCTTATGGTCATCAGCTGGGTGACTACCGCTACTTGGCTGAGAAGCACTTCATCCATAAAGAAAAGCACCATAAGTAATAATGAGTGCGAGTTTGTGTTAGTTGCAGAGCAAGAATTCAGATTTAACAAGCGATTTTTTTTATCCAATTGAAATGAATCAAACTGTTTAACCTAATTGAGCTTCTATAAATCAGGAGTGTTGTCATATTAGTAATCCCCCAGATAAGGCACTGCAAAGAGGCGCCTCACAAGAGTGCGAATGTATAAACACAAAATACAGGGAATCTACTGAAGCTCCTTTATTCAGCATCCTTGTACATCTTCCCTCTCTTTATAATCACTGTTGCAATAAAATTATCACTGAACAACTGACATTAGGAGATCCTTTTAATCATTGAGAGTCTATTATAGTTTTCCTATGATTCTGTCTTCAATATGCACCTCCAACCATGGGAAGGCCTGATCTTTTCATGACTATAAAGTCAACAAAATATGGGGAGGGAGAAAATGTATATCCACTGGGAACTGAGCTTTAAAAATATGTATTATGAATATTGTAATATTGTTGTTTTAAAAATGAAATGGATCTATATGTGCTCATCTGAAGGGATCACCAAGACATGTCCCATTTATATAGATTTCTCTAAAATCTGCTTCAAATATTTATCCTTGTAAATTACTTCTAATATATTCCTATAGTCACTGTTTGTCTTTAATACCTCTATTCCTTTAAATTTTCCCTTCTTTCTATACTCATTTAAGGGCAACGTGGTTCAAAACCCCCAGCAGCTTGCCTCTCAAGTTCGCAGATTCCTTCTTATCCGGGAATACCTTTTGTTGCTTCCATAGATGTATCTGGTTACCTTTTGAAATTACTTTTCTGCTGAGTGGCACATTCCTGGCACACATGCCTCTATTCCCCATTCCCGAACCCCATGTTGACATAACTGAATGATCATATCACCCTTTTACACTGTGGCTTCACCTTCAGGGTCCTTTCTCACAGAGCAGGCAGCCACCATCAGCCAGGTGAAGCAAATCTGTGTGCCATCCTTCTGCTAGAGCAGGTCTCTTTGTCCAATGCCACCATTCTTTTATAAGTGTAGAAAACAAAAACTCAGACCGTAGACACACCCCTATGCTTCCAAGAGATGGAGACTCGTGTCTGTTTCCTTAAAAATCTTCTGTTTCTGCCTTTCTATTTCACTCATCACTTTGACAAATCAATGTAAAGATACATATAAACATCCTATAATGTATAAGCATGTATTTAAAATATACTTATATATGCAAGAGATTACTACAAACTTTTTACATTTTAGGGTTCACTTACTTTGCAATTGATTGCTGTGCTTGCAATGTGTTTCTGAGCTTGTCAACTTTCCTCGCAAAGTATTTCAAGTTACAGGATGGAAAAGGTGTTTAAAATTGTTAATAGGATTTGCAGCACAAGGAAATTAGAAATCCTTCTGCCCAACTGTCTGATATTCAAAATGAGGAAACTGAGGCTGAGCAAGGCTGAGTGCCCAAAGCCCTACAGGTAGTAAGAAGCGAAGCCAGAAGAGAAAATCAGGCTTTCTGTTTCCTTGTTCAAGTTGCTCTTTCACTCCAGCAATTAAAACTGGTGTGCAGTAATGAGGCTAAAGCTGCTTCATCAAATCAACTTTTTTCTCCAACTTCCTATGGTATTGTGGGTCAGTTGGCCTCACGAATTTCCACACGATTCTATAAGTCAGTGAAGTAGATTATTTAGACATTCTCTTCTGGATATATTCTTATTTGGATTATGTAGAAATTACCCATAAAAAAACAAGACTTTTCAACACGAACCTCATGACTTCCACATTCTATTTTTGATACCTTAACCTAAAGTAATTTCACACTCTCATAAAACCTTTGAAAATGGAGCATCCACAGATGATATTTTGCACTTACCAAATTCCTTTTTCAAAAAAAAACCTCTAAATGTTACATTATATTGTTGTATTTGCAAATTATATCCTCTAGTCATCCTCTGTAATTTTTTTTTTTCAAAAAAAGTAAAACACAGAAGATAGGAAGAACATAGGGAGAAATAACACAAGAAAAGCCTCAACATCTAACAAACATGAATGTCTGTTGACAGCGTTGTTCTGACTGCAGACAGAAAAATATTGGGGAGTACCTCACTTCTGTTCCCTTTTGGGTGAGACAATCCCTTTTGGGTGAGAAAAAGCTTAATCTGTCAGTCAAACGTAAAACAAAAACTATTTGTAATAAGAAGTTACAGAATGCCCAAACTTTCTACCACAAATGAAACAGGAGTAAAGCTGAAGGTAACATATCACCTAAATGCAAAGATTTTGCAATCTAATTGAGAGTAAAACATATGTGCATGAAATAACTTAGAGATAAAAATAAAACATGTCAACAACAATGTAATACAATCTGAATGTTTAAATGCCAAGAAAGCAAATAAGCAAATGATCAGAATATGATTCTGAAAGGCTTCCTAGTAGAGACATGCTTAAATATGGTTTTAGGTATCACGATTGGCATAGATGTGGCAATAAAAATAGTAGTAATATAAGTGCAAAACAACTCAAATGTGTGTGGCCCTAAGGATACATGAGCAGGTAAATTGACCTCTAAGCCCTGAATGAATGCTATTTGTTATCTGCTTTATCAGTTTTTAACTTTTTTTGTTAATAGGTTTTTTTTTTTGTTTTTTGTTTTTTTTTGAGACGGAGTCTTGCTCTGTCACCCAGGCTGGAGTGCAGTGGCCGGATCTCAGCTCACTGCAAGCTCCGCCTCCCGGGTTTACGCCATTCTCCTGCCTCAGCCTCCCAAGTAGCTGGGACCACAGGCACCAGCCACCTCGCCCGGCTAGATTTTTGTATTTTTTAGTAGAGACGGGGTTTCACCACGTTAGCCAGGATGGTCTCGATCTCCTGACCTCGTGATCTGCCAGTCTCGGCCTCCCAAAGTGCTGGGATTACAGGCTTGAGCCACCGCGCCCGGCTGTTAATAGATTTTTCAAAGCAGATTTAGGTTTAAAAAACTGATCAGAATCACTCACCGGGGCCTGTCAGGGGGTAGGGGGAAAGGGGAGGGAGAACATTAGGACAAATACTTAATGCATGCGGGGCTTAAAACTTAGATGATGGGTTGATGATTGCAGCAAACCACCATGGCATGTGTATACCTATGTAACAAACCTGCACGCTCAGCACATGTATTCATGTATCCCAGAACTTAAAAAGTAAAAAAAAATCAGAGACTTCCCATATATCTTCTCTCCACCCACCACATACACGCAATTTCCCCTATCATTCAAACCTTGTGTTAGTGTGGTATATTTGTTGTAACTTATGAGCCAATATTGAGACATTAACTAAAGTCCATAGTTTACATAAGGCTTCCCTCTTTGCACTGTACATTCTGTGGGTTTTGACCAATGTATAATGACATGTAGCCACCATTATAGTGTCAGAGAATAGTTTTACTACCCTAAAAATCTCCTGTGTTCCACCTTTTCATTCCTCCCTCCCTCCCCAACACTGCAACCACTGTTCTTTTTGTCTCCAAAGTTTTGCCTTTTCCAGGATGTCAGGTGCGTGGAATCATATAGTATACAGTGTTTTTAGATTGGCCTCTTTCACCTGGCAATAAGCATTTAAGATTCTTCCTTGTTCTTTTATGGTTTGAGAGCTCATTTCTTTTTATTGCTAAACTATATTCCATTGTATGGATATACCACAGCTGTTTATCCATTCATTTATCAGAGGACATCCAGAATCTTTTTTAACTTCAAAACAAAAATTTTTCAACTTGTTTTAAGTTTTTAACCAACATATATCTCAGGTAGGAAATATGGTTCTCAGAACACATATACTTTTTACCTTGAAACTTCCTTGTCTGAGAGTATACATTGTGATGTTTTGCAACACAGTACTAACCTATCATTTCTGTTCTTAAGCTTGAATCAAAGGCCACTTCACCTTCTTGCTTCTGTTCTTTGGAGACATGAGAGCAATTAATTTTAGAATATAGAAAGATGAGAATTGCAAAATTAAGCTGTGAATTTTCAAATGAATGTGGTTACTAACAAACATTTACTAGAGGTCATGTCTTTCTTTTATCGGCAACTACAACACCATGTTGTCTTCACAGTGAATCAGAATATAATTTCAAATTTGAAATTATGCCTTTTTCTCTCTTCTTTGGTTACACTGTTAATTATGTCCAAAAAGCAATGCTATGACCTTTTCAAAAGTGACATCCTAAGCTGTTGTTGATTCTCTAAGTGGAAACAAATGTCACCTGGCCCACCTGTGTCTTTGTTTTTAACATCAAATAACATTGATAACTAAATCACTCTAATATGGGTGGGGGAGAAAGCTGCCCTGCCATTTGAAGGGACTTTGCAATGAAATTCATTTACTTGGCCCCCTGATTATGTATACATACTGGTTTTAAGAGAGCACACAGGAGGCTTTGCCAAGAAAATTTTAAAGTTCAAGCAGAAAAAATAATCACAATATCTTTCAGTCATTTGCTATGTGTATTTGTTTCCTTAAAATGCACAGCTAAATGTTCTCTACACACAGATATCACTTGGTAGGCGGAGTATATCTTATTACTGGGTTATTTTCCAGTACATTTGGCATAGTTAAGGTAAAATGTATTAACTTTCTCTCAAAATAAAGATGAAAACAGAGTTGTAGCGGCTGTGAATGCTTCAGCCATTGTCAGGAAGTTAAAAACTGACGGGAGGCCCAAATAATCAACTCAGCCTGCTGCATATACCATAGTTTTCCCCTGGGATATCTGGTCTAATCCAACAATGTATCTGACTGGCATGAATGTAGAATTACTTTCAATAAAGATTTTATTTCAAGCTTGGATGATTTCCCCCAAAACATCTTGTCACTGAGGAAAAGTATATCATAGAATATCTGATTTTTTTTCCCCCTACAAGTCAGCTTTTGAGAGGGGGGAAAAAAATACACATTACAACTCAAGTACTCAACTCAGGTCAATTCACTGTAAAAAATCGCATTTTAACATATCTACACTGATTACAGATTTGCTGTGTTAAAGAAATCAGGGAGCTGTCAAAGAGAGCTTACCCTAAAGTCTGGAAATGTAAAAAATAAGTACCACACTTGCTCCACTCCAGTCTGCATTCTCCCTGCAGTGGCCTCCAATTGAAGGGCAGGCAGGACAGATGAGTCCACCAGCTAACACCTTGCTCCGAGAATATTTGTCTTTTTGCAAGTAAGGAACATTTAAAGGTCACATCTTCCAATAAGTATGAAATTGTTTCCAGGCTATATGAGAAATATGAATGGCCTGGTCATGATCACACGAAAATGATCTTCATTTCTCTGTGCATCCTTCTCTCTCTCTTTATTCCATTCTCTTCCTTCATGATGCCACATTAAGTCAGCATGTTCAAGATAGGGGAACAGTAGGTAACAGTTCATTACTCTATTTTGAATTCCCTCAAACGTTTCATTTAGTACTTGCGTACATTATTTCAGCCTTGGTGTCACATTGTTTAATTTATGCTTGGTTCATATAATCTTAAAAATAGCTTGTGTTACCTACAGAGTTTCACCCCTTACTAAAAGCACACAAATCATATGACTTAGCGCTAATGGGATAGGAGTAATTATTTTAACATTTAATAATCATAACACATTATATTTATACAATGTTTTAAATTCAAAATCTCTTTTATCTCTATTATTATATTTTATGATTAACATGCAATGTTACAATAAGTATGTACACGAAAGAGCACTCAGCATGGATAATAGTAGATAAAACTCTGGAGAGGCATGGAAAGGGCTAGAGTTGAGTCCCTGTTCTTTGACTTTATTAGCACTGTGTAACCTTTGGACAGATCATTAACCAAGAAGTCCCTAACCCTGGCTGCACATCAGGCTCATCTGTGAAGCTTTTTAGAAACTCTGAGTCCTGGGTCTCAACCCTGAACTACCAAATCAGAATCTCTGTGCAATTCCTTTCCTTTATTGAAAGCCTGCGCCAGAGTGGGAAACCAGTGAGTTCTAATCTCCCTTTCCTTGTTTATAAGACAACAATTGACAGAAGAAAATGTAATCACATATAATAAAAATTAATGTTTCTGGCTGGGCGTGGTGGCTCACAGCTATAATCCCAGCACTTTGGGAGGCCGAGGTGGGTGGATCACCTGAGGTCAGGAGTTCGAGACCAGCCTGGTCAACATGGTGATATCCTGTCTCTACTAAAAATACAAAAAAAACAATGGGGAGAACTGATTGAACTGGGGAGGCGAAGGTTGCAGTGAGCCGGGACAGTGCCATTGCACTCCAGCATAGGAAACAAGAATGTAAATCAGTCTCGAGAAAAAAGAAATGTTTCTATAGTTTGCAAAGGGTTTTCACATACATTTTAAAATTTAATCTTCAAAACAACCTATGATCAGTTTCGCCATTAACTTCACTTTCTAAATGATGAATTTGAGGCTCAGAGAACTGCTAGGGCCCATCTAAGATCACACAGTCAGTACCTATAGAACTAGCACTTAAGATTTTGAGCTTCCAGATCAAGAGCAATGGTTCTTTCCTCCAGGCAGAAGAGCATCACATGCAGAGCTTTTAAAATGTACCCAGGCCTAACTGCAAACCATTTGGATGGGTCCCAGAGGTTAACATGGTTTTGAATGCTCCACAGATGATATTAATACGCACACTGGATAGAGAATTTGTGCCCTAGAATGATCAGAACAAGTTTGGAAAATATAAAGTACTATACAGATATAGTGTGATGATTTTATCACGGTTTTGCTGATAATTAAGCACGAATTCAAAGGGGAGGGAAATGATGCGTGGACACAAAGCTGTTCAGATCTAGGCTCCATATTCGATTTTAAGTCTTCTCTTTCATGAACCAGCTCTATTTCTATTGGAAATTCTCTGACTCCCCAGAGCTCACAGCTGCTGTCATAGGTTGGATTTAACATGGCACGAGTTACCCATTAACACCAACAGAAGTAAAGATGGAGCAGCATGGGGCAGAAAGACAAGCCAAACGATGACATTGGACCCAACAAAGCCTGGCCACCCACAGAAGCTCTGGGGCATCCAGGGCCCATCACAGTTGTCTCCAGGAGGATGAAGATGGCTTGGCCTTGATACGCTCACTGCAATTAGTCATTGGCCATGGGCTGTCTCCAAGAGTCTCTTGGGGTGAGGTGGCTCTCCTCAGCTGAGGCAAACCCTGCAGGGGCTGACAGCCGAAGCTGCCTGTGGACTTGACACCTGGAAACTGGGCAACAAGTCTTTCCTCAAAGAGAGACCTGGGTGTACATCAAGTGTCCAGCACAGTCCACCCTTTGTGGTGCTCGGAGTGTGTTCTTCATCATGTTCACATTTGAGAAGCAGCTCCCCCAAGACTCTCAGGGAGAGAGGAGACCTTTGAAGAGGAAACTTTAGAAGAACAACTACAAGCTCTGTAGCTACAGCTGGACCTGAGCCCAGCTCATTGTCTCCGTCCTCCACTCTCTATTTGAGATTGCCCTCATCCTCAACAATGGTCTCTGCTGGTCACGGTGGGTGCCCTAGATGCAATGTCCCAGACCCTTATCCATGAGAGATCTAAGCTGTGTACCATGTCTTCTCAGACAAGAATTTCTGCCCTGTTCATGACCCATCACAACTGGGCAACAGAGAACTTGGAAGCCCTATGCGGATCATCTGGGTACCACCCTGTCCCCCTGGTGTAACAGCAACCTTGCCTCCTCCCTTTGATCACACTAAATTACTCCTGCCTAGATAGTGACTCTTTGCCTTGACAGCTGGTGCCTGGATCCAAGAAGCTCCACTTGCCCAGAAAGCAACAGTAGCTTAGAAGACAGTAATTCGATATAATGTTCAAATACAATGATATACACAGAATAGCATCCTTCCTGACTGCCCATTTATTTTGTTCCAGAGGGTGCTATGTTCTAGTGACCATCTCATAATTCTGTGAGTCGGGCCCCCTTGGTTGCCCCTCAGCCCTGCTACTTATATATTAAAATTGCATCTACCTGGCTTCTAGTAATTAAGCCCCACCACCTGGCCTCTATTACCAGTGTCTCAGCGTCCCCATTGCAATCAGTGAGCCTAGTTCTGTAATGGACTCTCCTACAGTCAGCCCTCATTTACAGAGTAAAGGCCCCTATAATCACATATGAGTTTTCTGTAGAAGATCAACAACGCTTAGCAACAGCCCTTCAATTTCATTAACCTTCGAGTTACTGAGTTACTACCCACGACCTCCCACTATCATTTCTAAATGCCTCATACATTATACCAGCTAGTCTCCTCCACAGATCTAATGCCCTAATTCACCACCAGGGCGAGCTTCCACAACTGGACTGCTACCTTGTGCCAGGACCCGTCTGCATTCCACCTGCCACCATCAATGAACTCCTCATTGCCAGTCAGGCTGCGAGTGACCCAGCTCCAAATCTCCGTCTTATTGCTAGCTTTCTGGGACCACTCACAGAACCAATAATCATGGATTCAGTTCTCCAGAAGGAGCCCCTGAAACAGAGTTTGGCAATCAGGGCATTGTTAAAGGTTAACCACTGTGGAAGGAAGGAGGTGGCAACAGGATTGGGCAGAGGAATAAGCTGAACTGAAGTGCAGTCCCAAGAAAGCTTCAGTCAGACCCCCAGGAAGTTGTGGGACACATAGAGCCTGTCAAAGTTGACTCACAGTGGGCAGAAATGGTCCAGCCTTTATACTGCCTGACTGAGTGGGGACCAGAGCAGTGGCTCACACCTGTAATCCCAGCACTTCAGAAGGCTGAGGCGGGAAGATCACCTGAGGCCAGGAATTCAAGACCAGCCTGGGAAACATAGTGAGACCCCATCTCTACAAAAAAAAAAATTTTTTTTAATTAGCCGGGCATGGTGGTACACACCTGTAGTCCTAGCTACTCAGCAGGTCGAGGGGGGAAGATCGCTTGACCCCAGAAGTTTGAGGTTACAGTGAGCTATGATTGTGCCACTGCACTCTAGCCTGGGTGACAGAGCAAGCCCTTGTCTCTAAAATACATACATACATATATACATACATAAAATATATGTTGATGGATCAGTCAGTGTTCTTGAGCAAGGAGGCTTATTTTAATTGAGGCAAACCCTGAAGAAGCAGATAGCTGGAAGCCACCAGCTACCCCTGCAACTATGCAGGGAGTCCTTCCTTGAAAGGAGATCTGAGTGACCCATCTCTGCAACCAAAGTAGCCACCATAATTATCAAATTGGCAAATGTACGAATGGTCCCTTAACAGACGAAGAGTTCTCTGTTATAAAGCTTAATATAATGCTTGATAGTGGTCCCTAAAAGATGAGGCATTTCATGTAGAAATTCTTAGAACAGGTGATGACAGTCCTACGTGCTGGACGATAGAATCATGAGTTAGCCCAGCATCCATATTTACAGGGACATATGCAGAAACTGGCACAATTCATTCCTTCACCGTAGTACAGATGATAAATTTATATGTGTAAATGCAAAATAAATTATTTTCTATCTTTGAGCAAAGTATTATACACATTTTGAAAGGGTTTATATTTCTGCAGATGCATCAAGCATTTTACCGAAAATAAAATTATATGGTCAAATTTTAGATGGCCAAAAAAAATGGCATCATTATCTTTAGCTTCAATCCAACCATAGTATAAAACAGATAAAAATTACTCTCTATTCTAAATTCCTCTCACGCCAGTTTTGTTCAAATTAGTTACATGTTGGAAACTCATTGTCAGATAGTATATGGGAAAGAAAGACACACTGAACAATTACAGGCCCTTAAGTTCTCAAATAGTTGCGCTTTTTATTTTTGCCTTCGTCTTCTTGTCCTCTCATAGTACATATGAAATTTAGGTGTGCAAGAAATGTAATTATTATGCCAACATTAAAATTAATTTATCTTTCAAGGCCCTATTCTTCTAAATGACTTGAATTTGGTCAGTTAAGACTGTCTTCCAGATTTTTTCTGGTGATATCATTAGTTCTGGAGGGCTACGTAGAGCCGAAGCATTTGGTGGAAGGGCAGACAGAATATCCATTAATGCAACATTTCAACAAATACTTATTGAGCACTTAATACTGAGCCAAACACTAATCTTAGTCTATGGATACAGCACTAAGCAAAAACAGATAAAGTCCTTGTGCCTAAGGCATTTATATTCTGCTGGAGAAAGATAATAAAGTAGATTAGCAGCAGAGAAATTGTCTAACTTTTCTCACCTCTGCAGTCTGGTCTTCATTCCCTTTTCATTTGCAGTCATCATCCCCAACTTCCAATCCCAGGTCTGGATCTCAGTCACTCTTCACGGAGTACTCTGTGAAGCTATCTTTGGCCACCCTGCTTAGATATACAAAGCAGCAATTTCTACTTAACTGCTCCTAATATACTACGTGTAGGCAGTTCTGGAATCCTGCCATACTACTAGGTCTTCCCCAAAGAGAAGAATACAGATCTGATTCTCAAGGATCCCTCAAACCTTCTAACAGCCTGCACTCCCAGGGAATGGGAGTAGGAAGGACGAGGGCCTGGGCCACATACTCATCTCACCTTTCTTTAACCCTCCCTCCCCAAGTCCAGAAAATCTTTCTCTAGTCTGGCAGCAAAGTAGCCTGGCTCTTTATCTACCTTCCAATCTACTGATCAGTCCGTCCATATTTTGGCTGCAGCTCTGAGGCCTTTGGCACTTAGGCTTTTGAAACTCAAAAGCACAATCCTTTGCAACTCAAACGCCTTGCCTTGCAAAAATTAAAAGCACTTCTGCTTTTCTGGTGTATCACCCATGAACTGAGGCCACAGTGCTGCTGACTGAACCTTGGGGAAAGGCCCAAGGTACAAGGAAGGGTAGAGAAGAAGCCTCAGCCATTATCTACTACCTCATCTTATCCCCAAATGATACTTTGACTTTCCCAGAATGCTCATTCTTTCATCATTAATCCGGCAGCCCAAACCACACTTCAAAGATTGTTCAACCTTCCATCTAATACAGGAATCTCAAACATCCTGCCTGAATACTTCTTTTGATGGGGAACTCATAGCCTTTTTTTTTGGGATAAAATATTTAATATCTTTTATAGGGGCTCCCAATGCTTTGCCAGTATATATGGGGGGAAAATCTATACCAAAGATTAATAGCGGTAATGTCTAAGTAGTAGAATTATGAGTGATTCTTATTTTATCTTTATCTGCATTTTCTAAATTTTCCATAGTATATGTAAATGCATTACTGTTTTGAAGCAGTCTTTTCTATTTTCACAACACTATATTCTTCATACAAAGGTAAAATCCATCTCTGGGCCAATTCCAGTAGCTGGATTACAAGAGGAAAGTTGACTCTTTCTTTCATGTCATGGCTCTTTGCATTGAGTCATCATGGCTTCCCTAAATATTCTTCCCCCTCCCCCGGCGAACCAAACACTTTCAGTTCCTGTGCTCTTCCATTTAGAAGGCACACTCTGGGCACATTCACCTTGGTGCTCACTAGTTTTACAGCTTCCCTCTTAAAGTCACTGCAGAAAGTGTCTAAAACTGGCCAGGTGCGGTGATTCACACGTGTAATCCCAGCACTTTGGGGGACCGGGCGGATCCCTTAGGTAGGGAGTTTGAAATCGGCCTGGTCAACGTGGTGAAACCCTGTCTAAAATTACAAAAATTAACAGGATGTGGTAGTGGGTGCCTGTAATCCCAGCTACTCGAGAGCTGAGGCAGGAGAATTACTTGAACCAGAGCGGCAGAGGTTGCAGTGAGTCCAGATCATGCCACTGCACTTCAGCCTGGGTAACAGAGTGAGACTCTGTCTCAAAAAAAAAAAAAAGTCTAAAACTTATTTTTCCTCAGAAAGTAAAACTAAGCACAAATTGGATGATGATACTCAAATTGCAATTGATTCTCCTTTGACTATTTTGCAACCTTTTAAACAAGGAGACAATTCTCAAGAAAACTGCTAAAGATTTTATGCAAGTGACTTTAATGAAAAGTAAAGTGGCTCTTCTCTTCACCTACATAAAAAGGAAAAACAAAAGGTGAGGAATACTCTGCATACTAAAAATATTCCTTTTACGTTTATCTAACATCACAAGGCAAATATTTAAGTACTATATATTCCACTAATAACTTATAATTAGGTGCATTATTCTGCTTGGCTTAATTAATGCTGATCCATGCACAACACTCAATATTCTGTCTAAAATATTACTAGCACATACCAGGTTTTGTTTTTTTTCCCCCAAGACGGAGTCTTGCCCTGTCGCCCAGGCTGGAGTGCAGTGGCCCCATCTGGGCTCACGGCAAGCTCCGCCTCCTGGGTTCACGCCATTCTCCTGCCTCAGCCTCCCCAGTAGCTGGGACTACAGGCGCCCGCGACCACACCCGGCTAATTTTTTTGTATTTTTAGTAGAGGCGGGGTTTCACTGTGTTAGTCAGGATAGTCTCAATTTCCTGACCTCCTGATCCGCCCACCTCGGCCTTCCAAAGTGCTGGAATTACAGGCGTGAGCCACCGTGCCTGGCCTCACATACAGTTTTTAAACAGCTATATTGGACAAATTCAGGTAGAAAATAATGACAGTCTTACAATTTTTTTATTTCTAAAAGTACTCCCAACATAATATATTTTCTAGCCTTTCTCTCCTAAACGCAGAGCAATGCCTTCCCAGGATGTTGATATTATCAGTGGTTATTTGTGTATCAGCAGAGCTCAGGGAATAAAAATTAAGAATTCTTTTACTGCAGAGACAGTTAAATGCAAATGGCTAAAATCATTTTAAAAGCATGAGGAAAAATACCTAAAAAAAAAAGCAATAACTGAAATAATCATTTTGCTAATAGGGCATTTCTATTTACAATGAGATATGAATGCTTTCAGAAGTTTTTAAATCTGTGTGAATCTGGAAAAAAAGTAATACATGTTATTTTGGTTTTTCTTCCATCTGAACATGCTTATCTGTGCAGATATATCCTTGGATGTGAATTAGGTGATTAAAAAATCAAAATATGTCACCCAAGACTTCCTGTTGACTCTGCCTCACTTTTTTCCCCAAGTCTTCCTCAGGTCTCAGGCCTCTCCATTAAGAAGTCCCTTGATGTCAAACTCAAAATTCTTGCATCTTAGCTATTTGCAGAAAGTACATTTATATCACAGAGTAATAAAGATCTGCATCTTAATCTAGGCTCCGCCACTTACTTCCTGTGTGGCTTGGATCAAATTTTCAGTCTTTCTCAGGGTCATTTTGTTTATCTGAAAAAGTTCACCTGAAAATTTTCTCTTACTTCCAAATAAAAGAAAAAAATGGGAGAAGAAATATCCCAATATACCGTAAAGTTACAGTGATTTAAACAGCAGAGTACTGGATCAAAATACAGAGGCCAGGCACAGCAGCTCACACCTGTAATCCCAGCCCTGTGGGAGGCTGAGAGGGGCGGATCACTTTAGGTCAGGAGTTCGAGACCAGCCTGGCCAATACAGCAAAACCCTGTCTCTACTAAAAATACAAAAAATTAGCCAGGCATGGTAAAGCGTGGCTATTTGGGAGCTAAGGTATGAGAATTGCTTCACCTTGGGAGGTGGAGGCTTCAGTGAGCCGAAATAATGTCACTGCATTCCAGCCTGGGTGACAGAGTGAGACTCTGTCTCAAAAAAAAAAAAAAAAGAAAAAAATATATATACATACATATGTACATACATAGAGATAATCAGCACAGTACTGTATACCCGGGTGTGTGGCCGAGTGCAGGCAATCTGCACAAAAAAAGCAGTATCACAAATCAATGGGGAGTGTTGGTTTATTCAACAAATGTCATAGGGAAAATTAACTGGCTTCCAGGAAAAAAAATAAATTTAGATTACCATCAAATTTCACACAACAAAAATACAATGAATTAGATGATATGCTTTTCAAAACTATTTAAAATGATTTTTAAAAACAAGACCTTGATAATAGTTATCTGATCTCTTTAAATGGATGAATTTTATAATAAAAACAAAGATAAAAATCTAAAAGAAATGGTACTATATATGACTACATAAGAACTTAACTAAATTGAGAAACACAAGAATTGGGAGATTGTATGTGCCACAAAAGTAATGAAAAGTTACTCTTAAGACATAAAGAAACTTAGAAATCTACATATGCAAGGATTTTATTGTAGCATTGTCTGTAATAGCAAAGAATTAGAAGAAGCAACCTAAAAACCTAGCAGCAGAGAAATGGTTAAATAAATTAAGGTATTTCCATACTATGAAATGTAACAACTTTTTAAAAAAGAATGAGGTATTTTTATATGTACTGACTTGGAAACATGCCCGTGATATATAGTTAAGGGGGGAAAAGCAAATTTTAGCACATTATGTATTTTTTATTTCATCTTTTTTAAAAAGGAAAAAAATTATATATATAATTGTGTGTGTGTGTGCGTGTGTATATATATAAAAATAGATAAAGATAGGTAGATGGATAGATGAGTAGAAAAACATCCAGAAGGAACACCCATCTGTTAATTATAGTTATGAAGGAATTTGACTAGGAAACAGGGGAGGTTTTTACTTTTTACTTTTCAATACTTCTGATTAGTACTTTTTTTTTCCCCCCCCAAAAGACCATGTATTGGTTTTGCTGTACAGAATAAAATGGGTTAAACAAGCAAACATGAAAGCATACACTCTAAATAGGAAAGTGGGCAGGAGGTGTTCACGGGAGAGAAAACACACATGGCTGCTTGTTTGCTTTATTAACTTCTTCCCCGTTTCCTAAATTCAAAGAATCCTAAGTTCAAAGAATGACAGACTATTTTTTAAAAAGAATAATACCAAATTATAATACTGGGACTAATTATAATATAACGGGACTAATAGGCTCCCCTCCCCCCGCATCCCATGTTATGTTTTAAGGAAAAAAGAGCCATAACTTGATAATGTGGTGCTGGTTCTGAAGATGTGGTTCCCAGCCAGACCGGCAGTACTGCTACCGCTGGGGAACTTGACAGGAGTGCCGTTTATCAAGCCTCTCCCCGGACTTGCTGAATCAGAAATCTGGAGGTGGAGCCCAGCAACCTGCCTTTTAATACCTTCCAGATTATCTTCCTGAAGGGTGAAGTTTGAGAACCACTGATCGCGTTGTTACATTTCTATTATTTTACACTAAGGCAGGGGTCTTCAACTGCAGCATTATTGTCATTTGGGGCAGATAATTCTTTGTCATCAGAGCTGCCTGTGCATTGCAACATGTTTAGCAGCATCCTTTGCCTCTACCCATTAGACACCAGTAGTAATTTCCCACCCCACATTCTCATGACAATGAAAACTGTCTCCAGATACTGCCAAATCCCTTATAGGTGGAGGGGTGGGGCTTGGGGCAAGGTACAATATTGCTCCTGAATGGGAACTACTGCCTAAATCAACACTCCAAAATGTAGAGGAAGAGTACATCAAAAGTTTTTATTTATCTCACTTATACTAAGAAAGCATAGGGCACAATTCATTCTCTTCCATATATGGTAATGATGAAGTGATCTATATTACATATATAAGTCATAGGAATTATTCCTGTTAGAAGTGAAAAATGCCAGGTACAGAATTATATAAAGTGCATTTTCTCAAAGTTGTCTGTAGATACATTATATAAACATTTCTATCATCTCTAAATGCTAACAGTGTCATTCTCCTCGAACTCAAGAAATGATTTCCATCACCTTTAGAAATAAGTCCCTCCACAGCATTTCTTACCTCTTTCCTTTGCTCCCTGGCCTCCAGCCAGAGAGCATTCTCTGCTCTATGCTCTGCATTCCTCACCACCAGGTGTACCTACCATTCCCTGCCTGGAACACTCGTTCCCCCTGATATGTGCACCTCGACAGGGCTCTGCTCAAATCTCCCTTCCTTAGAGAGGGCTTCCCTGAGCACTCCATCTAATACATGTAGCAGTTCTTACCACTCTCTGCTCATTAGTATTACCTGGGGGTCATTCAAAAATGAAGGTAGCCTGGCCTTGCCCAATATTAAATAAAAGAGAATCTCTGGGAATGGATTCCAGGCCATCAGTGTTTTTTTTAAAGCTCCCTAGGGTCGGTGGAAGAACCATTACTTCTCTTTTTCTTAGCTTTTCTTGAAGTACTTCAGGGCCTGAAGTCACATTTTATATTGCTTTGTGTATGGTTTGTTGTCTGTTTTCCCCACTAGTTTGTAAGCTTCATCTGAGCAGAGATTTTGTCTATTTTACTCATTGCATTATCCCTAATATCCAGAATAGTGTCAAACACATAGTAAGTACACAATAGATTTTTAATGAACTAATAAATGGTTACATCGAGTTACCAGTGTTTATTATACTCTTCTAAAGTTTTCAAATTTTCTCTGATAGAATGCATTTATCATCAAAAAAAAGAAATTAAAGCTGATTTTAAAATTTGCCTTTAAAATTTGTGATATATTTGAAGCACAGTCATTAGCACATAAAAGGTATTAACAGTAACAAACAGTAACTACTGTAAATGTTTCTTTTTGGTATTATCTACTATGTCAGGGTTTTGGTTCTGATATTTTTATCTGTGTTTGTTATCACACCTTACAGAACACATATTCCAATTAGAAACCAATTATTAATTGAAGCCTGTGGACCATTCATTTTTTCACTTTTTAGTTCTCACATCTTATTAAATATTCTAAATATTGCTTTAGAGATACTTTAGAATATCACTATAATGCTCAATCAATAAAATATGAAACAAGTGAATAATTGAAAATGTTTCAATCTTCTGCATTGAAATTCATGCAAAGAGGTTCAATAAATGCAAAGAATCTGGCCATGTTAGCTATCAATACTCAACTGCCATATAACGCTCCTTTGCTATAATATACTTGCGAATTATATACAGATAACTTCAAAGCTAATTTTTTGCTTTTATTTAAAAGCAAAAATGTCAGAAAATAGCAATAATTCCTATTGAGGATGATAGTTATTTTGGAAAATAAGAGTGACATGTTTAGATATAAAATTGAAGACTTTTCATTTAAGCCAACAGATATGTAAACTGGCATATAAAAAATGGCTGAATTTATCTTTGAATGACCACCTTAAAACACACAAATGTTAAATGCAACAATACTTGTGAATGCTCTCCTGCTTTTCCAATACTTGAGAATGTTTCTGGCATACAACTATAACTTTAAAGAAGAAGGTGGAATTTCTGCTAAGTCCTCAATCTTATAAAAAGGCCAGTGTAGATAGCAGTATAGTTTGTGCAAATTGAGGGTAGGCAAGCATATGGTTAGCATGGATCCCCCCCCAAAATAGTTATAGCACATAGGAAACATAAGTTGAGCATATTGAAAATTTATTCTATTTTTAACAGCCTCTCTTTAGTTAAGTGGTCAAAGTCACAATTAACAACATTTCACATGCAATAGCTGAGCTATATTTTGCAAGCCAGGTGTGACCTGATGGCGGAAATACATTTACCACCACACTCTCCTTATTTTGTAAAACTATTCCAAAGTTATGTGTGTTGGAAAATCATGGCATTCCAGAGATAGAGAGGGGAACATTTCTAATACACCTTCATAACTTGAGAGTTGTCCTCCAGGCAATCATGTGGCTTTCAACACACTTTGCAAGTCACTATAGTAACTGTAAAGCACAAACTTAAAAGAAAGTTCACATCCTTAAATCTGTTTGGAGCTGAACTATTATTAAAGGCTTTGGTCTTCTTAATTCAGCATTAATTTTTAGTTGTATATTAAAGTTTTCTTTCAGTTCGAGTCATTTGGCTGTGATTTCACGCGACTAAGAAATTTCTTTGAATTAGTAATTCAGCTCATTTTGGGAAAAACTTACCCAGCATAAGGCTTTTTTGAGAGGATTTCTTTTCCGGGGGTCCAACATCTGTAGCACTGGATTATAAATTGTTTCTAAAATAAACTTAAATTGATGTATCACTGTTCTTCCCACTTGGGCCTGACAAAAGGTAGCACTCACATTTCCTTTCTTTTATGCTGTAAACTATGTATCACTTTTCAGCTCTTGCTAGAAAAATGAATTCTTACTCATTTTAAGATTTTATAAACTTGAATTTTACTTAGTGGTATAAGAATTGCTTTTACTAGGAATACATACGAGGTGCTATTGCATGAACAAATTCATAAAATCATATTTTTGTCAGGCTATTTAAAACTAAGCAGTATAAATAAATAGCCTTTCTCAAGAATTGCAGTTTGGGGCCTTTTTTTTCTGTTAGTTAAGCATTCTTAAGTTAGGCACTAAACTTTGAGCTCCTCATGTTGCTTAGAATCAGGTATCTTTGCTACGATTTCTTGGGAGTAAATTAATGATGAGTCAACATACATCAAGAGGAATTCCCAAATACCGACATAAGGTCTAAATATTTTTGGGCCTTCCTGCCCACTATCATGTTAATGTCCCAACCATGTCTTTCCTTTACCTTTCTCATTCAGATTAGTTTTTTTGCCTTTTGGCCTTTGTTTTATCATAAAAGGGGAGTTTCTTTCATTTCTTTGCTAAAAACAGGTTAAATGGTAGCTCAAAATTTACAACACAGTCATGGAGTTTAAGGACCTAATGAAACCTAAGTCCTACCAGAGGGGTGGAACTAGCCAGAATGACCAGAATCTGACTTCTTTCTGAGTTAGCTGGTACAGAACTGTGAAGCCAGGGTGGCATAGGAGGATAAAATTCCTAACATTTTCAGACTTGTATATGGTAGATCCTTAGCAAAACACACGAGAGCAGCATTTCTTCATATACACTCTTCAGTGTTACTCAAAAAAGAGAAATCTACGTACAAGATTCAAGTAATTTAGGGAGGACACAAAGATGGGCAAGGATTTTTTTTTTCTGCGGGACTTTTCAGAGACTTTATACTTTTGTGCATTGTGAATATCCAAGAAGAAAAAGTGGCACTCAATTTTCTCCAAAACTTTTACATTGGAATGCCATTTTCATGAAGCATATGAGAGGAATGGTGTTTTACAGAACCAACTTTATTGAAAGGTATTGCCAAAGCCATGGTAAAGATGTATATAGTTTCCGGATCAGATCCACCCCACCAACAATTAAACAACAAACTAAAGCTCAAGCTACTTGAAGTATACCTGTTTTTGAGAGTTTTCCATCTAAGATACTAAGTTGAATTATATTATTTCATGTAAGGTTTTTTATTTCTTCCAGCAGCCTATGCTTCTTTTCTACATATGTTTTACTAGTTGAAACCTTCAGAAATAATCCCTAGCTGTTCCCCCACAATAAGAGTGAAAATTATGGTTTCTCCTGATGTGAGGTTTAAAAAAAAAAAAGAGAGAGATGTAATAATTAGATATAAAAAGAGATATACAATAATATAATTTTGCAGGATAGTATTCTAACTATGTATTTGAAATTGTGGTTGATTCTCTCTGTGATCCTAAATCAACTACTTAACTATTTAGGAGTCCAGCATGGTAGGGAAAACGTAAGCTTCCATTTGAATCATGACATTTATAACAGCATTAATACATCTTCCCAGACATCTCCAGTTCAGGGGCCTTCTTTGCTGAAAATGTCTATCCCCACATAAACTTTAATATGAAAATGTATTAGTCAGTTAACATGAATTATATAGTGCAGTATTTGGTGACTTTTACCCCAAATCGATCTTTACCTTCATCTTTTCTAACCTAAAGACAGTGATTTCTTAACACATGAACTACTGTTTGGTTGATATTTAGCAAATAAATTGTATATATATATGTGTGTGTGTATTGTATATACATAAATATATATACATGTGTATGTATATATTTATATACATATAAAGTGTATGTATATATTTATATAGATTACATATATTTACACATACACACACATTTGAAATACTGAATAAGCAAGATAGCCTATGTTCTGTATAGTACTATATCTAACCTTCTTTCTTAATGACTCTTTTTTTAAAAGTTACTACAAGTAACTTGATCTTCCTAACTCAGGAAAAAAATCTCAAGCTGCTGAAAAATTTAACCTGCAATAATGCAAACATAACAGGAATATAAAACTATGCGTTATCTTTTAAATTTACTTAAATGAGATTATTTAAAACATGCGTTAAGTTCAAGTTTTATTAAAAGCAAATGGAAAACGTGCAGGGAAAGGCACATAAAGGATACAGGTTTGAGGTAGAATCAATATTTTATATTTACACATGCATAAAAGCACAAAATGAACATTTTTCCACAGGAAATTTAGGTAATATGCATTCGCAGAAATTCATTACAGGAGTCCCCCACGATGGCCCAGTGGCTTAGAGAAGCCTTCTCCCAAGGGACACTCAGCCATGCAGGCACATGCCTTTCCCCAAGGAGGCACTCGGACACACAACTCTAGCCTCCAACTCTTTCTTCTATAACTGCATCTTCAATCCTCTACTTTTACATAATCTCTTTCTCCTTTCAAACTTCCTTGGTTCCCTCCCCCACATTTGGCCCTGCTCTGGTTTCTAAGACCAGGTCTTTTGCTGAGCAGGAAAAATATAAAGAATGCTACAGAAATAGTAAATAGTCTAGCCCCATTTCAGTTTTCTTACTCTCCCTTCAAGGCCTGAGTCCCCCTTGAGAGCCTCGTTACCCCTCCACCCACCCAAGCTCCTCCAAAGCTATAGACCCCTTCGCAGCTTCCACTCCCATAAACTCAGACTGTCCCTCCGCTAATGAGCTCTTGCATATCCCTTGATTTTTAGCCTCCCCTTTGTGGGTCTCAGTTTTGGCTCATAGATACCTTAATCTCACTGTCTCTGCACCAACTAAAATTATAGCCATAATTAAATAGGTAACTATATCTTTGATCCTGTCAATGTTTACATTATCCTTTTGCCCTTTCAGATTTCCTGGACTCCAAGTCCTAATGTTCTTCTACTATCCTGTTGGCCAAGATGCCCCATTCACCTTTGTACCTTCAATAGTCTTGCTTTTGCTTCTACCTTCTCCATGGCCCATGACCTCTGAGCCCTATTCTCTGCTAGATAAATCTTATCAATTTAGACATTTGCTACCAATGGGTAAAGTTATTAAAACAACTTTTACCTAATAAGTGCTCAATTGATTATTTATGTTATCTGTCTCCATATGTGCCTCTAAAATGTATGTGTGTGGTAGAATTAATGAAGCAGTTAGTATCATAAAAAGGTATTAATTTAAAACCAAAAGGGAAAAACCTGCATTGCCTGTATTGTGAATCTTACTAATGGCTTTTATAATATGCATATCTGGGAGATGCTCAGGAGAGATGTTAAACTGAGGTAGATAGGCATGTTAAAGAGAAGCAAAGGTCCATTCCACTTGCCCTCTACAGAGAGGAGGATGCTTAATTCACTCAATAGGATTTTGGCAAATGAAATAGCAAAGTGGCATAGCTTCTTATATTCCAAAAGAAACTTTAAATTTGAAGTCTCAGATAACTCACACTCTAAAAATATGAGAATCCCTTCCAGAAATGTAGCCATGCCAACAGTGCTCACAGGTACAAATGCTCTCTGTTTAAAGCAGAAGAAAAGGGAAAATGGGAAGCAGAATATCCTTAATATTCAGTCTAAATTTGAGTCATTTTACCCACAAGAAATGTACTATCACCAGGCTGTCAATTACAATTCTAAGAGTGAGAAACAAAAATTCGGACCTTCTTATGATGGATCGTTTAGTCACGTGGAAGGTGGCAGCGTGAAAAGTTGGCCCGGTTACTAGGGCCAGGAGTCATTACAGACACTGACAGTGACGCTTCCACAGGTACTGGACCCAGACTGCCTTGGCTTGAACGTCAGTTTGTCTGACACTGGCTGTCACATCACTCAGTCTTCTCAGTCTTCTCATTTGTTGAACAAGCTTAACAGTAGAAGCTACTTCATGGGATTGTTATGATGATGAAATGAGAAAATAAAATTGCTTAGAACAATAGTTGATTATTATTAACATTGGTGAGGTCAAATATGCTTTCCAGGCCACAGCATGTGCCATGAGCTTGCTTGGTGGCGGGCAGGTACCAGGCAGTACACACGTGGCATTGGCCCTGCTCAATCTCTTTCAAGAGATGGACAGCATGGCCTCTTGGTCACAGAAGTGGTTCTTCAGAGATTCAGGTTTGTGAAGGGAAAAAAAAATGCAACAGTCCCCCTTATCTGTGGTTTCACTTTCCATGGTTTCAGTTATCCAAAGTCAAAATTCCAGAAATATGCAATTAATAAGTGGCATAGCATTCTGAGTAGCATGATGACTTCTCCCACCTGGGACGTAACTCCTCCGTTTGTCCAGAGTCTCCAAGCTGTCTGCCCTGGTGCCATCATTCATAGAGTAGCCCTCCCAGTTATTAGATCAATGTTGTGGCATCACAGTGCTTGTGTTCGAGGATTCCTTATTTTACTTCACAATGGCCCCCAAAGCATAAGAGTAGTGATGCTGGCAATTCACATATGCCAAAGAGAAGCCGTAACATGCTTCCTTTCAGTGGAAAGGTGGAAGGTCTCGACTTAATAAGGAAAGAATAAAAATTGTATGCTGAGGTTGCTGTGATTTATGGTAAGAATGAATCTTCCATCTGTGAAATTGTCAAGAAGGAAAAATAAACATGTGCTAGGTTTGCTGTTGCACCTCAGACTGCAAAAGTTATGGCCACAGTGCATGACGAGTGCTAAGTTAAGATGGAAATGGCATTACATCTGTGGATGGAAGAGAAACATGTTCCAATAGATAGCAATTGAGTTCGGTGCTATCTAAGGTTTCAGGCATCCACTGGCTGGGGGGTGGGGTTCCTGGAGCATATCCCCCAAAGATAAGAGGGGACTACTATAATACCAGTCTTTCTGCCTCCTGTGATTCAGAGGTATGTAGGCCCACTTAGGCCAAACAAAGAGAAGCCTCTAAAGTCCAACCAACTCAACAATGTTCCACACTGAGCTCTGAAGCCCGAGACCCCACTGTCTGGTAAAAAAGTGTTCCTTTGCCTTGCTTTATTTTCTACACTCTTATTTCCCTTGGGTTGAGATGTCTGATAGAATGAAGAGTTTGATATTTCTTAGCACCCTGTCTTTCCATATGCTGTCCTTATTTCCTTATCACTAAAACCCCACTCTTCTGAATTTTAATATAAAATCAAGTAGGCTTCAGCCGTCAGAATAGCATTACTTTTTTAATTATCAGTTTCTAGGATGGGGCTTTATTTTCTTTTTAGGAGTCCTGTGTTGGAACAGGCAAGTCATTACCATTAATAAAACCAAATCCTAGTGTTTCATTGGTATTCCAGCTCTCCATAGGATCCTCACACAAGCAAATACATATTTGATTCCAATGGGGCTCTTTTCCTGTGCAAATGCTACAGGATTCTGCATTTTATTGTGGCAGTAAGCTAAATTGGCTGTCCAAATGAATGGAGACACTTAGAATTTTGCCATATACCAAACTGTCTCAGAACCTATCTCCTCTACAAAACACATTCCAATTAGCATTTTCCAGGAATACTTTACTCACCGCTAATCACAAAAAAACTTAATTTTTAAAAGCCTACCTTCAGTTACTAATTGTACAGACATTGTTCTGGTTATTTTGAGTTCTAATTTTTTTTTTTTGCATGCCTCTCACCTGTTTCCTCAATTGTCTCTAAGCATTTTAAAGGCTGCATCTTGTTAACTTCACAGTCATTTTTACTGTTTAATATACTCACTCATTCATTTCACAAATATTGTGGAGTACTCACAATGCTCAGGTATTATGGGGTAAACAGTTGGACAAGGTAATGTATCCTTTCCCCAAAACTCATAGGTTCTACTTCCATATAGTAAAGTATGTAGGGTAGAAGATTAAATAATGTTGTAATGCGGTTACTTTTCCTGAATGAAAAACCTTTTTTAGTCACTCCAAAGTAACCACAACTTCACTTCAAACTCCAGTGGAATTACTTTTCTCTCTCTCTCTCTACACAGGATAGTGGCCAAAGCCTCCAAGAACCTCATGTCCACACAAAGCTTAGGGATTGTATTTGGACCCACCCTCCTGCGAGCTGAAAATGAAACAGGAAACATGGCGATCCACATGGTCTACCAGAACCAGATAGCTGAGCTCATGCTGAGCGAGTACAGTAAGATCTTCAGCTCGGAGGAAGACTGACAGACAAGACAAGCTACTGAATACGTTCACATCTGTCTTGATGCCTAATATTTTTACATTTCTGTAAACATATTTCTGAAATATTTTTTGCCTTTCAAGCGACAGATGCCTCATTTTGTGAAAACTTAATGATGATTTTGTGTTTAAGTTCCAAACATTTGAATAAAATAATTGACAATATTTGCTATATGTGTTCTACATTAACCCCTTTGGTGTTATTCCTTCTAGCACTTCTAGGAACACATCATGCATGCCTCATGCTATTAAATAATATGTAAAGAACAGCACATATTCAAAAAATGGCCTTAATGCTGCTCCAGGGAAATCGGGTGTGCGGTTGTGTATGTGGAGATATGAGTGAGTGAGTGTGGTTGGGAGTAGGGGTGCATGTGCACACATGTGCTTTCCCAAGATCCAGGCTGCCTTAGGCATGACTCCATACTGTTACTTGGACACGGATAGAACACAAAGAGGTAGGAAGGCAGAAGCTATTAATTTGTAAATAGAATGAAGGAGATCTGGTTCACAACCAAAACAGATATATTTCATCTTTCCAGAATATTTCTGTATATATAAATATAGTCCAGCTATTTTCAATGCTATATAGTGAAATTTATAAATATAACATGTTGAATGGCAATTTTTCTCAAGAAAAAATGACAGTTCAAAGCATTTGCCATTGAATTTTTTTATAAATACTATTCATAGTCCCATAAACTCACTATCTTATAAATTAGAAGCAAAATTAGTGTCCTGCAATTTTGATCTTTATATTACACAGGAATTGCCTGACTGCTCATTTTTAATGCTAACATCCATTTTGAATCTTCATCAAACTGTATATCTTCCTTTTGCCTGGCTATGTCATTTTATGTAGAATTTTTATTATGCTTCTGAGGATGCTTTATTGGTGAATTACATTAAATCCATCTAGAAAAATAACTTTTTTTAAAGGCTTTTTTTTTTTTTTTCATATGCCCTAAGGATTACTTGACTAGACTTAGATTGCTTTATCCATTTGATGGTTAGTTTCAGTTGTCGTGGATAAACAAAAGGGTAACTGTCTAGAATATATCAAACATTGTTTTATTTTGAAAAGTATGTTCTAGTTGAACACATCTCATACCGGTTTTATGAAAGTATTCTGCTGATAAAAATGTAGACTTATGTTTGACAGCTTTTTAATCAAATTCAAAGGGAATAAATAAAACTAATCCAGTGTGATAAAGAGTAAGTCTAGTTATCGATTTGTTCATAAAATGAAAAATAAAGCATGTAAATAAAACGCGTGAAGCACAGATCCAGAGCAAACACTTAGAGCAATAATGAGCTCCACGGCATAAGCTGTCTGATAGCCAGATGTGCAGGCAGCTCCAACATCCATGGAGCTGCCTGAGGAAGCGGAGGACTCCCTTGTCCCTCTTGAACGTCTTAATTTTAGCAATGGCGCCAGTAAGTGGGCTTGTAGCCAACAACAGAGAAGCCACAATATGTGCTGAAGTGAAGTTTCATCCAGTATGACGTATACACATACGAAAAGCCGAAAAAGTCACATGAAGCAGACCCGCATGATCTAAAGTCACCAGTAACAGCACGCTGGCAGACTTGAGAGCTCTAAGCGATTCTTATATATAAAACTGCAATTATGCCTTTCAGACAAACATGGAGACATGAAACAAGAGTTTCTGGCGTTCTGTTTCAAGTCATTCTCATTTCCATGCCATTCCATATTCTCAATTAGGTCTTTCCCAAGACTTTGATTACCTCCCTTTTTGAAATATTGGGGGAGAGTAGATTCAGTCGTTCTAGCATTAAAATCTTATCCCTTCACACAGGTCCATCTTTCAAGTTATTCTGGAAGCATCAGCCAGAGAGAACCAGCAATGAAAGCCAAAGAGAAGTGGCACTACCTGCTTTGGGCAGGGACTCACAGCCCTTTGTCTCTGCTGCTTTCCAGATTTATAATCTTCAAAAGCACCAGCTTCTTGATTTCCAATCTGATGGGATTTAGCCTGATTCAAACCCCAGCTGTGTCCTGTCCCTGCCTGCTAAGGGCATTTAATCAGAGAATGTGTTTCCTCTCTGGGAAAAGGCCATTCCAAGGTGCTGAGCCAAAGTGCCCATCACAGGACCTGACTTAACACACTACAGGCATAAAAAGGGTTACACCAACAGGTTATTAGATTCCGTAACATCTCAAATACAGTGATGATGGCCATATCAAGTCTTCCATGCTTAAAAACTGAGATTATAAGTATACTAGGGTTGACTAAAAGGTTAGATTTCATATAACTGGTCAATATTCTCCAGCAAGAAGTCATGAAACACCAGTGAGCATTTCCTTATCTCCTAGTTTGAACCAGGCAAAATTCTAGGCACTGGTGACACAAATATTAAATAAGACCAATATTTCTACCCTCGGTAGTTTCAGTCCAGTGAGGGAGACTATCCCTAACAATTACAGTTCAATACAAGATCAGGTGCCTTAGCCATCTTGGTAAGCGTGTAGACCCAGGATTCAGCACCTATATTTAAAGATGCTCAAAATGTATTGTTGAATGAATGGGCAAACAGAACAGAAGCTCTTCCAGACATATTAACAGTGCTCAGTGGCTGACAAATACCAAAAGACTCAAATTACAGACAGTAACTCTCTGATTCTGTCACAAAGTCACATGAAGCTTCATCGGGAAGGTAAGCTTTTCAATCTAATCTTGACCAATGAATAAGATTTACCAAAGAAAAATGCAGAAGACACACCAGGAAGCAGCAATGGCATGAACAGAGTCATGAAAGACCTGGTATCTCCAAGGAAAAATGAAAAGTTTACTGAATAAAGAGTGAAGTGCATGCCTAGCAATTTTGGAATATGAAGCTAGAGAAAGATGTTGGGATCAGATATAGGCCATGATAACATATTCAGATTTTATCCTGTAGGCAAAAGGGATCCTATAGAGGTTGTAAAGCCAGAAAGCTATAGAGAAACTTTGTTTCTTAGAGAATGTCTAAATTCACCAATGGGCAGGAGAAAAATTAGTTTGAGGAGACTAGCATTTTCTCGTGTATGTGTTTGTGTATGGAATAAAATTATAATCTTATATTCTTAGGGTCAGTTCTAATTATGATGATGAAACATTTTAAGAAATTATAACTTAGTCTATAGAATGGAAACACAAGTCCCTAGAAAATCAAGCTAGTTATTATGTCCCGTTTCAGCATGCCTTTACCTACCCAGGATATCGGAGGTTTCCTCTCTTTCTTACTGACACAGAAAGCCTCTTGGAGATGGTATATATTTCATCTTACATGTTGACAGTCTGACTTTCTTAGCATGTGCCATATGACAGGATCACCGTGCCACAGCTAGTAATTGAAAGCCATATGATGGTTCTCTCTATCCAATTAGAAAACAAAGAATCCAATTAAGAAAAATTTTAAAAGCTGTTAAAAGGAAGCAGTCACTTGCCAATGGTGCTGTCCTTACAGTTTAACACAGCTAGAAATTGACCTGTACTTCTCTTTTCCACATTTATTTTTGTGAATTATAAGTTAATCACCCTGTCAATTCCTAATTAAAAGGCCCTGCAAAGATTTTCAGCCAAAAAGGACTGTTGCTAAGGGTTCTGGGTCAAATTGCTCTGTTGTCAAAAATGAGAAATAAAACCAAAACAACATCAACTCTCTCCCAGGAAACTTACATCTTAATACTAAAAAATGAAGACTTTCTGGAAATACAATAATCACATTTTATATTTTCAACACTGCTTGATCTTATCTTTAGAACATAGATGGCTCCTTTTTTCTTTCTTTAAACCAAGGGTTGCAAATTCAGATGCCTAGTGGGGCCAGGCAGTGATAGAAATGAGTCAAGAGGAGCAGGCAGCAGGCGTATGAAGCGGTAGCAGCTGTGGAAAAGTCAAGCTTAACGCCTGGCCAAAAGGGTCAGCTTCTACTCAGCTGGAGCTGATGTTGCTTATGTGGGAATGTGGGCACAATGTTGCCAGACCTTCAGCTCTTTCGTGAAAAGCCAGAAATTCAGGATCTTATGTGAAATCTGATTTTTAAGGTCACCAGATAAAACATAGCTCAGCGGACTCAGCCCAAGGACCTCACTGTCACAAAGCTTGCTCCCCAGAAAGTGGTCGCACATGGAGCAGATTGTGGGGATGAGTGAATGAGCCAGAGCAATGGGGAAGAGCAGAAAACCTGCACACTTTGCACTTAGGAGAACTTGCTGTGTCGACCCTGAGCAAATTATTTACTCTAGCTGGGTCTCTGT
The DNA here is from genome assembly GCF_000951035.1 of Colobus angolensis palliatus. Classification (NCBI taxonomy): domain Eukaryota; kingdom Metazoa; phylum Chordata; class Mammalia; order Primates; family Cercopithecidae; genus Colobus; species Colobus angolensis. The sequence goes on from NW_012114566.1 coordinate 6,466,733, forward strand.
TTTCTACTTGTCTTATTTTGCCTTTCCGGCTATGTAATGGAATCATATGAAGGAAATTAAAATAGGTAATACACCATGAAATTCCAAGTTATCCCTAAAAGATGTGGATGATGGATTTCCAGTTTATTAATAACTTTATGTTCTGAAAACAATGAGAAGGAAGGTTGGGACCTGACTCAAAAAAAAATTCTGAATGCCATACTAAGATGTGTTGTCCTAAGTCTCTATTCAATTTTGAGACCCTGAAGGTCTTTTTTTTAGCGGGGAAATAACTTTATCAAAGCTGTAAAGATTCTCATGGCAACATTATGGAGTGGAATTTGAAGCAGGAAGAAATTATAGGCACCATTGCCAGACAGAAGATTATTGCTACAGGACTGTTAATGCAAGTCTCAATTCAGAGAGCAGCAGCAGATAGAGAAATTGATATTATGGTGCATCATGCTATTAAACTTCTTCAGGGTTTTACCTGCCATCTCTTCATTATGACTGCTAAGTGCAAAGACCATCTGTTGTTATGCAGAACTCCCATACCAGGTCTGTTTCTGGCTTACTTGCTGGGTTGCGATGGAGGTTAATTCTAGATTCTGGCAGTGATTCGCCATTTGACAGTAACCATCTTAAGCTATTTTGGCCAAGTCATGCCCAAGTCAATGAGTGTGCATGCTACCAGCATCATCCTCAGATAATCATAGGGTCACTTCTGTCATACCTGGCTCTGACCTCTCCCTCCTTTTTCTTGAGCCAATATTGCTCCTCTGGCCACCCAGAGGACCATCAAGAAATGAGTCATAGGAAGACTCATTTTTATTAGCTAACATTTATAGAGCACTTCTTATATGCCATGAACTGCAATTGATATATATTGTTTTATTTAATCTTGATGACTCTACAGAGGGAGACACTATGATTATCCCTGATTTATATTTGAGGAAACTGAGAAGAAAAAAATAATGAAATTACCAAGTTCGTGTAAGTAGTATGTGCCAGGTCAATATTTGAATCTAAGTAATATGGCCACTGTACCATATGATCACTTAATTAGGAAAAGACACTGAAAAAAATGTAAGTGCATAAACATCCCCAGATATTTCTACTACTTGTGTGGGTGCCTGGTCATTCTCCTGTTAAAACACCTGATGAAAGTTTCACTTTCATATGAATTTTCTTAAAAGAACAAAAGGGATATTATACGATTTTTTCAAAGAAATACAGAGTAACTCTGTTCTTATGAGGAGATGGCTAATCTCATTCATGTTATTTCTATAATTTTAATATTTGTGTAGCATTTTGTTTGCCTACATGTTTTGCAGACATTGTACTAATTGTTTTACTGCATTGTGGAGAGGACAGAACAGAAGCCTCTTTACCCATCTTTACAGGTACCTGTAGGGGTAACTTTGACCGCACGTTATGTTGTATTATGCTGTGTTGGATCATATTTGTCAGTGTCCTGTTAACATCTATCATATCTTACTATCTAATATTGTATTGAACTTAAATCTGGCCCTTTAGGGGTCCTGTGAAACATGAAAAAAGTGGGTCCCAGCAGCCTTCCTCTCAAATATAATTGAAAAGGAGGCAGGCATCAAGGCATGCCATGTCTCATGCTGCCAGAGAGTGATCCTGAATCATTCAAATGATGTGAATACAATGAACATTTTGTACAGAAAGATGACAATTTTCTTCAGTAGTGTTTCCAAATGAAAATGTATAGCTGTCTTGGTAAGAGACTTGAAGGAGGATACACACACACATACTCCTTATAGACTTATACAACTGAGTTTTGCTATTTTGTGCTTGAAGCAAAGCATGCAGGGTCCACAAAATTCTTAGGCCATCAGCAGGATTCTATAGAATACTCCTCATTCAATAAGGAGAGCGTTAAGAAAGCAGTGAGTGAGAGTGCCAACACCATGCCTGTGCTTGGGGCTCTGTACACACTTGGTGCATCAGTGAATCAAGACAAACACCCAGACCACTAGCACCATTAAATATGATCCACCATCAGGTTTCCTATCAAGTTAAATGTAGCATACTATGTGCAGCCAAATCAGTGGTATTTGTGTTGACTCTTAGTCCCACCTACACAAGGGCCATCAAACAGACATTCCTTCAGCTGCCTCTCTTGAAGTGCAAATCCCCAAGAAATGCTGACTAAATCACAGAAGCAGTGGAGAGATGTTAAGATTCACCAGTCTAACTCATGCAAGTCTGACAGCAAATTTTGATGTCCTGCTTCCAGTCAGCTGGGAGGAGGAGGGGGGTCTTAGGCATCTGAGACACCCAGCAGCATCTTCTACCCCCCTTCCCTGCACTTATCAATGTGTGGTTTACATGTCAGACAAATGCTACAGGGCATAGGCATTCCGACCAACATATGAAAATCTCAAAAGCCAAGAAATCTGGAAAATACAAGGCAGTGGCCTAAAAATCCTCACTTTCCTCTGGCACCATTTTAGCTAACAAGTTTACTTGACACACGTGCACACACACATGCGCACACACACACACTGGAATTTTAAGAGCAGAAATGTAACCATTGTGCTACCCATTCTCACATCACTCGCAAAATGTGTTCTAAGTCCATATTGTGCAGCATACTTGAAGACATGTGGATTTTTCCACATCATTTGGTGACATTTTACACAGTTTAATTTCTGCTCTTTCTTGCTAGACCCTACCTTTTTTTTTTCCTCTCACAAACATTCCACCAATGGGATTTTCTTGAGCATTTTATCCTGGGCTCACATTCCTCCCTTTTCTTCAGCATCTACTTGCATCGCTGCTGCACAGCTTTGCCATGATGTATCTGTCAAATTTCAGCCTCCCAGATTGAAAAGAACGGGACACAGGTGTTCAACTGCCAAGGAGAGAAACCAGGTTAATGGAGTAGGGGCCAGCCTATGGGACATAAAGGGAAACCTCACAACCAAAGCCAACATGGAAGACTCCAGAGAAACGTGGTCCAGCTCGAGATGTTCCATTCCTCCATTCTCCTCACCAGACCAGGTGAAAGGCAGCTTTTAAGTTGGAGGGAGTGAGGAATACAATTGAAACCAAAATTGGTTTGAGCTCACTCTTTTTCTAGCTATCAGTTCTGAGGTCACAGTCACTAAAACTGGAAACTTAAAAATGACTTCAAAAAGGCAAATGCTAACTAGATTTCACACTGGATTTCATTTTACTTGGCATTACAGAAAGAATGCAGGTATTAAATACACTGTTTCCTGTATACAATAAGGTTAATTAGTAGTGAGGGATGGAAAATCAGTGTAGACATAACTCTTTTCGACAGGTATCAAAAATAATCCCCTGATCCCTACAGACCCCAGCTGCATTGAAAGAGGAGTAATATAAAAGATTCTTTAAGCACAAAATTTTCAAACATTCTCCAGGTGTCCCCAGCACCAGTCAAATAGGCCCTGAGCCCCCTGTGCATGGGCTGGCTCCTGCTCCATTCCCTGGCTCTAACTTAAAGGCACAGCTACTCACATTGAATTTTGAGGTGCTGCATAAAAGCTCTCCATACAAAGCAGCTGGGATTGGAAATGGAGACAGACAGGAGAACAAAAAGAAGAATATATTGTGTCCTGCCTGGATCTTCCCTAAGCTCCTTATCAATAAGGTTAATAAGGGTCTATGCAATTTACTGATCACTATGATGCAACAACCCTCCTTGTGCTCCAAATCTCCACGTAGGCGCTGGCTTTTAATGCTTTTCTCAGCCAATCACATAAAAGCACTATCGCCCGCACCCCAGAGAATAAACTCTGGTTCACGATCCTGGCCTCTGTAAAATCTCTGGTCCGTTATTACACTTCTACCTGCCCTAGTTAAGCAGATTAACAGTTATTTCGTAGAATTTGATCTATGAGGTTCTTTGTAATTGAAGCTGGAGTACTCAGATACTACTAAAAAATGTATTTCTGAAAAATGCATTCCTTTTTTTCTCTGGTTTAATTTTGTTATCCTCAATCATATGCATGATATTAAAAAATCCAAATTTCTATCTCCTCTATAAAATACATGTCATATCAAAAAGGTGACAAGAGGGGGGAAAAGTAATTAGTGAGTTCACAGAGTTCAGTGGAAAAGTTAAAATGGAGTAACACATCACTTTTTACGTTAAGATTTCACAAGACAAATCTTGCCTGTGTTTTAATTGCATGTGACCCTGGCAGTCCTACTCTGAAATGAAGTGCCGTAAAATTAAAGATGACAGACGCTCAAAACAAGTCTTGTGATCTTGATTAAACTACAAAGACCACACTCTCTCTCTGCTGCAACTCAGATATCATGGGCTGTTTTATTTGGTGAATTGCTTCATTAATGCCTTCTTTGACTAGACATGTTTATTAAAAAAATGGAATATGGTGATATCTTGCATAGCTAAATAATTCCCCCAAAAAAAGTTACAAATGAAGAGTATTTAAATATCCTGCAGACCTAATGCTTTTATAAATGCTCATGATTATTTATCAACATATATATATATCAATATATAGATATAGATATATATCACAATCATGTATAATTGAATATGGGCATGTGTGGATACATATGACTATATTCATCCTTGAAACATGAATCACCTATCTTAACCTAGGAATCTCTACTATAGTCTGAGAAGCAGAGCAATTATTCTACTATATTTTCTTAGCCACGTAAAATTTCCCAGGTCAACAGAATGTAAAGACTTTTACATTATCCTATAGAGACAACTTCTGAGAAACATTGTTCGGTATTTTAAAGTTCCAAGGTATAGTCTGAGAAGAGAACTGGATTTGATTCACACTTGATTTTTCAAAATTATCAAATCATTCCATCTAAATTATGTAAAACACAGAATACATGCTTTTAAATCCTGCTCCTCTCCTGGGTGGGGGCAGGAAAAAAAGAGTTGAGAGCAAGTCCTTATTTCATTATACTGTTAGTGTCTCTTCTGCATGTTTCCAGTCACCAGGTCCTTGTTCAAATCTCAAGCCCTCTGGGTCAGGTCCTTGTCCTTAACATGAGTAGGTGAGATTATTCATGTCTAGGGTCTCCTACATTCTAAAGTTCTGATCCTGTTATTTTGTCCCATTTCAAGAACACTATTTTCAATTCATATGTTTCAATTCATCAATTTTATTTCATTTTAAGAAACAAGAGGACACTATATTTGTAATATGCACTCGCTATGTGGGTGTTAATATCTAACAGGGATATATGGATTCACCCGAGAATCAGAGCTGGGAAATCTGATTTCCAGAATTCACTTTTTTATGGAGTATTCATCATTCCAGACAAGTCTCCATACACGTGTCTCAATTTCTTCATGTTTGAAACACATATAGCAGTTTTTGCCCTACCTAAAAGGGTTGTTGTGAAAATAAAATATATTAAAAACTCCAAAAAAAAAAGTGTGACCGATGCTTCCCAATCAGTATTTTTACTACAATTTTTCTGTCAATGGCCTTCAGTAAACACAAGAGCTTTCGCATTTACAAGCCAACTGACCCTTTCACTCATACTGTTCTTTTAAAAATCTTTATGCTTGCCTTTAAAATGAAATGCTTATTCCTGTATGTTTCTCAACACTGTCAAAAATTCCTCAGGTGAAACATATGTCATGTCTTTCATATGGGAGATTTTTATTTGACAGAATAACTCAAGATTCTGGACACAAGAAAGTGTTTATTCAAACCTAATTATGCATAGCTTTGGGACACTATGTTCTACTAAGAGAACTGCAGTTATGGCTACTTTCAGCCTCTCAGTCTCTCTCTACTTCTGAGTCTACTCTCTTCTGTGGCTCTTTTATCTTTTTCTATCTTGGTGCCTCCTTCTCTGTTTCTCTCTCTCTCTTTATTCCCACTCTCTACCCTGATATTCAGTGCAGGAATTTTAACATAGGTTTCCTGGGTCCCTGGACCCCTGGACTTCAACAGATGCAGGAACTCTCAGAACCTTCATGCTAGATTTTTGGCACATTTTTCTGGAGTCCAAGTCTGGAGTTTTCATCATATTCTCAAAGAGGTCTGTGACTAGGAATTACTGTTCTAGATGCATTTCTCAGCCTATCAATACTGCTACCTTTTGTCTAAATTGAACTGTACATGGGTCACTGTCAATCAAATCCCAAGTTCTAACAGACCCTGAGGAGTCTCCACGGCTTTCTGTCCAACTGCCTGACGGTATGAGCAAGTCCAAGGAGCTGACTATAGATCCAACAAAATCAATTAGTACATATCAAAACAAAATTATTCAATCCTTAGAGGAACTCCCACTTATAATTGATAAAAATAATAAATAGGGGCACCCATGAAATTAAGATACTTCACCTATTATTCAATAAATGACATTTAGAGTTTTAAGAATAAATTCAGCAGTAACAAAAGTGGTCCATTTTCACAATGCCCACATGTAAACTGTGCCAGACACATGTCCTGTGCCTGTGTGGTACTTCTACACCATTAGCTGCCGCAAATCAAAGAGAATGTCATTGCTTTTAATAGGATTACATAGAACCCAGTAACAAGCAGGAAGACTAGCTTTAGACTGAGTAACTGGCCAGTAATTTGGATGTTTAACCAGCTGATTGGCTGCCAAATTGACAGGTCATCCACACTGAACTAGCCACTATTCCATGAATTTTCATGACTAAGATCACAATGGTTCATTTGCATGTGTGAAATTCCGCTGTGAAGCTGGCTTTTGAACTGGCTAGCTCAGCCAAAGACGTGTTTCACAGCACCATGCATTAGTGCCCCAGAAATACCATCGCATGAGGGGAGCATAGATCCTCCCAGCCCCTTGTATGTAAACACAATCTATAACCAGGAGGGCCAATCAACACAGATGGTAACAACCAGAAGGTAAAGAATACAGGGGAAAATTGGAACATTAGAAGACTAAGATTAGCAACAAAAATGAGCATTTGGATCAGCAAAGTTTAAAGTCTTTGGGTCTCCAGAAAAGTTTCAAATTTGCATGGCAGTGCTGCTAAGGGTAACTTCTTACATAGCAAGTATTCAGCGCATATCAGGGCATCCTTGTCATTATCAACAAACAGTTGTTAGCCACCACTTAATGCACAATACAGTGGGACAGACATGAGGACAACAAGCACAGATCCCATGAAACAAAGCCTTTTCCTTGAGGGATTTATTATATAGTCATAGATGAAGAGAGATGAGGCAAAAACAAAAATCATAATATCCCACATTTACTACCAACTTACCACGTGGCAGTTATCTTGCAACAATTCTATGATGTAGGCAGTAAGGTGATGAATATTTCAAAGATGAAAAAATGTAAGCTTTGAAAAGTTACATAATTGCCTAAGGGACTATAGAGCTAGGAAGTGACTTTGAGCCAGGTATGTCTACCTTTAGACAAATATTCTTAGCTCCTCTGTACCAAAAAGATAAGAAGTGCTAGAGTATTACTCCAAATATATTTACTTTAACATAATAATAGAAAAATAATGTAAATATATAGTGATATAAAATCAAATAATTACACAAAGGAACATTTATATGATGAATATTATGGAGACATTTAAAATCAGTTGTGTTTAAACACTATTTACAAGAGAAATTTGCTAATAGAAGCAGTTTACAAAATCATAGGTACAATATGCTATTGTTTATATGCTATAATATGTATGTACACACGCAACAAAATATTAGCAGTGGTGATCCTCTGGTTGTGAGATTGTCACAGTAATTAATTTTCTCCCATTGCTCCTGGAACATCTTCAAGTTTTTACTTTTGGCATTTGTTACTTTTATAATTAGAAAAAGCCCAAGTATAATTTTAAAAATATATAAGTGGTAATTTAAGGCTATATATGGTAATTGACACAGACAAAAAGTTCTAAAGAATTTCAAATGAGATCATGTTAAACAAGGGCCTGGATAAACCAGGAGAGGCTCCATGATAGCAAGAGGGTCTTGACGCAAGGAATAAAGGAAGTCATCGAGGCAGGGATGTGACATACGCAAAGGCCCAGAGGTGAAATTGACAAGATGTATTTGTAAGACCAGTTTGAGTGTTCCACCAGGGAAGTCAGAGGGACAATTGGCTTTGCATCTTTTATGGATCATCTTTCAAAAGGGGGGACTGAAGAAAACAAGGTTGGCCGGGTGTGGTGGCTCACACGTGTAATCCCAGCACTTTGGGAGGCCGAGGCTGGCAGATCACCTGAGGTCAGGAGTTCAAGACCAGCCTGGCCAATATGGTGAAACCCCGTCTCTACTAAAAACACAAAGTTAGCCGGGCATGGTGGCAGGCGCCTGTAACCCCAGCTACTCAGGAGGCTGAGACAGGAGAATCACTTGAACCTGGGAGGCGGAGATTGCAGTGAGCCAAGATGATGCCATTGATGCTCGAGCCTGGGCAACAAGAGCGAAAATTCATCTCAAAAATAACAAAAAAGGAAAACAAGGGTGCCCTTAATGTGACAAAATTTCTGGAACACAAAAGCATAGAGCACCAGACGTGTCATTTGGTGTAGAAGCTCAGTTCATGAGCCAGCTTCACGGTGGAATCTCACACATGAGAAGATAGGTAAGGGCCAAATTTTGGAAGCCCTGAAATGCCAAGCAATAGAGTTGGACTTTATCCTGTAGGCAGTGGGGGACCTTTGAAGTTTTAAGCAGGGGGGTAATGACAGCAAAAACGTTTTTGTAAAATTAATCTGGCAATACCAGGTAGGTGGATTGAAAGGGGAACGGCTACATGTGTCTTTTCATAGGCTTCTCCATGTTGGAAAAAAATTTTTTTTTTCTATGGAGATCCTATCTTTCTCAATTAGGATTATAAATCCTTGAGAAGAAAAACCATGTCTTACATTTCCTTGTATCTCTAACATTTCTGAGCAATGGAGAAAGTATCAAACCATTGTTGAAGATGCCAGCTTTGGATTCAGAGCTTTCTGTGTGACTCCCAGCTCCTTAAAGCAGCAGCCTGACCTCTCCAAGCCTCAGTGTGTCCACCTGTAAAATGGCAACAGTAACACTCACTTCATAAGATTGTGGTGAGGATTAAGTGAGATGAGATTTTTATATGCAAAGCCTTTGGGGAAAGTGTGCAGTAACTGGTAACTATAGTTTTAGCAATCACTGTCACGGCCAAAAAAGTTATTAAGTTAACTGGCAACGATGTTGATGTTTGCTTTTGACTCTTTTTGACACTGAGTGGACAAGCATGAACCAAATATAACTTAGAAGCCAGTTATTCTAAAGGCAAAGTTGGACCCTGGAAAAATTCAAGTCCACTGAACCTAGTACATACAGAACAGAGCGTGACAGGTGTTTGGAAGCCAAAATAAGTCTTGAGCAAGTAAAAAGAGCTAGCTGGTTGGTACAGGACAGCTGTAATATTAAGTAGTATCTGTGCAAGGACTAGGCCACATCCCCAATCATGAGAACAAATGTCTGGCAGCAGCTCTTCCAAAGAAACCTTTCCATTAAATTTCTATTAACCAATATTATCACAATGTAACCTTACTTCACAGTGTGCCCTACATGTGGTTTGAACAGGTAGACACCTCTGTGGCATGGATTGAAATGCCCAAGCTCTTGGAGAAATAACCGATTCTTGTTCTTGGATAGGAAAAGTACAAGGTGCCTCTGGAGCTGCTCATTGTGCCAAAAGACAAGGGAGCCACCAAAGAGTAATAGAACCGGGTCAAAAGGTGCCAAAACCAACCTGAAGGGACTTCCACTGGCATAAACTGCCATAAACTGAACAGCCTAATGTGTAACAACTGCAGTAGATCGAAAGATATCAAACATGTTTCCTAAATCCAGGTGACAATACTAACAATACTAACAAAAGAAAAGAAATACAAATTCACTGCTCACCAAAAAAGAGTACTAAGAAAACAGAGAAATAAAAAAGGCTGGGTGCGGTGGCTCACACCTGTAATCCTAGCACTTTGGGAGGCCGAGGCGGGCAGATCACCTGAGGTCTGAAATTTGAGACCAGCCTGACCAACATGGAGAAATCCCGTCTCTACTAAAAATACAAAATTAGTCAGGCCTGGTGGTGCGTGCCTGTAATCCCAGCTACTTGGAAGGCTGAGGCAGGAGAATCGCTTGAACCCAGGAGGCAGAAGTTGTGGTGAGCCGAAGTCATGCCATTGCACCCCAGCCTGGTCAACAAGAGCAAAATTCCATCAGAAAAAAAAAAAAAAAGAAAAAAGAAAAGAAAAGAAAGACTCTGAAAATTGATATAAAAAGGAAACAAACCAAGCATTTATTCTGACTCTCTTATATGAATAGTATTTCAGGATAACCAAATAGTTGATTAGGAGATTTTTTTATAGAATTTCAGCTAAAAAATGCAAAGGGAAAATTGTACACATACTCAAAAGCAGATAGGATAATGTAATAAAAACTCTAGATACTCATTGCCCAGCTTTAACAACTACTAACATTTTTCTAATCTTATCTCATCTGTCTACCACTTTTTTTTTGTTTGAATGTTTTAAAGCACATTTGAGCCATTATCTCATTTCACCTGTAAATTTGTTTAAAAGGTACCTGAAAAGGTACTCTGTTATCTAGTCGGAAATTATAGTGCAGGTAAAATAAAACTAGATAAAAGTGACTTTTCATGAGTTATCTCACCTAACCATCTGTATTAGTCTGTTCTCACACAGCAATAAAGACATACCTGAGACTGGGTAATTTACAAAGAAAAGAGGCTTAATTGACTTACAGTTCCACAGGCTATACAGGAAGCACAGCTGGAAGACCTCAGGAAACTTACAATCATGGCAGAAGACGAAAGGGAAGCAAATACGTCTTACTATGGCAGACCAGGAGAGAGCGAGCTAAGGGGGAAGCACCACGTTCTTTTAAACGATCAGATCTCATGAGAACTCACTCACTATCACGATAACAGCAAGGGGAAACCTGCTCCCATGATCCCATCACCTCCACCAGGCCCCTCCCTCCAACACTGAAGATTACAAATCGACGTGAGATTTGGGTGGGGACACAGAGCCAAACCATGTCACCATCCAATCAACTTACAGAGCACTGAAGAAATTTAAGAGACAAATTCATTTTCATGAGCAAGATGGGGGAAGGGAACAATAACTGACCACTGCTCTCAAAGTGGACGTAGAGCCCAAGAAGCAATCGAGACTTACAAAAATTGTTATGATGGCCTGTAGTTATCAGGCTGTAGTGCATTTCAACTTGACAATAAAAAGAAGCTTTATTTACCTTTCTAAGTAAATCTTGGGCCTGGGACTATTCCTGCCATCTCCACCACAAGGTGATTCTCAAGTATATTTATGAAGGAATCAAAATAGAAGGTCACAAAGGAGACCTATTTAATCTCAGACATTTTCCTTTATATGATCTAATCTCTTCTTTCCCCTTAGATGAGTTCTTTAAAACTTCTACAAATAAATCCACTCTCCCAGGTGAGCACAAAGTGACTAGTATAACTGCCCTCTATATCCAAGAAATTGATTTTTTGTTAGCGTTTAAATTCTTCAGAATCCAGAGGAAGACTGCGAAGAAGCTTGTGGCATTACAGTTGCTGTTATCGCTGTTATCCTGGCCACCTGGCCAATATAAGTATGTTTTAAAGCCCACAGGTTGACATTCCAATGAATTCAACAAAATGATTTCACAGCAACAAATTAGAGAAAACAGGCATCTATACATGCTAATGTAAAATTTTATTTTTCCAAGGACTCAAGCTCAGGACGTTTATGTCTTGATTTTTTTTTTAATTTCCTCTCTCATATTTTCAATATCATGGCTATAACTTTTTAAAAAATCCTTTTTCACCCACTCTTATTGAACTCTAAATGATATTCTTCATTTGCCTTCATTACAGAAATCTCTAGTCCCCAATCAGCTCTGAAAGAGAAAAACTGTCTACATAATTCCAGAAAAAGCAGTTTTACTCTTTTATTTCTACCCTGTTAGTATTCTACCTGGTATGAATACTAGAATTATAACACAGAAAAACAAAAAGGCAGCAATATATCTTCTTTGAGACACATAGAAGGATCATTTCCCCAAAAATATTTTTCTATTTTTATACCATAATTCCTGAAATTCACAGTCACTTGTGGGGGGTAAGTGAATGCTATGGTTTGAGTGTCTTCTCTCAAAACACGTGTTGAAACTTGGCCCCCAGTATGGCAATGCTAGGAGGGAGGGCCTTTAAGAGGTGATTGGATTGCAAAGGCTCTGCCCTCATGAATAGATCAATCTATTCATGTATTAATGGATACATAGATTAGTGAGTTATCATGGGAGTGGAACTGGTGGCTTTATCGGGAGAGGAAGAAAGGTTTGAGTTAGCATGTTAGCACAGTCAGCCCCCTCCACCATGTGATACCCAGCCACTCTTCAGAGAGTCCCCAGATTTGGACTTCTCAGCCACCATACATTGCTTTCCTTTATAAATTACCCGGTTTCAAGTTTTCTATTATTATCAACAGAAAATGGACTAAGACAGTGAATAAAACATTTTAAAAGGAAAATGGTATTACTTATTTTTGAATAGTTTATCAGCTATTTTACATTCAGGAACACAGTAGCCCAGATGGGCCTTTCCATCCAGCAGGCAACAAGGCAGATTCCTCTCTCAAGGGCTGTTGGTGTGGTGGGAGCTCCTAGAAGTGGCACCTGGGGTGAGTCCTAGGGGACGTAGGCTCTGGCACACCAGACCAACGTGCAAAAACTCAGGTGAGAGGTAGGGCCCTGTGTAGGGGATGGATGTCTAAACGCACATCACCTGTTTGACAAATTCATGCCACAGACACTGCTCTAGCTGCTTTAGGGAACATAAAGATAAAATGAATCCTGAGGCTGGGTGTGGTGGCTCACACCTGTAATTCCAACACTTTGGGAGGACGAGGCAGGCAGATCACCTGAGGTCAGGAGCTCGAGACTAACCTGGCCCACATGGTGAAACCCAGTCTCTACAAAAAACAGAAAACTTAGCCAGGTGTGGTGGCATGTGCCTGTAATGCCAGCTACTCGGGAGGCTGAGGCAGAAGAATCACTTGGTAGAGGTTGCAGTGAGCCAAGATCATGCCACTGCACTCCTGGGTGCAGGAGCAAGACTCTAGGAGCCTGGGTGACAGAGCAAGACTCTGTCTCAAAAAAAGAAAAGAAAAGAAAAGAAGAAAAGAAAAAAGAAAAGAAAAGAAAGAAAGAAATGAATCTTGAGATATAGCACAGCATTGGTTAGCTCAAATTCAAAATTTTAGGAGTACAGTTCTTAATATTACTTATTTTTGCTTCTTTACTTTCACATGATATCTTATGTGAAACTCTTTTAAGACATACATATATGTTTTGTTGAGAAGCAGTAGTACATATATGTATATACTAGTGTGTATGTGTGTATATATATATGTGTATATATATATATACACACACATATACATACATGACTTTTTTACCCATAAAATTCTAGTTTGTGGTAGAAATACTGGATACTAAGTCATATGACTATCAGTCTCTTAGACTTGAAACTCAGCTCAGTTTAAATCATCTTTCAGGAAAGATATAGGTCACTGACCAAATGTGTGGGTGAAAGGGAGGCAGCTTTAAATCCAAAGCAAAGCCTGAAATGAACATTCTAGAAGCTAAAGAGGCACTTTGGGGTCAGAGTGCAATAGGCAAAGGAGTATAATAGAAACCCACCAGCTTTAGGGTCAAATAAACTTAGCTTTGACTCCTGCCTCTGTTGCGTCTACTAGCTGTGTGGCCTGGTATAAGTTACCTCAAAGTCTCAGCCTTCTCACCTATAAAACAAGGATAATAATACCCACCTAACACCGTTGTGAGTATTGAATGCAATAATGTGCAGAGAGTCCCAAACATGTAAAATGTCCTCAACAAATGACATTTGATGCTTTTGCTACTCTTATGTCAGAAAGCAAAACAAAACAAACACACAAACAAAGACCCTGGAGGAACAGTGGAGATATCTGAGTGAGTGCAGATGTTTTCCCTCCTGTTTCCACATTCCCCACCACTTCAGCCTGACCCAAAACACAGACGCCAGCCAAAAGGGAGCCCACCCAAGAATCACAAAGATAGATGCCAAATTGCATTAGTTAACCCTTGATTTAAACATAAGGACATTATATTTTATGAATCAATTCCTAAAGCTCCCCTCAGGCCACAGGTATATAATAGCCTTTAACTTGTTTTCAATGCTAAAGTACAGTCATTATAAATAAAAATATAATAAACACATCAACCCACCCCCATCCAACTGCAGAATGATAGCACTTCATCAAACATGCTTCAGACTTCTTAAATAACAGAAACGAAACTTTGCAGATAAAACTGAAGTGTCTTTTGTCCCCTGCCTAAAGTTCATTCCCTTCCCATCTCAGAAGTAACCACTATAATGAATATAGCATGGATTCTTCTGGAAAAAAATCAATGTTTTAGACTTTTACCACAATAAGTTACATATATAAACAATATATGTATTATGCAGTTTTGCATTTTTATACATGGATACTCTGTCACTTCAAAACTTACTTTTTTACTTTCATGTTGTTTTTAATATCTGGGCAGTCTGGTATAGAGATGTAGCTCACTGGTTTTAAATGCTATGTAGTAATTTTTTTTTAACCAAGGTAAACTACTTTAAAAAGGAAAAATTTAACCCAACACTTTTCTCCAGGCTCCTTGGGACATACATTTACCATTCCAGAATTCATTCTGTCTCCTGCTTCTTGTAGGCATCTTCCCTTTTACCTATGAGTTTCTTCGTGGCATTAATGATTATAATTCATTCATTCACTCATTCAACCTACATTTACTGTGAGCCTTGCTTAGGAAAGGTACTGTTTTAGGTTATGGGGATACAGAATTGATTGAATCCGACCAGGTCCCTGCCCTCAAGTAGTTTATATTCTACTGGAAGCAGCAAACAACATTTAATTAATCAAACAAACAAGATAGTCTCAGCTTATGATAAGTTCTCTCAGAGAATGAAGACAATTACACGATGAGGATGAGGAGTGGAGGGGGAGACATCCACTTTAGGTAAGGCAGGGCCCACTTCAGAAGGCCCTTCTGAGAGATGCTTACATTTCACCGGAAACTGTAGGAACAAATACAAAAGGAGGCAGCACATCATGAGACCAGAAATCAACATTGCAGGGAAAGGCAACCAAAAGGGCATAGACAAGCTCGCTCATGCAGTTATGACACAGAAGAGAGAGAGGCACAGTGGGAAAATAGTGAGGCAGGAAGTGAGTATTAGGTGATGACACCAGACAGAGGGAACCCTGTGGGGAATTACAAGGTGTTCAGGTCAGGTTTCATTCTAAGTGATACTGGCAGCCTAAAATCATTGCAGTCAGGGGAGCTACATGATCTAACTGATCATCGTAGCTTCTGGGTAGAGAAGGGTTACAACAGTTGTAGAATGGAAACAGGGGGACCAAGAAACAATGATGTGGACAAGATGGAAGCAGTGGAGATGGAAATACCTTTTGGAAAAATGATCAAGACGACACATGGACGAATTGATCTTAGAGAATGAAGGGGAGGGGAAGGAATCAGAGAGCTTTCCCCAGCTTTCCTTCTAAGATGCTGGATGTCAGTGCCATTTATTGAAATGGTAAAGATTGGGGAGCAAAGATAGTTTAGTCAAGGGATAAATCAAGACTTCTTTCTTAAACACATTAAGTTTGCAATGACTAGATGTCTACCACATATCCAAAAGGACGTCTTGAGTAGGCAGTAAGTATTTTGGGCTTCATGGGAGAAGTTACAGCTGGAGATATAAACATGTAGGTATTATTTAAAGCCATGGGCTAGATGAGGTCAGCTAGGGAGAGAAGGTAGATGGAGAAAAGATGGTCTAGGACTGGTCTCAGTCAATATTCAGAGGAGGAATATGGGAGAAGTAGACACTGAAAAATGACTGGGAAAGAGTAATTAAAAAGGCAGGGGGAAACTACGGAGAAATCCAGGGTAATGTGGTGTCAAGGCAGCTAAGGAAAGGTGTGCCTCATGGCAAGACTTCTAATGGAGTGGAGAAGATGCATCCAGCTTGGACACCATGAAGAGTGAAAAAGAGGTGATAACATTAACAGACACAGTTTAATAAATTTTGGGGGAAATTTTGCTTTGAAACACAGGAGGGGACTGTGGGGTCAGTAGAGGTTTGTTTTTTTGGTGGGTTTTTTTTTTTTTTTCAACGTGAAAGATACTTGTTTTGGCATTCTTATATGTTAGTGGAATCCAGATCAGAAAAGAAAACTGATGATTCAGGGGAACAAAGTCCTCAAGAAGGCAGCACAAGAGAAGAAATGGATACAAGAAAACCAATTTCTTTCAGATAAATGGAAAGAAGACAGATGGGTACATGTACAGTTGGGCATGTTAGGAGGTAGAAATATAAAAATGTACATCTCTAATTGGTTTCTTTTTTTCTATAGCTGGGTGACTAGGTAAGAATAGTGGGGGAAGCGGCTGGGTGTGGTGGCTCACGCCTGTAATCCCAGCACTTTGGGAAGCCAAGGCAGGCTGATCACTAGGGCAGGAGATCGAACCCATCCTGGCTAACAGTGAAATCCTGTCTCTACTGAAAATACAAAAAATTAGCCAGACATTGTGGCAGGTGCCTGTAGTCCCAGCTACTCGGGAGGCTGAGGCAGAAGAATGGCGTGAACCCGGGAGGTGGAGCTTGCAGTGAACTTAGATCACGCCACTGCACTCCAGCCTGGGCAACAGAGCAAGACTCCATCTCAGGGGGAAAAAAAAAAAAAAGGAATAGTGGGGGAAGCATGTGGAATGTTCTAGGTGGGAAGAAATACAGAAAAAAAATGTTTTTAAGAAGGTAAAAAGAGAAGTCTCTAAGAAAATCTAGCAATGTTGAGTATAAGTTTTATGAAGGCAAGGAACTCTGTTTCATTTGTCCACTGTTCTATCTAGCTCTAAGCAGAGTGGGCATTCCATGAAAAATGTATCGGGTGAACAAATGAATAAATGAATGGGGAGAAGAGACAGACATTTGAGTTATATCAGGGTTAATTTGCCACAGTATTATGGTGGAGAAAGACAAGAGCAATTTCGTTGAGATAAGATGAGTACAATGGTAGATCTTTACATGTAATGGATATTGCAGGGACCAAGGGAAAACTTCTTTGCCCACTGAAGGTTCACTTAAAATCTACTGACAAAATACAGATTCCCAGAAGAAAGGCACACAAATTTATCAGTGTACATGAGGGAATAGCAGAGTGATGACTCCATCCACCATGTAGTGGGATACAAACTGTTATATACATCTTCACAGGGGAAAGGGAGATGGGGAAGTTTGGATTTCAGGGGGGTAGTAAATGATTTTTAGGGGGGATTCAATTGGCTTGAAGAATGTACAATGGCCTGGGAAAATATCTGTTGGCACCACAGAGAGCAGGCAACGGTTTGTGACATAAGCCAGTCCAGCTGCATTGATAGGCTTCAGTCTTTCTTCCTGTGATATGAATTTAGTTAATGAAAACTCAGGGAAGAAACAAGAGGCAATGGTTCTCTTCTTTGGCAGGTTGGTACTTCAGGCAGATAATGGAACTTCAGAGAACAACTTGATCCTGTGCTTCAGGAGAAACAGAGGTTGAGAGATAGAAGAAGGGAAGCTCAGAGACCTTGAGGCTCCTTGTTCAGTCCAGCATGTCAAAGTGCCACATTTTGGGGTATTGACATTATTGAACTGGGTGAAGATCAAGGAAAAGGATGATTTATTTAGCTGGTGAATTTGTGTTTCTGACCAAACAAAAAACTTCCATAAATATAATACATTAAATGGGCTAAAACACAAGAGATGGCAGGCAACAGGATGATTACATTAAGACTGTGGAGGTGACACAAGTGCAAGTAATGAAAAGGTCTTGGATGAATCATGGATGAAGCCAAGTGAGAAAATAATTATTAGGAACAAGAGAGTCTAGGAACCATGAGGCCAAGGTATAGAATGGGTCATCCATGTGGTTGTTTGAAGTCTCACCAAGTTGTTATAGAAATGGGAGAGGAGAAGAAAGATAACGGGGCAGGGGTGGTAGTAAATTGCATGACCCTCAAAACATGACCTTCAGCAAGGAAAGCAACAGTCTAAAAGTAGCAATAGAGAGCAAGGAAGCATTATCTTCTAGCTCCTGCTCCTGAGCAAGGTGAAGCAGGGAGAGGAAAAAAAAAAAAAAAATCACCTTCACTTAAGAGAGGAAGTGGGAAAGTATCTTCAAGGAAGTTGTGTTTCAGTTGAGGAATGGAGACAAAGAACACATTCAGAGGA